>NW_027102865.1:1260000-1606043 GCF_036373705.1 Amia ocellicauda
ACTACAATACCGGTTAGTAATTCTAGGAATCACTAAGAAACAGTTGAAAGTGCTAAATTGCAGTTTCAGAAGATGAAAAAAAACTGTAACTGATGGGATATGTAGTACTTTATACTCGAGTGGTCTATGCGATTACACCCTGTTGGTGTTATTAAGAACGCCAAGTACCAGAATGCAGAGCGGGACTGTTTTTTGTGCCGTGACTTGTCGGGGGAAAAAGGCGCAGAAAAAACGGACGAGAAGGTGAAGGTAGTATGGCGGTGATGCACGCGTTGGTGAAGTGGGAAAGCGGGGTCGACAAAGACTCTTACAGCGTGATTCCCACTGCTTGCTTTCGCAATTTTGATTTATTCAGCATTGCTGATGATGACGAAGAGACGACTCGAAACTTCAGAGCAGAGTGGAGAGACACGAACAAACCTCCAAAAGGTGGATGGCCTGTCCATGAAGCGCAGATCATTATGACTGGTAACAATGTTTATTTAAAAAAAAAACATTAAAGTCTTTACATGCTATTTGATATATACAATCACAGTATATTTGAAATGAATGTTTAAGTTATTAATGTGTTGTACTTCTAACATACTCTTATAACATGGTAGGTGGTGGTGAGGGCGCTAAAAACTCATCATACTTGACTGGCATTTGTAAGAACGATTTATTGTGTGTTGTGCTTTACAATAAAATCCCCCAAATCACAAAATAAATTAAACCAGATATAATTTAACTTCAGTTTTGATTCAGTGTTGGCTGTTCATCTTAATTTGTATGGTCAAAGCACAGTATTTTTATGACAAATAAATATAATCCCCAAATATCTGTGGACATAATGCAGGGTTTTATTTATTTTATTTTTATTTTAGGAAAAGAAGGCGAACTAAGAAGAAAACTTAATGACCTAACAAAAATGCCCTGTCCTAAAATGAAGAGAGTACCTAAACCAAACAAAAAACTTCAAATTTCAGATGATAGTGACCTTGATGAACCACAGTTACCGGTGAGATAATTACTGCAAATATTAAATAAATGTATTGCAGGATTGTTTTTTTTTAATCATATTCATATATATATATATATATTTTCATTTTAAACTCTCTTCCTCTCTGAATACAGCACAAAATAAGAAAGAAAACCGATGGAGCTTCAAGAATTAGATCCCGTCATATTCTACAGACATTTAAAGAGTCCAGTGAAGTTGAGCTACAGCAAAAAGTTAAGCAGCTCGAAAAGGAAAACACAAGACTTAAAAATGAAAACCAATGTCTTCGAAACCGTATGGTTGATGGTAAGTTTTTTTATTTATAGCAAATAATTCCTTACCTTGATAAATGTTATTCTTCAGTAATTTAGATTCCAGAGTAATGTATTATAGTTGATCATACTGAAGTAATCTAGAACCACAATACAGACTCTTAATGTGCACTGTCTAATAGTTTAATAATACTGATTATTAAATAAAGTTTTTCAACATAACTTCATAATCCTACATTAATGACTATATGCATTACATTAGACCTGGTAATTCTTGTATTTTATCTCTTTTATTTTTTTCGTAGCTAATGTTAATGACCCACAAAAAGGTCAGTTTGCCAATAACATAGAGCAAGTCTCTCAAGTATAATTGCAGGCATTGATGGTTTTGTTTTCACTTTGTATTAAATATATTACTAGAAATGATTATCATTTAATACTAAGGTTTTTTTCTCCAGAGATTCCAGACCTTTTGGACAATCTGAAAAAAATTGTAACAAAAGCCACATTTATCAGCAATGAAGACAAAAGTGTGTCACCATCAAGTGGTTCTGACAGCCCCACAGCAAATTGTTCTGAATCTGACAAAGAATCACCAAAACAGGTATAACACTCTTGGTCTACAATATTACAAAGACAAGGTAAAAATATATATATTGAAAACAAATATTGGTTGTAAACAATCTAATGATGCTACATTATCAGTTATATTCATAGTTATAGTTGATAATAAGAATGTAATTGAATTATGGGTGTCACAGATTCACTTCCAACATTATTAAAGAGCAATCTTCGTGGTGGTGGCAGCAAGAGAGATCCAACTTCGGAGAAAAAGACACCTCTGGATCGCTTAAAGGTGGAAGCCACATATGGTATGTAAATGCTGTTGTACAAAATTTCTAACTCTCCTTTTTAACTGTATAGAACACAAAGGGTTAGCATTTGAAATGTTCCTTTGGCCTTTGTTTTAGTTTCAGAGACTAAAGTTAATTTATTAATAAATAATAATACCTTACATGTAGCAGCTGGAAATATCCCAAAGTGCTCTACAGACTCACTTCACCCACCACCCTCTGGGGTGCAGCCATTTTGTACCAGCAGATTACTACACAGCAGTAAAGGTGGAGTCATAACAAATTTGTTAGACCTGATTGAGGGAAGCCTGACTTAGAATTCAGCCACGTCACTCTTTCAACAACACCTTGTAAATCACCTTGGATTAATGCTTCAGACATATTAATACATAATAATAATGAATAGTGCCATGGGATCCTTGACAATATAAACTTTCATGTCTCATTTAAATTTGACTTTTGAGCAAATACTTCACATTTCAGTCCAGTTGTGCCACATCAATGTAATGCTTAAGCAAGGTATTAATGGAGAAAAGACTGCCTTTGCATAGCTGCTTCGCCAAGTACAGATTTTACTATGAACTAGTGTAAGACAAGTTTAAGAGCATACACCAAAACATTTAAATACACCCACACACAAAAATGTTGATTTACTGTGGCAATATGTAACTAATGAACCCTTCTCAAAGATATGTGGTATGTTTATTAAAAGATTTTTATATATCTATGTGCAAGTCATTAAATCTATGTGATACATGTTTTTTAGGGGCTACCTTGAAAAAATTGCCCAGTACCCCAAAGAGTGTAATTGGTGGTGCAATTAACAGCAAGATAAATGAACTACGACACAGAATGAAACCAGAGTGAAGATTTGAAGAACCAGATCTGTATTTTTTGTTTTGTTTTCAACAGGGTTGGGGTCAATTCCAATTCAATTTTTAATTCCCTTTTCAATTCAATTCCAAAAAGTAATTGCAATTTTGAATTGATTTGTAGGAGGAATTGGAATTGAAAAACAGGAATTGACCCCAACCATGGTTTTCAGTGAGTGTTGTACAAATTGATAGGTCAGGGTTTCTGTAAAAACTTAATAGAGGCCAGCAGGCGTGCACGATCTGGGAAAAACTGCTCCACTACAACAGACCTCTTTCCCTTCGTTTTCTCTAAAAACCTCCTGATATCCTTCACTGCAGCTCTGACTCACCGAGGACGAGGAGGCGAGAGAGGAATCCGTGAAGCCGCCCTCACTGTCACTCCGAGCCCGAGGCGTCCCCGGTGGCTGCCACGATGCTCCAGCGTGTAGCCGGACCTTTCCCCACCAAGCCGCTCGCTACCCCAGCTTCACTACTGTGCCACCACTTCTTTTACTGCCACTATTTACCAACACCGTCCGTGCTGCCTCCCAGCACCTTCTTAGTGCGTTTTTTCCACCCGGCGCCTCGGCTTGTACCGCCGAGCCTGGCCCTGCCTCCTCCTCGGCTACACCCTGTGTGTCTGTCCGCCCGTCTGCTGGCTGCTGAGGTTGTTCCTCGTCACTAACCAGCGCCCCGTGCACCGCCTCAACACCATCTCCCCCCGGCGTCTCGGTCGTCACTATCCCCCGCTGCCTCGACCCCGTCCCCCAGCTGTGCGTCATCGCCTCCGGGCAGCTCTTCCCCCGTCACGGCATCAGTGGTACCATCGGTCCGACCGGCGACTGTCTCCTCCGCCGGGGCTCGATCTCTGTCTGCCCGCTGCATCTGTGGCTGCGGGCCGGTGTCTCTATTCCTCCCCGCGTCGCCCCGCTCCTCCTCCCGCTCCCTGTCCTGCTCGGGACAGTTCCTCACGACATGCCCCTCGCTCCCACACCTGAAACACTTCATGGACTCCGAAGTAGCGAACACGACGTAGTCGGTATTGTCGATCTTAAATTTAAAAATGACATTAAGATCCTCATTGATGTTATTGAGGATCATATACAGCTGCCTTCGGAAGGACATGACGTGTTTCAGTTGCGGGGCTTTGCAGCCCAGCGGGACCCTCTTAATGCCGGACATCAGCTGCCCGAGCCGGTGCGGATGAACGGAGGGACGTTAGACAGCGTTACCTTCCGGGCAGGAGCAGCGAGCGGCAACACCGGGGTGAAAGTGTCGTCTAACACTGTGCCATTAGCCACTAGCTGATTGAGCAGATCAGTGGTTTTTAAGAAGATAACAATGGCAGCAGACTTGATATTTTCACACCCTGCTACCTCCCCAACCGCTAACACACACTGCTCTAGGGGGCAGAACTGCACCGGAGCGATCTTGACTCCATGGCGTCGGGTCAGTTTTTCAAAAGACGCATTCAGGGGGTCCGACCCCCCGACCCGGGAAGAACTACCGGTACTCCCCCCTCCCCTCCCCTGTTCCCCCACAATAAGAAAAGCACTGAAAACAGAAGACAAAATAAACAAACTGAAAAAAGTAAAGCAACAAAAAAACGCAGCCAAAGGACAGAGCTCTCAGCAGCACTCCCGCTCACTGCAGACCCCTCCCACACACTCCCAGCTGAGAGAGAGAGAGAGAGAGAGAGAGAGTGTCTGTCTGTCTCTCTCTCTCTGTAGATGCATCATAGGGAACATATGTAACAATCTCTCTTTTTGTTTACCAAAAATGAGAATGAACGTATTTCAAGTGGGTGTTGCCTTGGTTGGAAACGTTTTAAGATTATTTATGAAGTGTAAAGTGGATTTGTCTCAGTTCTCCGTAGTTTTCAATGTATGTGCCATTCAGTAGCGTTCATGTTACAGATGTGCCCTATGCAGTGGTAGGGTCAATAAAATGTCAGTAAAACTTTATTTTAGCAATTATGGAGGGGAAGAACTGCAGATAGCGGGTCCCCACTAATTATCTAACTTACCACCAACATTTAAAATTAGGTCTTGCGAAGCTGCCAAATAATGCTGTATAATCGTATGTGTCTTCATACACCGGCTGCTATAGTCTGATAGCTTTGATTATATATATATATATATATATATATATATTTTTTTTTTTTTTTTTTTTTTTTCTCGTGAACCACAAATGCTATTTGCTTGATTTTTACAGAGTATGTTATAAATACCATTCTTATGAAGCCTGACAAATTGTATGCTGTAATTATGAATATTTTCAAATCATTTGTTTGTTTTTCCTAACATGTTACAAATGTTCCCTATGTGAAAGATGCATTATATCTTAATAACGTCTAAACAATTAAAGATATACAGATTATTATTTTTGGTAAAGTTATAATACATTGCTATTAACTATGTGTGTCAGTAAAAGTTTAAATTTCCTAAAGGATTTTTATTGATCTTGCAAAATAAGTGTTTAGGGAACATTTGTAACATAGAGGTGGGTTAGCCACCGGCTAAGGGCAGCGGCTCCGGCTCCAGCACCGGCACCATGTCGCTGGAAAAGCGCTAAGTGAGCTCACAGTGAGCTCAGTGTAATGTCTGCTCTGGTGAGCTCACAGTGTGACCTAGTCGTGAGTTCACGTCTTCACTGGGTAGTCCTTGACAACTTAATTGACTCAAATCTTGGGCTTAATTGGTCAAAATGACCATTGGTTGAAGGTACTCAGGGACTGATGTGTAGAGAGACTTATTAAACCTGCAGGATTGTGGTTTTCCCAGATCAGAATTAACCAGATCACCACAAAGGAACATGGTAGGTGCTATTGCAACACAGATTACACAAATACATTGAAATCCAAGTTTGCAGTGGTCCTTGGGCCATTGGGTGGTGATCCAGATCACTTCAGCAGGAATTTTGCAGTGGTCTGGACTACAACTCTCTCTCTCTCTCTCTCTCTCTCTCTCTCTCTCTCTCTCAATTCAGTGCATTTGAATTGTCAAAGCAATTGGACATGCATACATACATACATACATATACACTCACCTAAAGGATTATTAGGAACACCTGTTCAATTTCTCATTAATGCAATTATCTAACCAACCAATCACATGGCAGTTGCTTCAATGCATTTAGGGGTGTGGTCCTGGTCAAGACAATCTCCTGAACTCCAAACTGAATGTCTGAATGGGAATGAAAGGTGATTTAAGCAATTTTGAGCGTGGCATGGATGTTGGTGCCAGACGGGCCGCTCTGAGTATTTCACAATCTGCTCAGTTACTGGGATTTTCACGCACAACCATTTCTAGGGTTTACAAAGAATGGTGTGAAAAGGGAAAAACATCCAGTATGCAGCAGTCCTGTGGGCGAAAATGCCTTGTTGATGCTAGAGCTCAGAGGAGAATGGGCCGACTCGATTCAAGCTGATAGAAGAGCAACTTTGACTGAAATAACCACTCGCTACAACCGAGGTATGCAGCAAAGCATTTGTGATGCCACAACACGTACAACCTTGAGGCGGATGGGCTACAACAGCAGAAGACCCCACTGGGTACCACTCATCTCCACTACAAATAGGAAAAAGAGGCTACAATTTGCACAAGCTCACCAAAATTGGACAGTTGAAGACTGGAAAAATGTTGCCTGGTCTGATGAGTCTCGATTTCAGAGTCAGAATTTGGCGTAAACAGAATGAGAACATGGATCCATCATGCCTTGTTACCACTGTGCAGGCTGGTGGTGGTGGTGTAATGGTGTGGGGGATGTTTTCTTGGCACACTTTAGGCCCCTTAGTGCCAATTGGGCATCGTTTAAATGCCACGGCCCGTTGTTTCTGACCATGTCCATCCCTTTATGACCACCATGTACCCATCCTCTGATGGCTACTTCCAGCAGGATAATGCACCATGTCACAAAGGTCGAATCATTTCAAATTGGTTTCTTGAACATGACAATGAGTTCACTGTACTAAACTGGCCCCCACAGTCACCAGATCTCAACCCAATAGAGCATCTTTGGGATGTGGTGTGTAACGTTATGTTGGGTGTATTTGGATAAGAGTATTTGGGCTCTGAGCTGAAGCACGGATCTAAAGAAGACCTCTCCCCCCCAAAGTTATCAGATTTCCTTAGCTCATCAGCTTGGAACTGGTTTGCATCAAAGTGACAGTTTTGGGGAGGATGGCACCGAGAAGAGGCCAAATAGTTTGTTATTCTGCTATGAGATGTCTGGAGAAAGGGGCCTGTGGGTGATAAAAACTCTTTGAAGTGGATGAGAGCCGAAATCCCGACATAGAGCTACGAACCCAGGCCAACCGGCATTTCCAAAAGATGGCATGGATTGACATCAGTCATAAATCCAAAGTCACAAAAGATTAAGTCTGTTTTAGTTACTTGTGATAAATTGTTGATATCCTAAGCGTTGGCATTAGAGTCATTAGGTGATTAATCGAGTACTGTTCTGTTGGGTTGTTACTGAATAGCCAAAACAATGATTACCCAAATGTCCCCATGTGAAGCATTGATTGTTAAGGTACCAGGAACAGAGATTCCTGAATTCCTTGGACGCCTAGGCAGTTTGGACTTTGAAGTAGAGTCGCGTCGAACTCAGTTGGTAAACGACACTACGACGCAACTCGAAAAAGAGTCGATAGAGGTGATGAAAGTTATGGCTAGCTTAGCACTTGCGAGCTCAAGGGTAGTGAACTGGATCATAAGCAAGTTTGAAAAACTGAAAAAGCTAGGAGAAAAGTATGCTAAAGCGAAAGAAGAAAGAGCCAAACGGCATGGAATGGTTTTAGAATTTGAAGGAAAGCTAGATACTTGTGGAAAACAAGTCATTGTGTTGAATGCTGAAAAAGAGGACTTAATTGAACAGAGAGAGCAATTAGGAAATGATTTAAGACAATGTCAAGTTGAATTGGAAACAACTCTGATCCAAGTAAAAGGTCTGCAAAATGACAGATGTAAAGCGGTTGAAAATGAAAGGATAGTTTTGAAGGACCGGGATGTTTTGGAAATGCGTCTTTGCAAAACAGTCAGGGAGAAAGATTTGGGCACTGTAAAAATGGAGATACTCGAAGGCGAGGTCATACATTTAAAAAGGGACAGTGAAGAAATGAGGAGAGTAAATCAGGTGCTTAGGGGAGAACTCAAATCAACTGAAGTTGAAAATGAGCGTCTCAAGCAACAAATAGGGGCCCTGAAAGCTGCCTCTTGGTGGGCTGCAAAGCTGACACCTGACAGCATAAAGGAACAGCCGGAACCGGCCAATGCACGGAGTCGCACACCGTCTCCACATTTAGGCCCCGGGTTGCCTCGTCCTGATCGTACCCCTCCCTGTAGTCTTTCTCCACCCAGGGTAAGAAGCTCGTCGCACAGACGAACTTCCTCTCCCGAGAGTCCAGACCGAAAGGTTAACATGCGCCAGTTGAGAGAACTGGCTAAAGATTGTGAAACCTTTAACCCAGCAGACAAGGAAGGAAATGTGGAAGCGTATATTAAGGACATTAAGTATGCTTTGAGTTTCTATCCTGAGGCTACGGAGAAGGAAAAGGTTCTCCTAATCCGCAAAACTACCTCTCGCCAAGTCCATTCTTGGATGGAGAGGCAAGGGTCCATGGTCTGCGATAGGTTTCAACGCTTGTGCAGAGCATTAGTTAGGGACTATTCCAGGTTCATTGATCCAGTGGCAGCAGTGACTGCCGCTCACCAGATCAAACAGGGTAAGCATGAGTCCCCCCGTGATTACTATGAAAAGCTTAGGAAAACCTATTTTGCGGGTCAAGATCGACCCGGGGCCGAGGAAGAGGTGAGCTTTAAAGGGTTGTTTGTTGCTAATTTGTTCCCAACGATTAAGGAAATGATCATATTACATGCAGACGCAACGTATATGAACATAGCTGAAATTCGAAAAAATGGCACAGAAAGCTTGGGAAAGCAAGTACAATAGCACTTCTGATCGTAAAGATTCAAGCACCCAAGTACTGGCAAGGCGCTCTGAGAGCCCTATTTCTCCACTGGAGTTAGAGGGGACAGAGATTCAAAGAAGGAAAGAACCTCCCAAGGATGGAATCCAAGACACCCAGGCTTACAATAAAAAAAAGAAATCTGCTCCTAGCCTAGGTGGGTTAAACTCAGTCTCTGAGCAATGTTGCAGTTTCTGAGCTACTGCTACGCTTAGCTCTGCTCCCTTTGCCCCCTCTTCCCAAACTGGAAGTTAGTAGCCAGGGTAAAGGGCCGGACTCGCCACCTAAGGAATGACTAGCTCTGGAACCACCCCCTGTCCCCGCCTCTGTGTTTTTGATTGGATGTGAGGAACAGCAGGGGGGTTTCTCTGACACATCAGCCCACTGGGACCTCCCAGTGGGGGAAGTTGCCTGCAGGCAAGCTGAACCTTTGGTGATGTTACTGGGTGATCTGACACAGAGAGGCAGAGCCAAGCAAGTTTACATAGAAGTGACCATTGAGAATGTGTGGGAGTGAGGAGCCTTGTTGGACACTGGGGCTGAAATTTGTTTAATGTCTGCCACCACAATGGGCAACCTGAAACAAATTATGGAAACCTCAGACCAACGACTGAAAGTGGAAGCTTGTAGTGTGAACATTACAAGTTACACAGAGACTAAGGCACAGCTCACTCAAAAGGCATTGTTAGAGTTCACCTTTGGGAAGATTAAGTTGGTTCATCCAGTTTATATTTCCAAATTTGAAACAGAGAAGTTGATCATTGGTCAGGATCTATTGAACAGGTTGTGGGCTCAAGTTGAATCACCAAAGCCGGTGGAATTGAATGACAGATATGATACAGCCACCAAGGTACAACTTCCCAATGAGACCATTTTTTGTGCATGTCCCTAAAGGGGGCACCGACTTACCATGTAAGCCAACCATTCGAACCCAGGTCCCTACCAACTATTATAGACATAGTGAAGGTCAGGTGCCTGAATAACACCTGAATTCCCAGTCACCTCCCTCTGTTAATCAACTTCCACCTATTGGTTACCGTCAGTAACCATACTCAATACTGAGTAATACCAATTGTTTTTTTGTTTTAATGTACTTGTGTTATAATATGTAACCTGTATATGTGCTAGTATAGGATTGTCAATTTGATTGGAATACATTCTGCTTAAATAATGAACTATTAGTTTGTTTTCTTTGATTTCTCGGGGTCATGAATGGTGAAGTCCACTGTTGAATTCTGTTACATAACTTTGAGATAAATGCTTAACGTCTTATTTTGTCTTGAAGGGGATAACGTCCTAGTCGACCTCAGTCCCATTCAAGAAAGGGGGTATGTAGCGTTATGTTGGGTGTATTTGGATAAGAGTATTTGGGCTCTGAGCTGAAGCACGGATCTAAAGAAGACCTCTCCCCCCCAAAGTTATCAGATTTCCTTAGCTCATCAGCTTGGAACTGGTTTGCATCAAAGTGACAGTTTTGGGGAGGATGGCACCGAGAAGAGGCCAAATAGTTTGGAATTCTGCTATGAGATGTCTGGAGAAAGGGGCCTGTAGGTGATAAAAACTCTTTGAAGTGGATGAGAGCCGAAATCCCGACATAGAGCTACGAACCCAGGCCAACCGGCATTTCCAAAAGATGGCATGGATTGACATCAGTCATAAATCAAGCCCCCCTCCAATAGGACACTGGGGGCTGAAACCAAAATCCAATCTCAAGAACTCAGGAACCAATCACCTATTGATCTGACAGACTATAAAGGACAAACACGGCCTTTCTTTCTCTCTCTCTCTCACCTGAACCAGTAACTCGCTGCCACAGCTCAACCTGTAGCTCTGTTGCCCGAACCGGAACCAGAAACCAACCAAGTCTTTGCCGGCAACAGAAGAGTTAAACTGGGAGAAGGAGATTGAGCCGTACAAAGAATTCTTTTAAAGGACTTTATTAAATAAAGAACTTTACAGACTGCGCTGCCCGCCTGTGCCCACCTGATCAGTGGAGTTTTACAGCTGGACAAATGACTAAGTCGACTGAATACGAAAGTGTCAGTCATTTAAATAGCTATTTGAGTTTTAAGAAACTTGACCCTTGGAACAAACAGGGCCCTGCTTTCCTCAAAGACTTTGTCTTCAAGTAACTACGGTGGAACCCTGCTTACAAAGAAGATTTTGTGCACAACCTTGGAGCCTTCAAACCAGTGGAAAATCTGTTTGGAAACGACTCTACTTTCGCGAAACCCCAACTTCCAGGTGCATCGACTGAGTGGAAGTTCTTGGACAAAGCCGAACCGGACTTCCTTTGTTCCAAACCACACGGACCTCGTGCCGTGTGCTGTTATCTGAGCCCGAAGCCAGAGAGGCCTCTCTGCGACGAAGTTCAGATAAGTTTAACAGTTTGGAGTTCATGATTCATGACATTTGAGAAATCAATTAGAAATGTTAATCTGTGATTCATAACTCTAGAATGTGTAATATCATTTAGTTTTCTTAAATATAAATGTGTGTTGCATTAAACTGTTTTGTTGATAATTTTAGAAATAAAATCTGTCAACGCCGAGAAATATCTTCTCATTCCTGTTTAACTGTTTAGTCTGAAATTGACACAAGTTAATAGACACCAGATTATAGGTGGCCCTGCCTATCCTTAATCATTGAATAATAATCAGTTAAGGGAAATTGTGGTAACAAGTAATGATAGGATCTTTCTCTCCACCTAAACGTTAATGAGACTGATATATATATAACGAGAAGTTACCTGACATAAATACTAACCTGCGTAGTTATTTAATGTCTGACTAATAATACTAACAAGAGACTCACCTTCATCTTACTAACTGGTATTGTAGTCAATGTGTTTATAACCTCTTTTGTTTAACGATTTGTGTTATCATATGCGATCCCATGGTCTTTGATTTGGTCACGGAAGTGATTTGTCTTTGATTTGTTGATATAGAGTTGAATTTTAATTAGTTTTTCCCTTTTGTATAATTAGTGTAGTGCTACATTTAGTCTTTGTTTTGAATAAATTTGACAATTTATATCTTTGGAATTGGTGTCTGCGTCCAATTATTACAGAAATTGAGTTCTACAAGATTCCAGGATTCGTGATAAGGTGATACTATAAATTCACTTCTTTAATTGAAATTTATAAGTGTACCTTACGCTACAGGTGGAACGGGAGCTTCGTGCCCTGGATGTGCATCCCTCAAATCTCCATCAACTGCAAGATGCTATCCTATCAATATGGGCCAACATTTCTAAAGAATGCTTTCAGCACCTTGTTGAATCAATGCCACGTAGAATTAAGGCAGTTCTGAAGGCGAAAGGGGGTCAAACACAGTATTAGTATGGTGTTCCTAATAATCCTTTAGGTGAGTGTATATGGAAAAGGAACAATATGTGTACATCTCTGCATATGGTGCCCTAACAGATGTGCAAGTTACATGACAGACAGACACTCACACACACTTTCAAAGACAGACAGACAGACAGACACTCACACACACTTTCACACACTCACTTTCACAGACAGACAGACACAGACACAGACACACTCACTTTCACACAGAGACAGGCACATTTTCACACAGAGACAGACACACAAACACACACAAACAGACACAGACACACATACTTTGACAGACAGACAGACAGACACATGCATATTATGGGTCTTTGTTGGGTAGTGAAATGGGTAGCATCAGTCGCAGTGTGGGTAATGTCAGGGAGCCAATCATAGTCCCCGTTATTTGCATATCGTGGCGCAAAACATTCTGGGAAAAGCAACTAAACACGTTTAGTCATGTATTTGTCCATAGTTTACACATGAGATGAAAGAGACAGTATGACGTATTGAGCACCTGGGATTCCTCATGTGTATGTGAAGGGCAGAGGAACCGGATCCCAAGTGTGCGTCCCAGGTGCTATAGGTTTCAAAGCATGCAGGGGAATAGGCACCCCACCCTGACACATATAAAAGACTGGATAGGGAGATATAAATAGCAATAGGGAGACTCTTGTACTTGGTGTGGCTCTATCCATATAGTGGGGCCAGCAGGTGCAGCAATAGAAGCTCAGCCTGGGGAGATGGATTTAGCATTTCCTCTCCATTTTGATAACTATCCATAATCATTTCTGCAAAATACTTCTATGATACCTATGTATGTTTTTTACTTGTACTATATTATACTATCAAGTATCAGTGTACACATACAATGTGACCTGTTACATTAATACAGAGGCCACGGAAGGCCAGATCACTAATAGCCACTGTCCCCTGATATTACACTTTTTTACAATCACTTTGGCACTCATTTCAGAACCTTGATGTCATTTTTCAAAACTCTAGACACTAAACTCACACCCGATGATCAAAATGCACATTTTTCAAAACTCTAACACTTTTTTACAATTGCTTGGATACAATACACATCAACCTCAGATCATTTGTTCATTGAACTAAAATGACACAACTTAACATCAAAGTATTACCATTTCAAAATGCAATTCACACATTACATCTGAGATCACTGTCTATTCATTTCATTACAAAGATCTAACTATCAATTGATACAGCTGCTCAAAATGATAAGTGACTGTTGCATTACTCTTAATGCATAGTTTTATGGAAACTGACAAACAGTATTCCATGTTTCGATCATGAAAGTTTCAGGATAATGAGATCCATTGACACCAATAACCGAGGAGCATGGTTTCTTAGGGTTACCATAGACTTGACTGTGTCTTCTTGTTTGTGAAGGAACAGGACTGTGTTTTCCTGTCTGGGTTCCCGCAGGCTTAAGTGTGTTTGTAAACTGCAGCGTAGGTTTGACCTACTATTAGAAAAAAAAAGAAAAAGGAGCGCTAATTAATTGTTCAATATCTGATACGCCGGTGATAATATAAAATAACATGTTTATAGTTTATAGAAGTTTATAGTGTTTATGGTAAATGAAGAAAAGTCATTAAGTTATATACAAGTTCTATAAATGCAAACATTGAAAAGCATGTTTGTTGTTATTCCTATATAGGATTTAGTATTATTTGTGTTTTCTTGTTTTTTGCTATGTTTTCTCCCCTGTCGTTTATTGTTATTTTGCGGGCTTGCACGCCTTGGTTGTTGTGTACAAAACGATACATAGAAAATGGGAAAACGTGTTACTGTGTGGGAACAGCTCTAGTAAGACGGGCGACCCGCCACTTAAAGGTACACATGTAAGGTACATGTATGATAACTATGGAGTGAAGCGGTGCGTTTGACTGGACAATAGGTGACAGAAAATTAAGGTTTCCAGAAGATGGGACTTTTGATTCAGATAGACTTGAGCACCTAAAAACGGTTTTGCAAAATAGGAATACAAAGCATTAAGAAATGAGAAACCAAAGCTAGCTATCTTAAAACATTTGTTAGAGAAAAGAAAGAAAAGACAACAGGCATAATTCAATCTGAATGCCCCGAAGACAAATTAAAAATATATATATATATGTTTTTCAGTATAAATGACAGTCCTCAAGATACTGAAGGAAAATTACTAGATAAGTAATAAATAAGGGTAGTTTGAGACACTGCAGGTCAATATAACATGCCAACCAAAACCATGGTATCTGAATTTACTATGGATATAAATTAATATGTGTCTCTTTGTATGTTTGTACGTTTTCAGTTTGCGCAAGGTAAATGTCCATATTTTGACTTTTTCATGTACTGTATAGTCCAGAATATGACTAAGAGAGTCATAAGTCACAAATAGTTACAGAATGATAGCTAAAAAACGCCAGTTAAATATGTTGTAATAACAGACCTACAAGAAAGTCAGCATTTAACTGTACACAGAATGCTATTGCAAACAGAAATAATAATACAAAATTAAGTTATTTAAATAGGTCTTACGAATACAGAAGTTAAAAGTAACATGTTAGAAATGGAATTAGAGCCAAATTTAGAAATAGGAATCCGAGGCAACCACAAACATTCGGTGAAGGTTTCTTACATATTGATAAATAGATAACCAGATACTCCAGGAAATTAACGATGTGCTCATTTGGAAGCTATGAGTTCCACAATGAAGAGTTTTTAAATCCCTAGAAATAGATCCCTAAATACAATGTGTAGGTAAGAAATTAACTATTGATCAGTTCAATCTGGATTCGGGAACAGTTCTTCTGAACCTGTACTGGTGTAGATTGGACTTCAATAGGAGGAAGTGACACAATAAAGACATGAGCCGCGCAGGAGGACAGTCTTAGTGCCCACGCAGGTTCTTAGTTGGGGAAATCATTGACTGGACACATTTTTTGAAAATGTGCTTTCCTGAAGTACCTGGACATCATTATTGAGATCAATGAAAAGGCTTATTTTCCAAAGATTAAATACATTCATTAACTACAATAATGTAGTGAAATGTATATAAATAGTAATAATACAAATCGATCAAATATAACTTGCATTTTCTTGTAAGAAATTAGGAATAGGAGAAAGAACAGCTGTTGGGATGCAGTGCGATGTTATCCAAAATTGAAAGCGGTTGAGAAAGGAGAGTTTGTTCTGTGTGAGACAAATGTACTGCCACGAGAGACTCTGATGGTGATTGACTGGAATATGAGGGAAAATAATGAAGTTACTACAGGTATAACTAAAGGTGTAACATAACTAATTTAATGAAACATAGTCATGGCAAGTTATAAAACTGTTTGGAAATAGTCCTTTCACAAACAGAAATACCCTATCAATTAGGAAGAGGGGGGCAGGGGGCAAGGGCCGTATGTGCTCCTCTGCTCCCCCTGTTCGCCTGAGCAGACAAGCAGCCTGAGATGAGAGAGAGAGAGAGAGAGAGAGAGAGAGAGAAGTCAGAGACAAGGCAGAGACTGTAAGTACGTGTAAGGGTTCATAACTTATTACAAACAGAGCAAGAGTGTAATGAATGGTAATTTACACTGCTTGTATTAATAATGATAATAATATTGATGTTGATACAGACGAATACATCACATACTAGATGACAACCGCATAAAACTAATAATAATGAAAATAGGAATAATAGGAGTATGGAAATAATTTCAAATTATGGTTTATTGGTAAAAAATGAATTGAGAAACAAAGATTAATAACTGCCATCATTTACCCAACTACTATTAACTATGGTGTTGAAGGAGCTGCTGTAATAGTTATTGTAATGTTCTCAGGTATTTAAGTTAGATAAAAGGACAAAGATAAGCACATTGTTTTGAAACTTTGACAACTCCACACAAAAAGAGTATCTACACTAGGAAGTAAAGCTGATTCAATAAACACAGGAGATATGATGCTGCTGACGACAGCTGAGTGCTGTACTGAAATAATTTGATAAATGAGATAAATTGGAATCAAGATTATTATTATTTTGAATTGTCCCTTTACTAGAAACCTTATAGATTGTGCGAATGTCAACTAATGTGATAGAGATGCCTTTTATAAGGATGATCTCTGATGTTGTGTGAACCACACATTGTGTCTTCAGACTGATTTATTCCACATGGCAGATATGCATATTATGAATCGTGTCCTGAAGGAACCGATGTCTGACCCATATGGAGAAGATGCTGGTGTTCTTGTTGAGACACAGTAGGCCGAGGGCGCGGCTTTAAAGACAGCCTCACAGCAACTTGAACAGACCAATGCTGAGGTCCACTACGCTGAAGTGATGCTTGACTCAGTGGAGAAATAAGTTAAAATACTATAATTAAAGGTTTTCCAGATTATAGGAATCTACAATATATTGTGAAACTGCTCAGATGACGTCCGCAGTAGCACATATTCTTCTATTGATAGTTTAATTTATAATGTACTATTAGTGGAGATGTCACATTATTCAAATGAATAGAATGACAGCCATGAAGTCAGAATCAGTCCATTGCCCTTCACTTAAGATTTGTACAATGTATAATGTTTATAAATCAAAACGCAACAAATATATGTACAATACAGTTTACAAACTGAATTTGTAAAAAAGAATGTTTTGCTGACTTTTGTATTCTCTTTGAAGCAACAAAATGTATGTGTTATGTATGTCGTAACTAGGGTTTGACTTTTATGACCTGGGGCTGGATGAAATTTAATTTGAGATGCACTGTAAAAGCTCCAGGAAATTGCAACTGGCCACTGCACCTTCCATAAGAGAGCTCAAACATTTGCTAATGCATTGGTTGCCTCACAGGCACTCTTTCCCTGGTTTGCCCATGTGGCGCATGGTGTTGGCCACACGGGCAAAGGGGGGATGTGTGCATCAGTCTTTTAAATTGGTTTGCCCCAGGTTTTATAGTAACAGCTTAGCAATATTGTAGAACTTGCCACATTTGTCAAGCTCATAATCCTGCAATATGCAAATAGATTGTGTTCAAAAGCTTAAATGTTGTGGATATGAATATAGACTTGTAATAATATATAGGTGTTCTAAATGGGTTGAAGCCTATCCCGTAGGAAGGCTGAAGTAGTAAAAGTAGCAAAAATACAGTTAAGGGATGTTATATGTAGATTTCGCATTCCAGGGAAATTTCCAGTGATAGGAACACTCACTTCACTGGGACAATAGTGCAGGAACTATGCAAAGCCCTGCGAGGTAAACAACATTTTCACTGCCCCATCAGGCTCAGTCAGCTGGAGCAGTGGAGAAACAAAATGGGATATTAAAGAATAAGCTGTCTAATATATGCAAACAAACAGGACTCAAACGTCCAGATCCCCTTCCTATAGTCCTAATGACAATGAAATCGTCAGCAAATTGAGAAAAACAGGTCTTTCTCCGTGTGAGATTATTATGGGATGACTTATGAGACTCTCCATCACTCCTCCATTGTCTGTAAGGGAAATGGACATCCACTTGATGGATGATGCTATGTTGTCTTTTTGTATGGGACTAACACGTGCTTTCGAAGCTGTCCATTCACAGATGAAAGCCGCCCAGACTGAACCATCCCAGCAGGTTTACCACCCCTTCCAGCAAGATGACTGTGTATATCAAAGCACACAAGAGAAAGTCCTCCCAACAGCCCAGGTGGACAGGGCCCTACCAGGTGCTCCTGACCACCCACACAGCTGTGAAGTGCCTAGGAACGACGACATGGATCCACTCCTCACACTGCAAACTTGCCAATCGAGGCGATCAGCACAACCCTGGTGGAGAACAGAGGGATAAAGGAATTGTTCTTCCACATCAGATTTGACATTACTGTATGTATGCAGGCCCTTGTAATTGCTTTTCCAATACTGCCAACTGGTTATTGATGATTGATTTCACATTGTGGTACGAGTATCGAGTGAAATGCGTGCTATCCACCTCAACAACACAGCGATAACATGGAGCCGGCAGGTGATCCAGGTCACAATAGAGGTCAAGCAGTGGGAGGAGGAAGACGTGGTGGTCAAAGGTGTAGCGTAAGGTACACTTATAAAATTCAATTAAAGAAGTGAATTTATAGTATCACCTTATCACGAATCCTGGAATCTTGTAGAACTCATTTTCTGTAATAATTGGATGCAGACACCAATTCCAAAGATATAAATTGTCAAATTTATTCAAAAACAAAGACTAAATGTAGCACTACACTAATTATACAAAAGGGAAAAACTAATTAAAATTCAACTCTAGATCAACAAATCAAAGACAAATCACTTCCGTGACCAAATCAAAGACCATGGGATCGCATATGATAACACACAAATCATTAAACAAAAAAGGTTATAAACACATTGACTACAATACCGGTTAGTAAGACGAAGGTGAGTCTCTCATTAGTATTGTTAGTCAGACATTCAATAACTATGCAGGTTAGTATTTATGTCAGGTAACTTCTCGTTATATATATATATCAGTCTCATTAACGTTTAGGTGGAGAGAAAGATCCTATCATTACTTGTTACCACAATTTCCCTTAACTGATTATTATTCAATGATTAAGGATAGGCAGGGCCACCTATAATCTGGTGTCTATTAACTTGTGTCAATTTCAGACGTTGACAGATTTTATTTCTAAAATTATCAACAAAACAGTTGAATGCAACACACATTTATATTTAAGAAAACTAAATGATATTACACATTCTAGAGTTATGAATCACAGATTAACATTTCTAATTGATTTCTCAAATGTCATGAATCACAAACTCCAAACTGTTAAACTTATGTGAACTTCGTCGCAGAGAGGCCTCTCTGGCTTCGGGCTCAGATAACAGCACATGGCACGAGGTCCGTGTGGTTTGGAACAAAGGCAGTCCGGTTCGGCTTTGTCCAAGAACTTCCACTCAGTCGATGCACCTGGAAGTTGGGGTTTCGCGAATGTAGAGTCTTTTCCAAACAGATTTTCCACTGGTTTGAAGGCTCCAAGGTTGTGCACAAAATCTTCTTTGTAAGCAGGGTTCCACCGTAGTTACTTGAAGACAAAGTCTTTGAGGAAAGCAGGGCCCTGTTCGTTCCAAGGGTCAAGTTTCTTAAGACTCAAATAGCTATTTAAATGACTTTCGTATTCAGTCGACTTAGTCAATTGTCCAGCTGGATGGCTGGGCACAGGCGGGCAGCGCAGTCTGTAAAGTTCTTTATTTAATAAAGTCCTTTAAAAGAATTCTTCGTACGGCTCAATCTCCTTCTCCCAGTTTAACCCTTCTGTTGCTGGTAAAGACTTAGTTGGTTTCTGGTTCCGGTTCTGGCAACAGAGATACAAGTTGAGCTGTGGCAGCGAGTTACTGGTTTAGGTGAGAGAGAGAGAGAGATGCCGTGCGTTACCCTTTATACGCCTGTCAGATCAATAGGTGATTGGTTCTTTAGTTTGTGAGATTGGATTTCGGCTTCAGCCCCCAGTGTCCTATTGGAGGGGGGCTTGATTTATGACTGATGTCAATCCATGCCATCTTTTGGAAATGCCGGTTGGCACGGGTTCGTAGCTCTGTGTTGGGATTTCGGCTCTCGTCCATTTCAAAGAGTTTTTATTTCCTACAGGCCCCCTTCCCCAGACATCTCACAGCAGGGATTCCAAGCTATTTGGCCCATTCTCGGTGCCATCCTCCCAAGACTGTCACTTTGATGTAAACCAGTTCACATGCTGATGAGTTAAGGAAATCTGATAAATTTGGGGGGGAGAGGTCTTCTTTAGATCAGTGCTTCAGCTCAGAGCTAAAATGCTCTTATCAGAATACACCCAACATAACGCTACACTGGTTAATTCTGTTCTGGGAAAACCACAATCCTGCAGGTTTAATAAGTCTCTCTACACATCAGTCCCTGAGTACCTTCAACCAATGGTCATTTTGACCAATTAAGCCCAAGAATTGAGTCAATTAAGTTGTCAAGGACTACCCAGTGAAGACGTGAACTCACGACTAGGTCACACTGTGAGCTCACCAGAGCAGACATTACACTGAGCTCACTGTGAGCTCACTTAGCGCTTTTCCAGCGACATGGTGCCGGTGCTGGAGCCGGAGCTGCTGCTCGGCCTGGGATCCAGCTGATCTTTTTTGAACCGGCCCGCTTTTCCACCGGTTTTGACGTCACTGGATGTGGGCGTTCCCAAGCATGGAGTAGAAGTGGAGAAACACAGCAATAGTAATCAGCACCGAGGCGACTGCGTCTTTAAACCCCATTTAACATCACAATCAAACTCATTCCGCGTCTATGGCAAATCGTAACCCTAATGTTACAAATGTTCCCTAAATATGTGTTTTGCAGAATACACAAGCAAACGTTATGGAATATCAGCATTTTATCGACACACATGATAGAACTTATTGTTCTTTAACATTGATGAGAATAATTAACATGAATAAACTTACTGCTGAAGATGTAACCCTTACCCAGTGGCTAACCCTAACTATGTTACAAATGTTCCCTAAACACTTATTTTGCAGGATCAATAAAAAATTGTTAGGATTTTTTAAACTTTTACTGACACACATAGTTAATAGCAATGTGTTATAACTTTACCGAAAATAATAATCTGTATATCTTTAATTGTTTAGACGTTATTAAGATATAATGCATCTTTCACATAGGGAACATTTGTAACATGTTAGGAAAAACAAACAAATGATTTGAAAATATTCATAATTACAGCATACAATTTGTCAGGCTTCATAACAATGGTATTTATAACATACTCTGTAAAAATCAAGCAAATAGCATTTGTGGTTCACGAGAAAATATATATATATAATCAAAGCTATCAGACTATAGCAGCTGGTGTATGAAGACACATACGATTATACAGCATTATTTGGCAGCTTCGCAAGACCTAATTTGAAACGTTGTTGGTAAGTTAGATAATTAGTGGGGACCCTCTATTTGCAGTTCTTCCCCTCCATAATTGCTAAAATAAAGTTTTACTGACATTTTATTGACCCTACCACTGCATAGGGCACATCTGTAACATGAACGCTACTGAATGGCACATACATTGAAAACTACGGAGAACTGAGACAAATCCACTTTACACTTCGTAAATAATCTTAAAACGTTTCCAACCAAGGCAACACCCACTTGAAATACGTTCATTCTCATTTTTGGTAAACAAAAAGAGAGATTGTTACATATGTTCCCTATGATGCATCTACAGAGAGAGAGAGACAGACAGACACTAACTCTCTCTCTCTCTCTCTCTCTCTCTCAGCTGGGAGTGTGTGGGAGGGGTCTGCAGTGAGCAGGAGTGCTGCTGAGAGCTCTGTCCTTTGGCTGCGTTTTTTTGTTGCTTTACTTTTTTCAGTTTGTTTATTTTGTCTTCTGTTTTCAGTGCTTTTCTTATTGTGGGGGAACAGGGGAGGGGAGGGGGGAGTACCGGTAGTTCTTCCCGGGTCGGGGGGTCGGACCCCCTGAATGCGTCTTTTGAAAAACTGACCCGACGCCATGGAGTCAAGATCGCTCCGGTGCAGTTCTGCCCCCTAGAGCAGTGTGTGTTAGCGGTTGGGGAGGTAGCAGGGTGTGAAAATATCAAGTCTGCTGCCATTGTTATCTTCTTAAAAACCACTGATCTGCTCAATCAGCTAGTGGCTAATGGCACAGTGTTAGACGACACTTTCACCCCGGTGTTGCCGCTCACTGCTCCTGCCCGGAAGGTAACGCTGTCTAACGTCCCTCCGTTCATCCGCACCGGCTCGGGCAGCTGATGTCCGGCATTAAGAGGGTCCCGCTGGGCTGCAAAGCCCCGCAACTGAAACACGTCGTGTCCTTCCGAAGGCAGCTGTATATGATCCTCAATAACATCAATGAGGATCTTAATGTCTCCGAAGTTGGATCTCTCTTGCTGCCACCACCACGAAGATTGCTCTTTAGTAATGTTGGAAAGTCAAAGACAGCAACCGTCAGGGTTCTTGCATATGACGTATTCGTGCTGCACCTCTCTGCAAGGATCCAGGACAGTTTGTCAATGTAAACTCCAGTGCCTGGGAACTTTTCCACCTAAAAGACAATGGTAAATAAAAAACAAGTTTATCCCCAAACTATTCTTATATTATGTTAAGTGGAATACATTATCAGTAAGGCTGTGATTTTGTTACAGAAATGTGTTATTAAAGACCACAGTATGTCTCAATTCTAAGTTTATTAATTTACAGACATAATAAAGTCAGTGAATCTGTGACACCCATAATTCAATTACATTCTTATTATCAACTATAACTATGAATATAACTGATAATGTAGCATCATTAGATTGTTTACAACCAATATTTGTTTTCAATATATATATTTTTACCTTGTCTTTGTAATATTGTAGACCAAGAGTGTTATACCTGTTTTGGTGATTCTTTGTCAGATTCAGAACAATTTGCTGTGGGGCTGTCAGAACCACTTGATGGTGACACACTTTTGTCTTCATTGCTGATCAATGTGGCTTTTGTTACATTTTTTTTCAGATTGTCCAAAAGGTCTGGAATCTCTGGAGAAAAAAACCTTAGTATTAAATGATAATCATTTCTAGTAATATATTTAATGCAAAGTGAAAACAAAACCATCAATGCCTGCAATTATACTTGAGAGACTTGCTCTATGTTATTGGCAAACTGACCTTTTTGTGGGTCATTAACATTAGCTACAAAAAAAATAAAAAAGATAAAATACAAGAATTTCCAGGTCTAATGTAATGCATATAGTCATTAATGTAGGATTATGAAGTTATGTTGAAAAACTTTATTTAATAATCAGTATTATTAAACTATTAGACAGTGCACATTAAGAGTCTGTATTGTGGTTCTAGATTACTTCAGTATGATCAACTATAATACATTACTCTGGAATCTAAATTACTGAAGAATAACATTTATCAAGGTAAGGAATTATTTGCTATAAATAAAAAAACTTACCATCAACCATACGGTTTCGAAGACATTGGTTTTCATTTTTAAGTCTTGTGTTTTCCTTTTCGAGCTGCTTAACTTTTTGCTGTAGCTCAACTTCACTGGACTCTTTAAATGTCTGTAGAATATGACGGGATCTAATTCTTGAAGCTCCATCGGTTTTCTTTCTTATTTTGTGCTGTATTCAGAGAGGAAAAGAGTTTAAAATGAAAATATATATATATATGAATATGATTAAAAAAAAACAATCCTGCAATACATTTATTTAATATTTGCAGTAATTATCTCACCGGTAACTGTGGTTCATCAAGGTCACTATCATCTGAAATTTGAAGTTTTTTGTTTGGTTTAGGTACTCTTCATTTTAGGACAGGGCATTTTTGTTAGGTCATTAAGTTTTCTTCTTAGTTCGCCTTCTTTTCCTAAAATAAAAATAAAATAAATAAAACCCTGCATTATGTCCACAGATATTTGGGGATTATATTTATTTGTCATAAAAATACTGTGCTTTGACCACACAAATTAAGATGAACAGCCAACACTGAATCAAAACTGAAGTTAAATTATATCTGGTTTAATTTATTTTGTGATTTGGGGGATTTTATTGTAAAGCACAACACACAATAAATCGTTCTTACAAATGCCAGTCAAGTATGACGAGTTTTTAGCGCCCTCACCACCACCTACCATGTTATAAGAGTATGTTAGACGTACAACACATTAATAACTTAAACATTCATTTCAAATATACTGTGATTGTATATATCAAATAGCATGTAAAGACTTTAATGTTTTTTTTTTTTTAAATAAACATTGTTACCAGTCATAATGATCTGCGCTTCATGGACAGGCCATCCACCTTTTGGAGGTTTGTTCGTGTCTCTCCACTCTGCTCTGAAGTTTCGAGTCGTCTCTTCGTCATCATCAGCAATGCTGAATAAATCAAAATTGCGAAAGCAAGCAGTGGGAATCACGCTGTAAGAGTCTTTGTCGACCCCGCTTTCCCACTTCACCAACGCGTGCATCACCGCCATACTACCTTCACCTTCTCGTCCGTTTTTTCTGCGCCTTTTTCCCCCGACAAGTCACGGCACAAAAAACAGTCCCGCTCTGCATTCTGGTACTTGGCGTTCTTAATAACACCAACAGGGTGTAATCGCATAGACCACTCGAGTATAAAGTACTACATATCCCATCTGTTACAGTTTTTTTTCTTCTTCTGAAACTGCAAGCGCACTACATAAAGTTTGGCAAATGAAGAAATTTGGATGATGAGTTTACAATCTTATAAACAGTATTTAAGTAAACCTAGATATGCAATTCCAAAAAGAACAGCATCGAGATGGAGAAACAGGATACAAAAATAATAATACAATGTTTATACTTTTTGTATTTTAATTACAGTATGTAATTATTGCCTTTTGATTTACATTTACAGAAAAAGAACGGCGGCAAACGTGGACTACCCAACAAGAAGCAACAAAGTTACTAAAATATCAGATTCTCAGGTAAGCTTCATGCAGCCATACATGTATAATTATAAAATCAATCCAAAAAATAGACCTTGTTTACCCTACAACTGATTTGAGTGTTAATTCTATTTAAGATATAAAAAAATATTTTGTTTTCTGAACTAATAATCTGTGAACATTCTATTATCTCTATAATTTTAATTAATACATTTATTTTATTATTGGTGGAACATTATATTTTTCAGCTCAGATGATTTCACGTACCATCAATTTTTCTGTTAATAAATGTGCAAAAACAAATCAGATGGATAGGCCCCTACATATGAACATTAAGTTAAAGGCCTAGAGTGAGTGTTCTTCACTTCCAGTCATGGCGGGCCACAATCCAGCTCTTTGTAACTCATCAACAACCAAAGACCTGGGAAAAGGGTTAAATGGCTTCAGTTAAGCCAATTAGGTAATTAAGAGCTCAACTGGAAAAAAAACAGCAGGCATAGGGGTACTTTAGGACCACAGTCACTGATATAACCTACAATGTTGTTGTAATGAAAATCAGCAGACAGTGGGCCTCCTCCAGGACTAAGGTTGAGAAGCACTGGTCTTGAAGACCACAATAACAATCGACCTCAAGGGCTAGGGATATTCGAGGTGATGCTAAACCAGTCCTGAATGTTTAAATATAATGTTATTTTCTTGTAGTGTGCCGTTGCTGTTAATGCAACCAGTTATATTGAGCCATCAAATACAGAAGCTGACGAAAGACATCAACATGTAAATTTAGTTGTAAATTTAAAGTGTGTGTGAAAAGTATTTTGTATATGGAGATTAACCCATAGTTTCACAGATAAATTGTGGACCAGTGATATTCAGGATCTTCAAAACAAGTCCTGAATGCTCAAACTTAACACTTCTTTTTTTAGAGTGTCATTGCTGTCAATCCAGCCAGTGATGTGGAGCCATCAGACACAGAAGCTGATGAAAAACAACATGTAAATTTCCTAAATTAATATGGTGCATCAAAATACTTATTTAGCACTTTCAACTGTTTCTTTGTGATTCCTAAAATTACTTTACAGGCTGGGGCTGGGGGAAGACACTGCGCCCGCCTGGAGAAGCCTGTACAAGCCCCCCTCAATAAGAGAGCTGGCAATCTGCAGTGGAGGGTGTTACACACCATTATTGCTGTCAATTCTTTTATTACTGTTCTTAACCCTGCTGTGTCCGACGCCTGCCCATTCTGTGCTCAGAGAGAGACCGTGTTTCACTGTTTCAGCACTTGCTCTCGGTTGTCACCCATTTTTAGTCTTTTAACTCGTCTTTTTACTGATCTTAACCTGATTTTTAACACAAAGGTTTTTATTTTAGGGGCGCGATACACCAGAAGGACCAAACATGTGGACCAGCTGGTAAACTTCTTGCTGGGCCAGGCTAAAATGGCCGTCTATAAGACTAGGAAGAACAGAGTGTGTGGGGAGGGCAGTGAGGATGCAGTGAGAGTGTTTGCCATGCTGGTCAAGTGCAGAGTCAGACTAGAGTTTAACTATTACAGGCTGATGAATGATTTGGAGAGTTTTGAACAGGTCTGGTGTATTAATGATGCCCTTTGTGAATTGTATGACGGGGAGTTGGTTTTTATTATGTAATTCATTTATAGGGTTTAGTATTTGATGGTTGTTTTGTTGTGTGTATTGGGTTGCTTTCTTTAAAAGTGTACAGATCAGTGGCGGAGTTAATGCTTGTTGGGGGGAGACAAACAAAGGGGAACACTATTTTTTATTTATTTATTTATTTTCTTTTGTATGAATTATTGCGTGTTGCAAACAGGCAATGAAGTCTGATAAAAGTCAAAAAGTCTCTCTCTCTCTCACACACACACACACAGCCAGCAAGACACACAGAGCCAGCCAGCTCAGCGATGACATCACAAACATCTCTCTCAGGTGACTCCTATGACATCACAGAGCACGTACATTCCGTTGCTTGCCGTCTGTCAACCACTCAGTCACTGCCAGCCAGACTGGCTGGCTGACTGGATGGTGGGGCTGCTTGCTGCTGCTGCGTACCTCAGCAAGCTTATTTGCTTGACCGGCCTTCCTCCTCCGCCCACATGCCCACCTATGTCCGATCTGCTGTTCACCTGGATCACAGCTCCGCCCCAACAAGGCAGAGCCTCCCAAGAATGGTACAAACTCACCCACGATCCCCTCCACGGAAAGCTATAGCAAAAGGCAAAAGCATTATACGTAATGAAGAGGAACCCGAGTCCAAGACGCATCCGACCAGCCATACATATTTGTGTGTATTAAAGATCACATTTTATTACATTTAGATTTTCTGTACTTTATTACATCTTTTTGTGATTTTTAAATGTATTGTTTCTTTTCCTTATATATGTATGTATGTATGTATGTATGTGTGTGTGTGTCTGTGTGAAAGTGTATGTGTTTGTGTGGGTGTGACAGTGTGTATGAGTGTCTGTCTGTCATGTAACTCGCACATCTGTGAGGGCACCATTTTTGCAGAAAGAGATGTACACATTTTGGAGCAACATATGCTGCCATCCAGACATCGTCTTTTCCAGGGACATCCCTGCATTTTTCAGCAGGATAACGCCAAACCACATTCTGCCCAGATTTCAAGCGCATGGTTGCATAGGCAGGGTGCTAGCATGGCCTGCCTGCAGTCCTGACCTGTCTCCGAATTGAGAATGTGTGGCGCACTATGAAGTGCAAATTAAGACAACGAAGGCCCTGTGCAGTTGCGCAGCTGAGGAAATGCATAATGGATGAATGGGGGGAAATCCCACTTGCTAAACTTAACCAAGTGGTGTCTTCAGTGCCCAAGTGCTTAATAAGTGTTATTAAAAGAAAAGGTGATGTTACATAGTGGTAAACAGTCGACTGTCCCAACTTTCTTGGTTTCTTTTCACTGCTAATGAGATGCTGTAGAGTGAGTTAGTTATATTGCTTTCAGGAGCTCTAATCGTATTGATGAGTTCATGCAGCATTTGTAATTGAATTTCAAAAAGAAATCCTTGCTGTCTGGCCTGTGTGTATGAGATGTACTCTGTCAATCTTTGGCTAACAACTGAAACATTGGTAGAACAGAAATGGCAACATAAAAAAGAAAAGTACATTTTAAAAGAGCACATTAAATAGGATGAATATACAGTTTTTTACAATCACTTTGTCACTAATTTCAGAACCTTGATGTCATTTTTCAAAACTCTAGACACAAAACTCAAAACGGTCATCACTTGTAACACAGGCTGTCCAATGTTCAAAACATTGCATTGTGCATTCATATCTTTAAAGAAACCTTGCACTTGCAGACTTGTTGGTTCAAATAATTCATTTATCATGAAATACCATAGTAACATTTATTTAGATCACCCACACAGAAGATACCGATAGTTTCACTGTGTAGTTGTTCGTACAATCATTAAATATTGTAGTACAAAATATGTGATACATGTTTCATTATGGTACTACACATAAATACATCACTGTAAAAGGACTAGTAGAGAGAATACTACAGACACAGTGGAATCATTGAACAAAATCTGAAATGTATTGATGCAATACAATCAAATCACACCATAGGTTTCTTTGAAGCCATGCAACAATAATTAGCTACAAAAAAGAACAAAACTACAGTAAAATATCAACTGCAGTGTTCCTCACCTGGCTTAGTGTAAAACAAAGGATTGATTACTGTACTTCTGAATTTCCATCAGCCCTGTGTTCAGGTTCAGGTTCTCACAACCATTTTTCACAAGAGGCATCTTGAAACTGAACATACCTGAACATACTCAGTCATCAGCTGCTTCACTCTGTCTGCATTTCTTTCAAAAGGCACACTATACTCTGTGCTACACATTGGTATGCAGTATACAGTCATTTGACAATTGAGAGTAGCCTAATGTTTAGTGCATGCTGAAGACTTGCCGCTTCTCAGTACGGAAATTTCTGATGATTGAGGCCACAGTTGATCCTGAGTTGATTCTGAGGTTTGATTGAATCATTGTAGCTGCCTCAGTCATGGTCATGCCATGATTTACAACATGCTCTACAACTATTTCTCGGATTTCACTGGACACTATTTGCTGTTGCTGCCGCTGTCTGGTCCGTGGCCTTGTCCTCTACCACGTTCCCCCAACAACTCTCAAATGAGGCCCATGGCTGCCTCTCTGGTGAGGCCTAAGCCCTCCTCTATGACGAGGCCCACGACCACCTCTCAGAAGGGGTGCATGTCCCCTTCCATTCCTTTGACCACCACGTCTTCCTCCTCCCACTGCTTGACCTCTATTGTGACCTGGATGACTTGCCGGCTCCATGTTATCACTGTGTTGCTGGGGTGGATAGCACTCATTTCACTCGATACTCGTACCACAATGTGAAATCAATCATCAATAACCAGTTGGCAGTATTGGAAAAGCAATTACAAGGGCCTGCATACATACAGTAATGTCAAATCTGATGTGGAAGAACAATCATCTTCAACCAGGTTGGAGCGTTAGTTGCAATGCCTTTAATACACGCAGCGTGGAGAGGAACAGTGACTCAAGTAGATCCCAAAGTCGCTCTGCCTTCATTTTAACAGTCAGAGCTTTTATACACAAAAATCAAAGAGCTGGTTATAATCAGAAAGTCATTACTATGTTATCTTAAAAGTTAGCTAAGCAGAATTTATATCATTATAGGACAGAGTTCATAGATCAACACATGGATTAGGGAGCAGGCACTTCAATCATACTGTTTGACATTGTCTCCAAGATTCTCATCGTAAATAACAAACAGAAATCAAACTACCTTCTGGCCTGACCTTCTAGCTTGACCTTATCTTTCTTAAGTATACAAGAGAGAAAAACAGGTATTAGAGAAAAAATTTCTAACTTTCCTTCCACACTGCAAACATGGTGTGGAAAAGTGCTACATGATGATGAATGATGATGAAATATTACATCCATAGATAATGTAGTCCAACTGGTTCATGCTCCTCGTTTATTGATGTCAATGGATCTCATTATCCTGAAACTTTCATGATCGAAACATGGAATACTGTTTGTCAGTTTCCATAAAACTATGCATTAAGAGTAATGCAACAGTCACTTATCATTTTGAGCAGCTGTATCAATTGATAGTTAGATCTTTGTAATGAAATGAATAGACAGTGATCTCAGATGTAATGTGTGAATTGCATTTTGAAATGGTAATACTTTGATGTTAAGTTGTGTCATTTTAGTTCAATGAACAAATGATCTGAGGTTGATGTGTATTGTATCCAAGCAATTGTAAAAAAGTGTTAGAGTTTTGAAAAATGTGCATTTTGATCATCGGGTGTGAGTTTAGTGTCTAGAGTTTTGAAAAATGACATCAAGGTTCTGAAATGAGTGCCAAAGTGATTGTAAAAAAGTGTAATATCAGGGGACAGTGGCTATTAGTGATCTGGCCTTCCGTGGCCTCTGTGTTAATGTAACAGGTCACATTGTATGTGTACACTGATACTTGATAGTATAATATAGTACAAGTAAAAAACATACATAGGTATCATAGAAGTATTTTGCAGAAATGATTATGGATAGTTATCAAAATGGAGAGGAAATGCTAAATCCAGTCTCCCCAGGCTGAGCTTCTATTGCTACACCTGCTAAGTGGCTGCTGGTATTAAGTAAGAGTATTAAGAGCTACGATGAAGTTACCCAGGAGACGTAAAAAGCTTGCAGTACCTAGTTTTTCCAGGAGGTCACCAATCCAAATACTGACCAGGTCCTGCCACGTTTTGCTTCCTAGATCTGACAAGATCGGGCGCGTTCAGGACGGTGTGGCCGCAAGCCAAAAAGCCTGGCTGCATGATATCTCTTAAAGGCTGGCGGGTATTGACGGAACTTCCAGCAAAAAAAAATAAAAAAAAAAAATGAAAAAGAAAAATGGAGGGAAAAATATCAGTGCAGCAAAGGGTGTTGAAAGTAGACGGGTACGAGTACAATACTTCAATTATATCTCCTCCAGACAGATAGAGAGTATAAAGAGCAACGATAAAGTTACCCAGGAGACGTAAAAGCTTGCAGCACTAGGTATTTCCAGGAGGTCTCACAATCAAGTACTGACCAGGTCCTGCCCCGTTTAGCTTCCGAGATCTGACGAGATCGGGCGCGTTCAGGATGGTGTGGCCGCAAGCCGAGATGCCTGGCTGCATGATGTCTCTTAAAGGCTGGCGGGTATTGACGGAACTGCCAGCAAAAAAAAAAAAGAAAAATAAAGGGAAAAATACCAGTGCAGCAAAGGGTGTTGTAAGTAGCCGGGTACGTGTACAATTCTTCAATTATATCTCCTGGAGACAGAAAGAGAGTATTAAGAGCTACGATGAAGTTCCCCAGGACACGTAAAAAGCTGGCAGCACCTGGTATTTCCAGAAGATCTCCCATCCAAGTACTGACCAGGTCCTGCCCCGTTTAGTTTCCGAGATCTTCCGAGATCGGGCGCGTTCAGGACTGTGTGTCCGCAAGCCAAGAGGCCTCGTTGCATGATGTCTCTTAAAGGCTGGCGGATATTGAAGGAACTTCCAGAAATAATAATAAAGAAAAAGAAAAATGGAGGGAAAAATATCAGTGCAGCAATGGGTGTTGAAAGTAGCCGGGTACGTGTACAATACTTCAATTATATCTCCTCCAGACAGAAAGAGAGTATTAAGAGCTACGATAAACTTACCCAGCAGACGTAAAAAGCTTGCAGCACCTGGTATTTCCAGGAGGTCTTCCATCCAAGTACTGACCAGGCCCTGCCCCATTCAGTTTCCGAGATCTGACGAGATCGGGCGCGTTCAGGATGGTGTGGCCGCAAGCCGAGATCCTGGCTGCATGATGTCTCTTAAAGGCTGTCGGGTATTGACGGAACTGCCAGCAAAAAAAAAAAAGAGAAATGGAGGGAGAAATACCAGTGCAGCAAAGGGTGTTGAAAGTAGCCGGGTACGTGTACAATACTTCAATTATATCTCCTCCAGACAGAAAGAGAGTATTAAGAGCTACGATAAAGTTACCCAGGAGACGTAAAAGCTTGCAGCACCAGGTATTTCCAGGAGGTCTCACATTCAAGTACTGACCAGGTCCTGCCCCGTTTAGCTTCCGAGATCTGACGAGATCGGGCGCGTTCAGGATGGTGTGGCCGCAAGCCAAGACGCCTGGCTGCATGATGTCTCTTAAAGGCTGGCGGGTATTGACGGAACTGCCAGCAAATAAATAAAAGAAAAATAGAGGGAAAAATATCAGTGCAGCAAAGGGTGTTGAAATTAGCCGGGTACGTGTACAATTCTTCAATTATATCTCCTCCAGACTGAAAGAGAGTATTAAGAGCTACGATGAAGTTACCCAGGAGACGTAAAAAGCTCGCAGCACCTGGTATTTCCAGGAGGTCACCCATCCAAGTACTCACCAGGCCCTGCCCCGTTTAGAATCTGAGATATGACGAGATCGGGCGCGTTCAGGACGGTGTGGCCGCAAACCAAAAGGCCTGGCTGCATGATGTCTCTTAAAGGCTGGAGGGTATTGACGGAACTTCCAGCAAAAAAAAAAGAAAAAAGAAAAATGGAGGGAAAAATATCAGTGCAGCAAAGGGTGTTGAAAGTAGCCGGGTACGTGTACAATTCTTCAATTATATCTCCTCCAGACAGAAAGAGAGTATTAAGAGCTACGATGAAGTTACCCAGTAGACGTAAAAAGCTTGCAGCAGCTGGTATTTCCAGGAGGTCACCCATTCAAGCACTAACCAGGCCCTGTCCCGTTTAGCTTCCGAGATCTGACGAGATCGGGCGCGTTCAGGACGGTGTGGCTTCAAACCGAGAAGCCTGGCTGCCTGATGTCTCATAAAGGCTGGCGGGTATTGACGGACCTTCCAGCAAAAAAAAAAGAAAAAAGAAAAATGGAGGGAAAAATATCAGTGCAGCAAAGGGTGTTAGAAAGTTGCCGGGTACGTGTACATTTCTTCAATTGTATCTCCTCCAGACAGAAAGAGATTATTAACAGCTACGATGAAGTTACCCAAGAGACGTAATAAGCTTGCAGTACCTAGTTTTTCCAGGAGGTCACCAATCCAAATACTGACCAGGCCCTGCCACGTTTTGCTTCCAAGATATGACAAGATCGGGCTCGTTCAGGACGGTGTGGCCGCAAGCCAAAAAGCCTGGCTGCATGATGTCTCTTAAAGGCTGGCGGGTATTGACGGAACTTCAAGCAAAAAAAAGAGAAATGGAGGGAAAAATATCAGTGCAGCAAAGGCTGTTGAAAGTTGCCGGGTACGTGTACAATTCCTCAATTATAACACCTCCAGACAGAAAGAGAGTATTACGAGCTACGATGAAGTTACCCAGGAGACGTAAAAAGCTTGCAGCACCTGGTACTTCCAGGAGGTCACCCATCCAAGTACTGACCAGGACCTGCCCCGTTCAGCTTACGCGATCTGACGAGATCGAGCGCGTTCAGGACGGTGTGGACACAAGCCGAGAAGCATGGCTGCATGATGTCTCTAAATGGTTGGCGGGTATTGACGGAACTTCCAGCAAAAAAAAAAAAAAAAGAAAAACGGAGGGAAAAATATCAGTGCAGCAAGGGATGTTGAAAGTAGCCAGGTACGTGTACAATACTTCAATTATATCTCCTCCAGACAGAAAGAGAGTATTAAGAGCTACGATAAAGTTACACAGGATACGTAAAAAGCTTTTATCACCTGGTATTTCCAGGAGGTCACCCATCCAAGTACTAACCAGGCCCTGGCCCGTTTAGTTTCCAAGGTCTGACGAGATGGGGCGCATTCTGGACGGTGTGGCCGCAAGCCAAGAGGCCTGGCTGCATGATGTCTCTAAATGGCTGGAGGGTATTGACAGAACTTCCAGCAAAAAAAAAAGAAAAAAGATAAATGGAGGGAAAAATATCAGTGCAGCAAAGGGTGTTAAAAGTAGCCGGGTACGTGTACAATACTTCAATTATATCTCCTCCAGACAGAAAGAGACTATTAAGAGCTACGATGAAGTTACCCAGGAGACGTAAAAGCTTGCAGCACCAGGTATTTCTAGGAGGTCTCACATTCAAGTACTGACCAGGTCCTGCCCCGTTTAGCTTCCGAGATCTGATGAGTTCGGGCGCGTTCAGGACAATGTGTCCGCATGCCAAGAGGCCTGGCTGCATGATGTCTCTTAAAGGCTGGAGGGTATTGACAGAACTTCCAGCAAAAGAAAAAAGAAAAAAGAAAAATGGAGGGAAAAATACCACTGCAGCAAAGGGTGTTGAAAGTAGCTGGGTACGTGTACAATTCTTCAATTATATCTCCTCCAGACAGAAAAAGAGAATGAAGAGCTATGATAAACTTACCCAGGAGACGTATAAAGCTTGCAGCACCTGGTATTTCCAGGAGGTCACCCATCCAAGTACTGACCAGGACCTGCCCCGTTCAGCTTACGCGATCTGACGAGATCGAGCGCTTTCAGGACGGTGTGGACACAAGCCGAGAAGCCTGGCTGCATGATGTCTCTTAATGGTTGGCGGGTATTGACGGAACTTCCAGCAAAAAAAAAAAAAAAGAAAAACGGAGGGAAAAATATCAGTGCAGCAAAGGATGTTGAAAGTAGCCAGGTACGTGTACAATACTTCAATTATATCTCCTCCAGACAGAAAGAGAGTATTAAGAGCTACGATGAAGTTACCCAGGAGACGTAAAAGCTTGCATCACCTGGTATTTCCAGGAGGTCACCCATCCAAGTACTAACCAGGGCCTGGCCCGTTTAGTTTCCAAGGTCTGACGAGATGGGGCGCGTTCTGGACGGTGTGGCCGCAAGCCAAGAAGCCTGGCTGCATGATGTCTCTAAATGGCTGGAGGGTATTGACAGAACTTCCAGCAAAAAAAAATGAAAAAAGAAAAATGGAGGGAAAAATACCACTGCAGCAAAGGGTATTGAAAGTAGCTGGGTACGTGTACAATTCTTCAATTATATCTCCTCCAGACAGAAAAAGAGAATGAAGAGCTATGATAAACTTACCCAGGAGACGTAAAAAGCTTGCAGCACCAGGTATTTCCACGAGTTCTCACATTCAAGTACTGACCAGGTCCTGCCCCGTTTAGTTTCCGAGATCTGACGAGATCGGGCGCGTTCAGGACGGTGTGGCCACAAGCCGAGACGCCTGGCTGCATGATGTCTCTTAAAGGCTGGCGGGTATTGACGGAATTTCCAGCATAAAAAAAAAAAAAAAAAATAGAAAAATGGAGGGAAAAATATCAGTGCAGGAAAGGGTGTTGAAAGTAGCCGGGTACGTGTACAATTCTTCAATTATATCTCCTCCAGACTGAAAGAGAGTATTAAGAGCTACGATAAAGTTACCCAGGAGACGTAAAAGCTTGCAGCACCAGGTATTTCCAGGAGGTCTCACATTCAAGTACTGACCAGGTCCTGCCCCGTTTAGCTTCCGAGATCTGACGAGATCGGGCGCGTTCAGGACGGTGTGGCCGCAAGCTGAGATGCCTGGCTGCATGATGTCTCTTAAAGGCTGGCGGGTATTGACGGAATTTCCAGAAAAAAAAAAAAAAAAAAAAATAGAAAAATGGAGGGAAAAATATCAGTGCAGGAAAGGGTGTTGAAAGTAGCCTAGTACGTGTACAATTCTTCAATTATATCTCCTCCAGACTGAAAGAAAGTATTAAGAGTTACGATGAAGTTACCCAGGAGACGAAAAAAGCTTGCAGCACCTGGTATTTCCAAGAGGTCACCCTTCCAAGTACTGACCAGGCCCTGCCCCGTTTAGCTTCCGAGATCTAACGAGATCGGGCGCGTTCAGGACGGTGTGGCCGCAAGCCGAGAGCCCTGGCTGCATGATGTCTCTTAAAGGCTGGAGGGTATTGACGGAACTTCCAACAAAAAAAAAAGAAAAAAAAAAAAGAAAAATGGATGGAAAAATATCAGTGCAGCAAAGGGTGTTGACAGTAGCCGGGTACGTGTACAATACTTCAATTATATCTACTCCAGACAGAAAGAGAGTATTAAGAGCTACGATGAAGTTACCCAGGAGACGTAAGAAGCTTGCAGCACCTGGTATTTCCTGGATGTCACCCATCCAAATAATGACCAGGCCCTGTCACATATTGCTTCTAAGATCTGACAAGATCGGGCGCGTTCAGGACGGTGTGGCCGCAAGCCAAGAGGCCTGGTTGCATGATGTCTCTTAAAGGCTGGCGGGTATTGACGGAACTTCCAGAAAAAATAAAAAAGTAAAAGAAAAATGGAGGGAAAAATATCAGTGCAGCAAAGGGAGTTGAAAGTATTCGGGTACTTGTACAATTCTTCAAATTTACCTCCTCCAGACAGAAAGAGAGTATTAAGAGCTACGATGAAGTTACCCAGGAAACGTTAAAAGCTTGCAGCACCTGGTATTTCCAGGAGGTCACGCATCCAAGTAGTGACCAGGCTCTGCCCTGTTTAGCTTCCACGATCTGACGAGATCAGCGGGTGTAGGACGGTGTGGTCGCAAGCCAAGAGGTCTGGCAGCATGATGTCTCTTAAAGGCTGGAGGGTATTGACGGAACTTCCATCAAAAGAAAAAAGAAAAAAGAAAAATGGAGGGAAAAATGTCAGTGCAGGAAAGGGTGTTGAAAGTAGCCGGGTACGTGTACAATTCTCCAATTATATATCCTCCAGACAGAGAGAGAGTATTAAGAGCTACGATAAAGTTACCCAGGAGACGTAAAAAGCTTGCAGCACCAGGTATTTCCAGGAGGTCTCCCATCCAAGTACTGACAAGGCCCTGCCCCGTTTAGCTTCCGAGATCGGGCGCGTTCAGGACGGTGTGGCCGCAAGCCAAAAGACCTGGCTGCATGATGTCTCTTAAAGGCTGGAGGGTATTGATGGAACTTCCAGCAAAATACAAAAGACAAAAGAAAAATGGAGGGAAAAATGTCAGTGCAGCAAAGGGTGTTGAAAGTAGCCGGGTACGTGTACAATTCTCCAATTATATATCCTCCAGACAGAGAGAGAGTATTAAGAGCTACGATAAAGTTACCCAGGAGACGTAAAAGCTTGCAGCACCTGGTATTTCTAGGAGGTCTCCCATCCAAGTACTGACCAGGCCCTGCCCCGTTTAGCTTCCGAGATCTGACGAGATCGGGCGCGTTCAGGATGGTGTGGCCGCAAGCCGAGAGGCCTGGCTGCATGATGTCTCTTAAAGGTTGGCGGGTATTGACGGAACTTCCAGCAAAAAAAAAAAAAAAAAAGAAAAATGGATGGAAAAATATCAGTGCAGCAAATGGTGTTGACAGTAGCTGGGTACGTGTACAATACTTCAATTATATCTCCTCCAGACAGATAGAGAGTATTAAGAGCTACGATAAAGTTACCCAGGAGACGTAAAAGCTTGCAGCACCAGGTATTTCCAGGAGGTCTCACTTTCATGTACTGTCCAGGTCCTGCCCCGTTTAGCTTCCGAGATCTGACGAGATCGGGCGCGTTCAGGATGGTGTGGCCGCAAGCCGAGATGCCTGGCTGCATGATGTCTCTTAAAGGCTGGAGGGTATTGACGGAACTTCCAGCTAAATAAAAAAGAAAAAAGAAAAATGGAGGGAAAAATATCAGTGCAGCAAAGGGTGTTGAAAGTAGCCGGGTATGTGTACAATTCTTCAATTATATCTCCTCCAGACAGAAAGAGAGTATTTAGAGCTACGATAAAGTTACCCAGGAGACGAAATAACTTGCAGCACCTGATATCTCCAGGAGGTCACCCATCCAAGTACTGACGAGCCCTTGCCCCGTTTAGCTTCCGAGATCTGATGAGATTGGGCGCGTTCAGGACGGTGTGGCCGCAAGCCAAGAGGCCTGGCTGCATGATGTCTCTTAAAGGCTGACGGGTATTGACGGAACTTCCAGCAAAAAAAAAATGGATAAAGAAAAATGGAGGGAAAAATATCAGTGCAGCAATGGGTGTTGAAAGTAGCCGGGTACGTGTACAATACTTCAATTATATCTCCTCCAGACAGAAAGAGAGTATTAAGAGCTACGATGAACTCACCTAAAGGATTATTAGGAACACCATACTAATACTGTGTTTGACCCCCTTTCGCCTTCAGAACTGCTTTAATTCTATGTGGCATTGCTTCAACAAGGTGCTGAAAGCATTCTTTAGAAATGTTGGCCCATATTGATAGGATAGCATCTTGCAGTTGATGGAGATTTGTGGGATGCACATCCAGGGCACGAAGCTCCCGTTCCACCACATCCCAAAGATGCTCTATTGGGTTGAGATCTGGTGACTGTGGGGGCCAGTTTAGTACAGTGAACTCATTGTCATGTTCAAGAAACCAATTTGAAATGATTCGACCTTTGTGACATGGTGCATTATCCTGCTGGAAGTAGCCATCAGAGGATGGGTACATGGTGGTCAAATAGGGATGGACATGGTCAGAAACAATGCTCAGGTAGGCCGTAGCATTTAAACGATGCCCAATTGGCACTAAGGGGCCTAAAGTGTGCCAAGAAGACATCCCCCACACCATTACACCACCACCACCAGCCTGCACAGTGGTAACAAGACATGATGGATCCATGTTCTCATTCTGTTTACGCCAAATTCAGACTCTACCATCTGAATGTCTCACCTCTTTTTCCTATTTGTAGTGGAGATGAGTGGTACCCGGTGGGGTCTTCTGCTGTTGTAGCCCATCCGCCTCAAGGTTGTACGTGTTGTGGCTTCACAAATGCTTTGCTGCATACCTCGTTTGTAACGAGTGGTTATTTCAGTCAAAGTTGCTCTTCTATCAGCTTGAATCAGTCGGCCCATTCTCCTCTGACCTCTAGCATCAACAAGGCATTTTCGCCCACAGGACTGCCGCATACTGGATGTTTTTCCCTTTTCACACCATTCTTTGTAAACCCTAGAAATGGTTGTGCGTGAAAATCCCAGTAACTGAGCAGATTGTGAAATACTCAGACCGGCCCGTCTGGCACCAACAACCATGCCACGCTCAAAATTGCTTAAATCACCTTTCATTCCCATTCAGACATTCAGTTTGGAGTTCAGGAGATTGTCTTGACCAGGACCACACCCCTAAATGCATTGAAGCAACTGCCATGTGATTGGTTGATTAGATAATTGCTTTAATGAGAAATTGAACAGGTGTTCCTAATAATCCTTTAGGTGAGTGTATATGTATGTATGTGTATGTATGTCCAATTGCTTTGACAATACAAATGAAATGAATTGAGAGAGAGAGAGAGAGAGAGAGAGAGAGAGAGAGAGAGAGGGAGAGGAATATGAGCTCCTAAAAAACATTTGTTTTTATACATAAGCGGATTTAATTTGTGATTTACAAATGAATATATAGCACTATAAACATACACAGAAGACATGGAATAGAAATTCAGAAGAAAAAGTATTCAAAAAATAATAATTTTAAGAGAAACACAAAAAGAAGAAAGCAGAGAGACAGTTCAGGAAGAAAAGTCAGAAACGAAAAGCTGAAGACAAGAATTGGAGGTAAGAGACAAATAATTAAACAAAAAAATATGTATTAATAAAATAAATAAGCATTCTCAGTAGTTGACTCAGCCAATGAAAATGCAGAGCTCCGATTTGAATAGAGTGACAGTAGGAGAGAGCCCAACTGCCACTGAGACTGATAGAAATCTATCGAACAGCAGTCTGACTGCAGAGCTGCCTTTTGAAATCCGATACCCTGAAGACATTCGCTCTGCACAGGCTAAGAAGGACTACAAACAAGCTGTGATGAGAGCATCTCCTGAGACCCTCATCCTAGACTACACCGGTAAAGGAGAAAACAGGGTCAAGAACAATCTACTGTTCTACACCGCCTTTCACAAAACCCTGTGCCAGACATACCCCAATAACAACAAGAGGGGCATTAGCAGAGGCAGGCAGATCTCAGTGCTGGTAGAGAAAGACACAGACAGTGTGATGCTCACTTTTAATGTATACCACAACGGGACCATCATGGTGCAGGGCAGCGAGAGCAGCCTGGACCAATTAGCTCTCGGCTTCCACACCTCAAAGCAGCAGACTGAGGTAGAGAAACAAGAGCCAGAGCCGGCCACCCTGCAGTCTGCCCCCAGCCACACGGAGCCAGACAGTGCCCCATCTCCCACAGACTGCCCCCCTGTCTCCCCAAAACTCTCCAGCAACATTAAAACACTAAAGGAATGCCTATCAGTGCTGGAGCTGGAGTTTGCGGAGTTCAGGGAGCAGACCTTGAGCACCCTGGCCCAGACCTCCTTGTGCGATCAGTTCCGGGATGAGATGCACAGACTGAAGATGCAGCACAAGGCTGAGATCCATGAGCTGAGAGCAGCAGTGAGAGACCTGGAGGAGCAGAGCCAAACCCTGAGGACGGAGCTGCGCAGAGCGAGGGAGGAGCTGACCAGGACACCCCAGCACAGCCAGCTAAGGAGCCTGCAGAGCCAGCTGGAGGAGCTAAGAGAGGAGCTACACATCACTGGAGCACAGAGACTGCACTGCACTGACCCCACAACACCTCCAACCCCTGACGCACCCACTGATCCACCCACACTCCCCACCACTCCTGACACACCCACTATCACCAGACCTGCCACTAATACACAACCCCCTGAAACGCCACTCCCCCAAAACACACCCGCTGCCCCCACCACTCCCGACGCAAACCCGGAGTGGCAGGTCAACGCAGAGGTGGTCATTCTGAGCGAATCCAATGGGAAGTTCCTGGTTGAGAGGCGCCTCTTCCCTGGGCGAAAAGTGAAAAAGCTTTGGTGCTCCACAGCACAGAGAGCCCTGGAGCTGCTCTCCAAGAGGAGGCTTTGCCAAGTCAAACACATCCTCATCCACACCGGCACTAACGACCTGAGTGCCCGCAGGGGCGATGTGGCCTCAGCCCTGAGACAGGTAGCAACGAAAGCCACAGAGGAATTCCCAACTGCCAAAATTTCCATCTCCACACTGCTGCCCCGCACAGACGTGCCCCTGCACATCATCCAGGCCATCAACGCAGAAGTGTCCCGAAGATGTGCCCTCCTCCCCAACGTCCACCTGGCACACCACTGAGACATCCAGCCACATCACCTGTATGACCACGTCCACCTCAACAAGACGGGTGTGAGGATCATCTCAAAGGTCCTCAAGGACACAACCCTGGGCCGAAACCCCACACACCCCCACCTCGAGACCAGGAGCAAACCCCCCAGCCCCCGGCCACATCCCCAGCCACCGGCTCCACCCCAGCCCCAGCCCCTGAGACCCCGCGGCCCCATTCCCCACCCCCCCATCCCATCCCCAGAGGGCCCGTCCAGCACAGCAGAGCGGACAGCCGGGGACCAGCACAGCCACACAGCCACGCAGCAGCGGCTTCCAGAGCCTGGAGGCCCGATGCTGCCCAGCTGGCCCAGATAAGGCAACTCCTCAGTGTCATCTGTACCACACTGCTGAGTTAACTGAGCCTCAACACACATATATATGGTTGTGGAGATGGATTATTCTGATATTTTGATGCAAAGATAAAATCTTTGAGTGATTATTATGTATATCCATATATAATTATTAATAGTAATATAATATCAGTTGTAGACCACAAATTAAACTTTCTTATGTAGAAGAGACAAGTATAATAAAATATATTAACATGTCCTTTAAAATAAGCAGTTGGAATATGCAGGGTTTACGCTCCTCAACTTTTGGAATGAAGAGCACAGGCCCTGAACTGATCAACACTGTAAATAGTTCAGATGTTTTCATTCTTGTAGAGACTTGGTGCTGTGCAGATATGTCTATACACTGGATGGATACAATGGATACAGGGAGCTGATTGTGCCCTCCTATAAAAAACCCAAAGTCAGGTGTGGCAGGGCCTCGTGGGGGATTATCGTGTGGTACAGGGAGGAGCTCCGAGCAGCCCTATGCCCAGTACAGAGAGGAGACACACACCTGTGGATGAAAATCAGAAAAGACACCCTACAAAATAACACAGATATATACCTATGTGCAATTTATATGCCACCCGCAGACTCCCCCTACTATAATGAGGAAGGCTTTCATGAGCTTCAAAACGAAATCTGCCACTTCCAGACCCTGGGCTCTGTACTGCTGTGTGGCGATCTCAATGCCAGGACTGGCAGAGAGATGGACTACATCAATACAGAGGGGAACACACACCTGTTCGGAGACTCCCCGCTGTGCCACACACACACCTCCACACTGACACAGCCACGACAGCGTGGTAAACAAGAGCAGGAAGCAGGTAGTGCGCCTATGTAAAAGCCTGGGTCTATATATCATCAATGGCAGGACCAGGGGGTACTCTCTGGGGAGATTCACATACTGCTCGGCTCTGGGCAGCAGTGTGGTGGACTACGCCATAACTGACCTGGACCCACAAGCCAACAATGCGTTTATAGTCAGACAACAATCTCCACTATCAGACCACAGCCAAATAACACTTTACCTAAAAAGATCAGCGCAGCCACAAGTCAGAGCCAAACTTCCCACAAAACTGGTCTCCCTGCCACCCAGTTAGAGATGGTCAGAGCCCAGCACAGAGAACTACACAAGAGCCCTGAATAGTGATGAGATTGAAAACATGTTAGACAGATATCAATCCTCACACTATCAAATAAACCAAAACGGAATAAACTCAGCCACCAAAACACTGAATGAAATATTTGAGAGACTGGCTTTAAAATCAAACATTAAAACAATTAAAAACCAAAATATGAAATCGTCTAAAAGAAAAAAAGAACAGTGGTGTGACCAGGAGTGTGAAACTTCTAGGAAACACCTGAGACATCTCTCCAACACTAAACACAGAGAGCCCGACAACCAGGAGGCTCGCCTCAGCTACTGCCAGGCCCTGCGGCACTACAAGCAACTCCTCAGTAAGAAAAAAGACCACTATATGGGCAGAATAAATACCCCAAAAACAAAAAATGAAATACCAATTCAAAATGGAGAAATCTGGAAAACACACTTTGAAAAACTTTACCAAAATGTTGAAAACAATCCAAAGCCAGAACAGGTTAAAATATTAAAAAACCTAAATAAATTGGAAGAAATCATTAAGAATAACCAAAATCCCTTAGATAACCCATTTACAATACAGGAACTAAAACATCAACTCAAAATCCTCAAACCCAGGAAAGCCAGCGGCCCCGACAGCATCAGCCCTGAGATGCTGAAGCACAGCAGCCCGCAGCTGCAGGAGGCTCTGCTCAAACTCTTTAACCTGGTGCTGAGAGCCGGGTGTTTCCCTGAGGTCGGGAATCAAGGATTGATCACCCCGATTTTTAAAAGTGGAGACAAATTAGACCCCAATAACTACTGGGGCAGCTGTGTGAGCAGTAACCTGGGGAAGGTGTTCTGCAGTATCATCAACGCCCAGATACTGGCCTTCCTTACCAAGCACAGTGTCCTGAATAAGAGTCAGATTGGCTTCCTACCAAAACACAGCACAACCGATCATATTTACACTCTACACACCCTCATAAATAAATATACCCAAAACAATAAAGGAAAAATATTTGCCTGTTTTGTAGACTTTAGAAAGGCATTTGACTCAATCTGGCACAAGGGATTATTTTATAAACTTCTACAGAGTGGTGTAGGGGGTAAAGTTTATGACATCATTAAATCAATGTATTCTGAAAACAAATGCGGAGTTCAAATTGGCAACTCAAGAACAGAGTTCTTCACTCAGGGGCGGGGAGTGAGACAGGGCTGCAGTCTGAGTCCAACACAGTTCAACATCTACATCATCGAGTTGGCCACAGTGTTGGAGCAGTCTGACGCCCGCAGCCTAACTCTCCATGACACAGAGATCAAGTTCCTGCTCTACGCAGACGACCTGGTGCTGCTGTCGCCCACAGAGCAGGGGCTTCAGCAGAACCTGGCGCTGCTAGAGCAGTACTGTCAGAAATGGGCCCTGGCAGTCAATCTGGACAAGACCAGAGTTATGGTTTTCCAGAAAAAAGCCCCATCTCAGGGAAACAGGTACCGCTTCACTCTGGGCAGCACTGGATTAGAGCACTGCACCAGATACAACTACCTTGGCCTGACCATCAGTGCGTCAGGGAGCTTCAGCCTGGCTATAAACGCATTAAAAGACAAGGCACGCCGGGCATTTTATGCCATAAAGACACAATTTGGGAAAACAACAATACCAATAACTATTTGGATTAAAATATTAAACTCCATCATCCAACCAATCCTGCTATATGGGAGCGAAGTGTGGGGTCCCCTCATGAACCTCAATAACAACAATTGGGACAAAAGCCCCATGGAAATATTCCACCTAGAATTTAATAAAAACATCTTACACGTACACAGAAACGCCCCCACGGCTCTGAGGCTCACAGAGCCCGAACACACAATGACCAAAACAACAACAATTGGGAAAATTGACATGTACCTGAAAAGCAAATACACAAAAGATTAGAGACACGAATTAGAATTACAAAACAAATTGGAATGCTACCGGGCCCTGAATAGAAACATTACATTGGCTGAATACTTAAAAATCCAAAATATAAAAGAGAGACAAAATCTAACTAAATACAGGCTCAGTGACCACAGCCTCGCCATTGAAAAAGGCCGCTACAGAAAATTCTGGGTTGCCAGAGAAGAGCGGCTGTGCAGCCAGTGTGACCTAGGGGAGGTCGAAACACAGGCGCATTTCCTGCTGTCCTGCCCTAAATACACAAAAATCAGGGAGACATACTTTAAAATATTAAAAATGCATATCCCTGAGTTCAGCATGATCCCCGATTGCTGCAAACTCCCCGTCCTGCTGGGAGAGGAGGAGCGCACTGCCTTCTTAGCAGCGCAATATGTATCCACCTGCCACAGCCTGCGAGACAGTGTGTAGACACCAGCCTGTGGCACTCCATTTGCAAAACAAAATAAAAACAGTGATTTTTCTGATGTCATGACACAAATTTTGATACAAACAACAAATATGGTTTATATCCTACTTAATTTTATTTCAATGTGTACTATATTTGTTCCACTGAATCTTGTATTGCAATGTTTTGTCTTGATTGATAGAACATTTGTATCTGCTTTGGCAATATTGTGATAGATCATGCCAATAAAGCACCTTTGAATTGAATTGAAATGAATTGACAGACAGACAGACACACGCACACACACACACACACACACACACAGAGCCAGCCAGCCAGACAGCCAGCCAGCTCAGCCATGACATCACGAGCCTCTCTCAGCTGACTGCTATGACATCACAGAGCACGTACATTCCGTTGCTTGCCGTCTGTCAACCACTCAGTCACTGCCAGCCAGACTGGCTGGCTGGCTGGATGGGGGGACTGCTTGCTGCTGCTGCGTATCTTAGCAAGCTAATTTGCCTGACCGGCCTTCCTATTCCTCTGCCCAAATGCCCACCTAAGCCCAATCTGCTGTTCACCTGGATCACAGCTCCGCCCCAACAAGGCAGATCCTCCCAAAAATGGTACAAACTGATCCACGTTCCCCTCCACGGAAAGCTTTAGCCCAAAATAAGGGACACATTCTGTAACAACATAACGAATGCCCACCCAACCTGTGACAAAACTGATAAAAAAGAAAAACGGTCAGTCCTCCTGGTGGAGGGACACACAGACACCCTGTCTGCCCAATATGTCAGCGCCTACCACAGCCTGAGGGACACAGTGACACACGAGCACCGGCTGTAAATATAATGTAAATACTCGTTTGTAATGCATGTCATTGTATTTCAAAAAGGAATCTGGAAATAGTAAACCTATTTTCTTTATTTGAATGTATTAAAGATCACATTTTATTACATTTTCTTTTTCTGTAATTCATTACATTATATTGAGATTCATAATTCTATTATTTATTTTCCGTATGTATGTATGTATGTATGTATTATTGTATGGAAGGAAAGTTAGAAATGATTTTCTCAAACCTGTTTTTCTCTCTTGTATACTTAAGAAAGATAAGGTCAAGCTAGAAGGTCAGGAGGCCATAAGGTAGTTTGATTTCTGTTTGTTATTTACGATGAGAACCTTGGAGACAATGTCAAACGGTATGACCTACGTGCCTGTTCCTTAAAACCATGTGTAGATCTATGAACTCTGTTCTATAATGAAATATGTTCTGCTTAGTTAGCCTTTAAGATAACATAGTAATGATTTTCTAGCATGTATGTATGTATGTATGTATGTCCAATTGCTTTGACAATACAAATGAATTGAATTGAGAGGGAGAGAGAGAGAGAGAGAGAGAGAGAGAGAGAGAGAGACAGACAGACAGACAGACTGACAAACACAAACAGACACACACACACACACACACACAGACACACACACAGCCAGCCAGCCAGCCAGCCAGCCAGCTCAGCGATGACATCACAAGCCTCTCTCAGCTGACTGCTATGACATCACAGAGCATGAACATTCCGTTGCTTGCCGTCTGTCAACCACTCAGTCACTGCCAGCCAGACTGGCTGGCTGGCTGGATGGGGGGGCTGCTTGCTGCTGCTGTGTACCTTAGCAAGCTTATTTGCTTGACCGGCCTTCCTACTCCTCTGCCCACATGCCCACCTATGCCCGATCTGCTGTTCACCTGGATCACAGCTCCGCCCCAACAAGGCAGATCCTCCCAAAAATGGTACAAACTGATCCACGTTCCCCTCCACAGAAAGCTTTAGCCCAAAATAAGGGACACATTCTGCCCAATATGTCAGCGCCAACCACAGCCTGAGGGACACAGTGACACACGAGCACCGGCTGTAAATATAATGTAAATACTCGTTTGTAATGCATGTCATTGTATTTCAAAAAAGGAATCTGGAAATGGTATACCTATTTTCTTTATTTGTATGTATTAAAGATCACATTTTATTACATTTTCTTTTTCTGTACTTCATTACATCTTATTGTGATTCATAATTCTATTATTTATTTTCCGTGTATATGTATGTATGTATGTATTGTGACAAACCAAGGGGCAGGGTCATACATGGCAGATATGTCAGGCCAGGTCTGCTGCAAGGTGTGTACTCTAGGGTAGAATACCGACCCTAGGCAACTACACTCCCCAGAAACCCTCAGGCAGCCATTCTAGCACCTAATGTGGTCACTTGGTGTTACTTCCTCAATTATTCATCAGGTATATAAGGCAGGCCTGAGAGAGAGAGAAGTGAGAGACAATAGGGTGAGTTATCTGGAAAACAGAGGTAGCTCATAAGGAGAAAGCCAAGACTTATTTATTCCAGACTTTGTTTAAAATAGAATGATTATGTAAGATTAGTTACAACTCCAGTGTGAGTTAGGTTTTGTTTTCAGATTTGTTTTGTTTGAAGTAAACATACAGGCACAGCCCTGTATTTGCAACCTCCTCCCTGGGTCATGACTGGTTTTTACTCCTAAGAAGATCACAGAGAAGACCCGCACATGTGTACAGCCAAGGCGTTTTGTCACATTTGGTGTAGAATGCGGGCAGCACCTCATGAAACCCAGACTGGCTGAGTGAATTTTTTTATCAAAAAAAAAAAAACTACAGGCTGTAATAGCCCAACAGGAAGCGACCAGGGTGCAGCAGGTGGCTCACCAGGATGCTATGCGGATGCATCAGGAAGCACTGCAGGTCCAGCATGATACAAATAAAATGTTTAGAGAAGAGCAGGAAAAGGTGACTAAAGAGCTGAAAGAGAGTGTTGAAGCACTTGCAACCAGGATTGGTCCACAGGGGGCTGCAACCCATTCCACTCCCCGCACCAATCACTTTCTGCAGAAAATGACAAAACAGGACGATGTTGAGGCCTTCCTTATGACCTTTGAGAGGACAGCGGAGAGAGGGATGGCCAAAAGATTCCTGGGCAGGGCTTGTGGCACCTTATCTGGCAGGGGATGCACAGAAAGCGTACTTTGATCTGGAGCTGAAGGACGCCCAGGACTATGATAAATTGAAAGCGGAGATAATGACCCGATTGGGCGTGACCACCGCAGTGAGGGCACATCGGTTTCAGCAGTGGGCCTACCAACCAGGACAACCAATCCGAACGCAGATGTTTGATCTGATCCATCTGGCCAGGAAATGGCTACAGCCAGAGGTCCATTCATCAGCCGAGGTGGTGGAGGCCATAGTCCTTGACAACTACCAACGCTGTTTGCCCAAGGACGTTCGACGCTGGGTTGGCCAGAATGAGGTGCTGTCCGCTGACACCTTGGTGGCCATTGTAGAGCGGTTCTATACAGCCGGAGCAGCAGAGCATGTACCGGAGGTTAAAAACTCATTCCCCAGGCCATGACGAACCAGCGGACCGGGTAAGATGGTTCCAAAGTACTCTGGGAAACATGACGCGCTGGGTTGGAAGAAAAGAGCAAGACTGGGGGGGGCAAAGGTGGGGCCTAAAGCCGAGACTAAGGGTTATAGGGGGTCACCATCACAACCAATTGTCTGCTACAATTGTGACAAAGTAGGACATATTGCGGCCCACTGCCCAGGTAGAGAGGAACCAATGCAATGTAATGTGTGTGATATGGGGAAAGAGAAACCGGTATTTTATGCCTGCCCTGTTGGGACGGATGTTTTCATAGGCGGAGTACCTAATCCAAAACACATGTGTACAGTGATAGTCGATGAGAAAGAAGTGGCTGCTCTACTCGACTCTGGCAGTATGGTTACACTGGTCACAGAAAAATTAGTAGCGACCAACAAGCTGGATAGACATCAGGAGCTCAGTATCACATGCACACATGGTGACACACGCCCCTATCCCACAGCCCTTGTAAACATACAGACAGAGGCCGGGAAACTAGATTACGAAGTCGGTGTGGTACCCAACATGCCATATGATGTGATACTGGGACGATATTTTCCTAATTTTGGAAAACTAGATAGAAAACATAGTAAATTGGAAATGCACACTGAAAACTGTAAGCCAGAAGTTGCCTCGATCCCACAACTAGAGCTAAAAGTAGACCTGGTCCCAGTTGAGTCGACAGTGAAGGTTTTGGTTGGGGAAAATTAAACTGAAAACATAGGGTTGGAATGTAGTGACGTAGATGACCCTATGGAGGGTGAGGAACCCAGCACTAGCAGGGTGGGTGAGAATCCATTCATAGAGACCCCTGAAGCTGACAATGTAGAAGTGTTAGTGTTAGAGGGACTCCCCACTGATTTTGGCAGCGCACAGGTGCGAGATCTCACTCTACACTATGCTAAAGAAAATGTGAAGGTAGTAAATGGGACCCCTATGACTACTGCAAACCCGCCAACAGCTTATCCTTATTTTATGGTAAAAAATGACCTATTGTACCGTGTAAATAAGATAGGGGTGGACATTGTGGAGCAATTGCTAGTTCCCACCCCATTCAGACGAACAGTTCTCAATCTGGCACATGGGCATATCCTGGGGGGACATCTGGGGATGGACAAAACCAAGGATAGACTCCTGAGGAGGTTTTACTGGCCAGGCGTACATGCAGACGTGACAGAACATTGTAGCTCATGTCCTGAATGTCAACTACATGCTCCTAAACCAGCCTTCAGAAGCCCACTGGTCCCTTTGCCCATCATAGAGACCCCCTTTGCTAGGATAGCTATGGATGTGGTGGGACCTCTCCCGAAATCAGCCAGAGGGCATCAGTATATACTGGTTATTTTGGATTATGCCACCAGGTACCCAGAAGCCATTCCACTGCGGACCATGGCTTCAAAAGGTATTGCAAAAGAGCTAATGTTGATGTGTAGTAGGGTGGGGATACCGAGGGAGATATTAACAGATCAGGGCACACCCTTTATGTCTAAGGTTATGACCGATCTGTGTAAATTGTTGCAGGTTAAGCAGTTGAGAACATCAGTCTACCACCCACAAACAGATGGGTTGGTTGAGAGATTTAATAGGACCCTGAAGTCCATGCTAAGAAAGGTAATCGATAAGGATGGGAAAAATTGGGAATTCATGCTGCCCTACTTGATGTCTGCCATTAGGGAAGTCCCACAGGCTTCCCAGGGCTTTTCGCCTTTTGAACTGTTATATGGGAGGCACCCCAGGGGGATATTAGACATAGCCCGTGAAACGTGGGAACACGAGTCCACTCCTTTCCGGAGTGTAGTCGAGCACATCAATGCTATGCAAGAGAGAATAGCCACAGTCACTCCCATTGTGAGAGAGCACCTAAGGCAGGCACAGGAACACCAACAATTCGCCTATAATCGTCAGGCTACACTGAGGGTGTTCCAGCCTGGTGATAGGGTGTTGGTGTTGGTTCCCACTGTAGAATGTAAATTTCTGGCTACGTGGATGGGACCTTATGAGATTATAGAGCGAATACGGGAAGTGAACTATAAGGTTCAGCAACCCGGCCGCCGACCCCCAGAACAAATATATCATGTCAACTTAATAAAAGCCTGGAAGGACAGGGAAGTGTTGATGTTGACTTACCCCCCTCAGCCACTAGGGACACCGAAGGTGAATATTGCAGCTGCCTTGTCACCTGACCAGTTGAAGGAGGTGAACGACTTGATAATACGTAATAGGGAAGTTTTCTCAGGCATACCGGGGCGTACCCATTTAGTCTCTCACAACATTGTGTCTCTCCCAGGAAAGAAGGTAAATATGAGGCCTTACAGGGTACCAGAAGCTCGCAGGAACACTATTAGAAATGAGGTTAAGGAAATGCTGGAGGCAGGGGTTATTGAAGAATCCCACAGTGAGTGGTCCAGCCCTATAGTCATGGTTTCCAAACCTGATGGCTCCTGGAGATTCTGTAATGATTTTAGAAAGGTTAATGAAATTTCAAAGTTTGATGCATACCCAATGCCCCGAGTAGATGAATTGTTAGAGAATATTGGGAATGCTCGCTATATTTCAACTATTGACTTAGCCAAGGGCTACTGGCAGATTCCCTTGACCCCGGGTGCCAAAGAAAAAACAGCCTTTGCAACCCCAGATGGTCTGTTTCACTACACAGTGATGCCCTTTGGCCTGCATGGTGCTCCTGCCACCTTTCAAAGGTTGATGGACCACATACTTAGACCACACAGGACGTATGCGGCAGCATATTTAGATGATGTGGTCATTCACAGTCCAGATTGGGAATCACATTTGTCTCAGCTCCAAGCGGTATTGGATTCAATACATGCAGCAGGCCTGATGGCTAATCCAACCAAATGCAATTTGGGGTTGGAAGAGGCCAAATACTTGGGCTATACAGTAGGGAGGGGTATGGTGAAACCCCAAATATCCAAGGTTGAAGCCATAAACTCTTGGCCTAGGCCTGTCAATAAAAAGCAGGTTAGGGCATTTTTAGGGTTAACTGGGTATTACCGGAGGTTTATTCCCAACTATGCTACCTTAGCGGCCCCTCTGACTGATATGACTAAGGCTACAGAACCCAATATGGTTAGATGGGGTGATACAGCAAACCGGGCTTTCCGGAGCCTACAGGAGGCTCTCTGCCGCAACCCCGTTTTAATGGTACCAGACTTTCAGAAAGAATTTATAGTCCAGACGGACGCCTCTGAGGTGGGGATCGGAGTGGTTTTGTCCCAAAGAATGGGTGATCATGAACACCCGGTGTTGTTCCTTAGCAGAAAGTTGGAATCCAATGAAATAAATTATTTGGTAGTTGAAGAAGAATGTTTGGCAGTGAAGTGGGCTTTGGACAGTCTTCGATACTATTTGTTGGGCAGGCACTTCACCCTGATCACTGACCATGCCCCCCTCACTTGGATGCATCGTTCGAAAGACAGGAATGCCCGTGTGATGAGGTGGTTTTTGAGTCTCCAACATTTTCATTTCACCCTGCAGCACAGGCCAGGGAAGGCCATGGGGAATGTTGATGGGCTGTCCCGGGTGCATGCTTTTTTGCAGCTGTCGCTCGACCTATGGGGTCGCAGCTGGGGGGGAGGATGTGGGACCAACCAAGGGGCAGGGTCATACATGGCAGATATGTCAGGCCAGGTCTGCTGCAAGGTCTGCACTCTAGGGAAGAAAACCGACCCTAGACAACTACACTCCCCAGAAACCCTCAGGCAGCCTAATGTGGTCACTTGGTGCTACTTCCTCAATTATTCACCAAGTATATAAGGCGGAAAGATAGAGTCAAGCTAGAAGGTCAGGCCAGAAGCTAGTTTGATTTCTGTTTGTTATTTACGATGAGAACCTTGGAAACAATGTCAAACGGTATGACCTACGTGCCTGTTCCCTAAAACCATGTGTAGACCTATGGACTCTGTTCTATAATGATATATGTTCTGCTTAGTTAGCCTTTAAGATAACATAGTAATGACTTTCTAGCATGTATGCATGTATGTATGTATATATATATATATATATATATATATATATATATATATATATATATATGTATGAATGTATGTATGTCCAATTGCTTTGACAATACAAATGAATTGAATTGAGAGGGAGAGAGAGAGAGAGAGAGAGAGAGAGAGAGAGAGAGAGAGAGAGAGAGACAGACAGACTGAAAAACAGACAAACAGACACACACACACACACACACAGACATACACACACACACACAGAGCCAGCCAGCCAGCCAGCTCAGCGATGACATCACGAGCCTCTCTCAGCTGACTGCTATGACATCACAGAGCACGTACATTCCGTTGCTTGCCGTCTGACAACCACTCAGTCACTGCCAGCCAGACTGGCTGGCTGGCTGGATGTGGGGGATGCTTGCTGCTGCTGCGTACCTTAGCAAGCTTATTTGCTTGACCGGCCTTCCAACTCCTCTGCCCACATGCCCACCTATGCCCGATCTGCTGTTCACCTGGTCACAGCTCCGCCCCAACAAGGCAGATTCTCCCAAAAATGGTACAAACTGATCCACGTTCCCCTCCACGGAAAGCTTTAGCCCAAAATAAGGGACAAATTCTGTAACAACATAATGGATGCCCACCCAACCTGTGACAAAACTGAGAAAAAAGAAAAACGCCAGTCCTCCTGGGGGAGGGACACACAGCCACCCTGGCTGCCCAATATGTCAGCGCCTACCACAGCCTGAGGGACACAGTGACACACGAGCACCGGCTGTAAATATAATGTAAATACTTGTTTGTTATGCATGTCATTGTATTTCAAAAAAGGAATCTGGAAATAGTAAACCTATTTTCTTTATTTGTATGTATTAAAGATCACATTTTTTTACATTTTCATTTTCTGTACTTCATTACATCTTATTGTGATTCATAATTCTATTATTTATTTTCCGTGTAGATGTATGTATGTATGTATGTATGTATGTATGTATGTATATGTATGTATGTCCAATTGCTTTGACAATACAAATGAATTGAATTGAGAGGGAGAGAGAGAAAGAGAGAGAGAGAGAGAGAGAGAGAGAGAGAGAGAGAGAGAGAGAGGAATATGAGCTCCTAAAAAACTTTTGTTTTTATACATAAGCGGATTTAATTTGTCATTTACAAATGAATATATAGCACTATAAATATACACAGAAGACATGGAATAGAAATTCAGAAGAAAAAGTATTCAAAAAATTATAATTTTAAGAGAAACACAAAAAGAAGAAAGCAGAGAGACAGTTCAGGAAGAAAAGTCAGAAAAGAAAAGCTGAAGACAAGAATTGGAGGTAAGACCTTTCACCTATAGAGACAAATAATTAAACAAAAAAATATGTATTAATAAAATAAATAAGCATTCTCAGTAGTTGACTCAGCCAATGAAAATGCAGAGCTCCGATTTGAATAGAGTGACAGTAGGAGAGAGCCCAACTGCCACTGAGACTGATACAAATCTATCGAACAGCAGTCTGACTGCAGAGCTGCCTTTTGAAATCCGATACCCTGAAGACATTCGCTCTGCACAGGCTAAGAAGGACTACAAACAAGCTGTGATGAGAGCATCTCCTGAGACCCTCATCCTAGACTACACCGGTAAAGGAGAAAACAGGGTCAAGAACAATCTACTGTTCTACACTCAGTACCCCACCGCCTTTCACAAAACCCTGTGCCAGACATACGCCAATAACAACAAGAGGGGCATTAGCAGAGGCAGGCAGATCTCAGTGCTGGTAGAGAAAGACACAGACAGTGTGATGCTCACTTTTAATGTATACCACAACGGGACCTTCATGGTGCAGGACAGCGAGAGCAGCCTGGACCAATTAGCTCTCGGCTTCCACACCTCAAAGCAGGAGACTGAGGTAGAGAAACACGAGCCAGAGCCGGCCACCCTGCAGTCTGCCCCCAGCCACACGGAGCCAGACAGTGCCCCATCTCCCACAGACTGCCCCCCTGTCTCCCCAAAACTCTCCAGCAACATTAAAACACTAAAGGAATGCCTATCAGTGCTGGAGCTGGAGTTTGCGGAGTTCAGGGACTAAAGATGCACCACAAGGCTGAGATCCATGAGCTGAGAGCAGCAGTGAGAGACCAGGAGGAGCAGAGCCAAACCCTGAGGACGAAGCTGCACAGAGCGAGGGAGGAGCTGACCAGGACACCCCAGCACAGCCAGCTGAGGAGCCTGCAGAGCCAGCTGGAGAAGCTAAGAGAGGAGCACAGAGACTGCACTGCACTGACCCCACAACACCTACAACCCCTGACGCACCCACTGACGCACCCACTGATCCACCCACACTCCCCACCACTCCTGACACCCCCACTATCACCAGACCTGCCACTAATACACAAACCCCTAAAACGCCACTCCCCTAAAACACACCCGCTGCCCCCACCACTCCCGACGCAAAACCCGGAGTGGCAGGTCAACACAGAGGTGGTCATTCTGAGCGACTCCAATGGGAAGTTCCTGGATGAGAGGCGCCTCTTCCCTGGGCGAAAAGTGAAAAAGCTTTGGTGCCCGACAGCACAGAGAGCCCTGGAGCTGCTCTCCAAGAGGAGGCTGTGCCAGGTCAAACACATCCTCATCCACACCGGCACTAACGACCTGAGTGCCCGCAGGGGCGATGTGGCCTCAGCCCTGAGACAGGTGGCAAAGAAAGCCACAGAGGAATTCCAAACTGCCAAAATCACCATCTCCACACTGCTGCCCCGCACAGACGTGCCCCTGCACATCATCCAGGCCATCAGCGCAGAAGTATCCCGAAGATGTGCCCTCCTCCCCAACGTCCACCTGGCACACCACTGAGACATCCAGCCACATCACCTGTATGACCACGTCCACCTCAACAAGACGGGTGTGAGGAAGGTCCATTTTTAGTGTTTCTCTGAACACATCCAAGCTTACCTAGGCGCTACATATTCTTTTCAATTACCCGTAATTCTGATCTGTATTTTGGCTTGTTAATAGAAGTTATTGAAGTTGGACTCCTAATTCAAAATAACCAATATGTATCTCAACGTAATTTACTGACAGACATCACTCTTTATCATTTTTACTTTTGAAGGAACTGCTTTGTATTCTGTGTATTGTTTTATTGTAGTGCTGCTTCCTTTCTTGGCCAGGTGTTACTTGCAAAAGTGATTTTATTCTCAATGTAAGCTCAAAGTCAAATAGTTTAAATAAGAAAACAATGTATTGAAATGAGAACATCATGAACCTGTGTAATTGTGCTGAAGGACAAGCACTGAAAGCAGAGAGAATTTTGTGTTTGGCATTGAATAGCCTTAAAGAAAACTATGCCGTTTTTGGAAACTTTCATATTTAAGTTGAATGTAGGCAAAAACATTCCAGTCACTCTGAAGAGAGAATACAGTTTACTGTTCGAATAAGTAGCCCCTGAATTGAAGATAAAAATCAAAAGTGCTGTTCGTAATTAGTTTACACTTTTACATCAGATGTCTTGTTTTTGCGTTCCAAATTGAGGAGTTGTGGCATATAATGTAAATGAAGTTACTTCACTAGTAGTGCGATTTCTACGTTGTGTATGTGTGTTTGTATATATGAACTCATACATTTTTTAAAGATTGTATTTGGAAAACAAATTCAGGTATAGCACGTGTCCCCCTTTTGAATGGGTTCTATATATAACATTTTAAAACGAATGGTTCTGTGTAGAACGCTATGTTTGGGGGTTCTTCATGTAACCCCTTTGAAGGGGTTCTACATAGAACCATAAAGGGATCCACCAGAGCGATTACTCGAGGAACCCTTTATGGTTCTGTGCAGAACAATTTCTTCTAAGAGTGTGGAGTGTCGCCACACAATTTCTCTCAGAGGGCTTTTGACCAATGGCAATCCAATCCTGAATGACGTCACCACTATCCTGTTGTACTTTATGGGAGAGATGTATTAAGTAGTTTATAATGAGAAGAATAACAATAATCACCTGTTTTTCATAGGTTTTGTATCCATGGTCTCCTTCATATTAGGAAAGGAAGTTGATCCATAGCCTACTCAGAGACAACTGAGAGTTGGTCTCTGAGCAGCAGCACAAAGGGGTCGAGTCTCTCAATGTCCGTGTGTTGGAGATATTCCACCATATTGGTCCCAGCCTTTAAAACAATGTTAAAGAAGATGTTAAAGATATTGTAGAAATATATTGCAGAAGAGCAGAACTACAATCACACTTTTTCAATGCTATTGCTGTTTTCTACCTCCCTGGTGAGGTACCAGTGCGGGAAGTTTGAGAGAGTATTTCTAAAATGTGTATGATCCAATACACACAGTTATTTAAAAAGCTGACGTCTTGTACATGCTCACCAGAACCAAGCCTAATTAAATAACACATTTAATATTAAATAAGTACATGTGCAGTAGCCACTTGGACAATTACAGATCCCCAGGTCAAAACACAACAGAAAGACATGGAAGATCGTATTTTCAAATCACATCTGTGGCCCCCCTAACTGTAATTTGGTATTAGTGGGTCAAAGGATTTATTTGGTTCAAGTGATAATAAGATCATATTTTGAAAACAAGCACTACAGGATGTCATATTTAAAATGACTGTGAGTACCTTTCTTTAGTGACGGTTCTGAGGGGGGCAGGGATTAGTTGAGTGTGCTAATTGGAGCTGTGAAGTGTGCAGAGAAAATACAAATGTTTTCTTTTAATATGAAAACAAAGAACTTTTTTTTAACACCGACCTGGGATTGTGTTTCTTTCCAAGTTTCCTTATTGTTTCTGAGAAGAGACTGTTCACTTGCAAAGTGAACTGGACCCGTGTGACTCGCAGGTAAGGAGAGCCCGTGTTGAACTAAGATGGCTACAGTGAGTTTTCCTGGACAAAGCTCGGGCAAAGGATAGCGCAGAGTGCACCTGCACCTGAGATTGTGTTGAGAAGCTTTGTGATAAGAGCAGGTAAAGAGGGAAAAGAAACACAAGTATTTTCTTTGTTTGAAGAACACATTTTGTTTTAACTGAAACGGGACTACAACTTTTGAAAGGGAAATAGTTGCTAGTGCACTGTATTTTTATTGAGTTTATTAGAAGAAAAAAAGCTTATATTTTGGACAGAACGAACTCGTTTGGCATGCAACTAGCAGCAAACGATGAGAAGCAAACAAAACAGTTAGCAAGTTAGCAAGTTACAGGCTGTCCTAGGTCCGGGGGTGCTTATGGTTGTTTATGGGTTCCCTTACCTTAGCCAGTGTCATGTACGGGTGTCCGTACCTTACTGGAGTGTTTGTTTTTATTATAATATATATACATAATATAATATATAATAATGTAATATTTCAGATAAATCGTCACAGTGAGTGACACCAGCATTATTGGTTTTTTGAGAAATAAAAAAACAGAATGTAGAGAAGAAAATGTTGGAAGGAAGTTGGGAGAAAGACTGGTCTCCGAAGGAGCACCGGGACTGGTGGAAGCAACAACAACCAGATAAGACAGAGAAAGGAATTGTGATATTGTGTCAGGTTGGTGAGAATCAAGAAAAGAAAATAACAGAAATGGAAGATCATCATAAACAGTAATGTGAATTGAGAGCAGAAGTTGTGAAAAATATGATAGAATTAATAGAACTACAAGGCAAATTAGAAGGGCAAGAAAAGTGGTCAGAAAAGGTGAAGGTGTAGGTGCGCGATGTGCTGCCGTGTTAGGAGCGCGTCGCGACACAGATCACTCCAAGGACGACAGGACCGATTGGGATGATTTAGATCGCAAAGCATGGGAATATGAAAAAGGAGGTTTTGCTAGCGCTCCTCTCCCATATAATCCGGAATATAAATCAATCACTGATTTTGGTTATAATAATACATTGTATCCAGATCTGACCGCTCTGAAAACGGTCCCAGCTGCACCCATGCAAGTCAAAACTAGACAGAGTAAAGAGGAAGGTCAATCAATAGTCAGGGTCAATAAAACATGCCACAGATCGGATATCTGAATTATCTTTAGATATCAATGTGTATGTGCTTTGTGTGTTTATGTATATGTATAGTTTGAAGGTGATATAAGGTAAATGTCTATGTTTTGGCAATCATTTTAGAATTATATTTAAAAATGTAACAACAGATTTATCATATTCATGAGGAACTTTGGCTCTATACAGAGTGCCTCAAGCATCAGAAATCAGAAAGAAAGACTATTATAAGAAAAGTAATCCAAAATATACATTGAATAAACAGATGGATAATAATAGTAATACATAAATAGTCATGGTGTCTCCACAAGAAGAACCAGAATTTGTTTGTTAAACATCATGTTATGGACAAGCTCTGTCAAAAGTCAAATTCAAGGAAACGAAAGGCTAGAAGAGAGCCTGGTGCAGCCCTGACAGCCTGTGAAAGCAGGAGAATGTAAACAGTCTGGTGACATGTTACAGTCTTTCAGAAAATGTTTGGTTATTGGTGCCTAGCATATAATACCTGAAATGAAAGTCAAAGTAGACCATGGTTTTAAGATGAGTGATGTAGGAAAAGGGTAAGATACCGCAGAAGTATAAGATTACAACTATAGAATAAGTAAGCTCAAGTAATATAAAATGCTTTACAGGAGAAAAGTAAGAATGGAAAGGAAGAGTAAAAGAGAAGGTGTCCTAGGATTATGGGAATCATTATTGAGATCAATGGCCTATTGGCTAATATTTTGTTAGGTACATATATGACTTCAATAAACGAATAATGGAGTGACATCTGTATAAATATAAATAAAACATATTGATAAAAAAACCTGAATACATTTCTTGTAAGAAATTAAGAATAGGAGAAAGAATAGCTGTTAGAATGCAGAGCAATGTTAACCAAAGTTGAAGAGGGTTTGAGTAAGTTGACGAGGGTCTGAGTAAGTTGATAAGGCTTGGGAAGCAGGAAAAGGTGAGTTTGATGTGTGTGAGACAAATGTGCTGCCACTTTTAGCACAGAGAGCTTCTGATGGTGATTGAATGAAACGTGGGAAAATAAATAAACTTGATGTAGGATAAATGAATAAATAATTGAATGAGATATGAGCCGCAGAGACCTCCCACATTGGAAAGTGGACTACAGCAGATAATCCTCTCCTCTCCCAGGGCAGGGTGATTAAGTGGGGACGCGTGTGCAGGTGGACCCAGGTGAGTTGTGAAAGAAAGAAGAAACAAAAATAATAAGGCACGCGTGCAAACAATCAAAATAATACGTGAATAACAAATTAAACAATAAAGTGAAAGATAATCAACACACAAAATAATGGCAATATAGAACCAAACAGAATACACAAGCCATATTGCATAAAGTGAAGTGAAATATTAATATAATAAGTAATGGTGATTAAGGAGCTAATTAACACCGTCCGTGACATTTACATTGGTTGGGTGTGTGGATACCAGTAATAATTTTTGTTTTATTGAAATACAAAATAATTCTATTTTTCCGAAGTGCTGAACTTTAATACAATCTAGAAAGATTAATATTTTTTGTCTTGGGCTATATTATTATTACCATAGTTTTTCTATTGTATAAGTATCTTGGAGTAGAGGCATAGGTGGGCATGTGGGCAGAGGAGTAGGAAGGCCGGTCAAGCAAATAAGCTTGCTAAGGTACGCAGCAGCAGCAAGCAGCCCCCACATCCAGCCAGCCAGCCAGTCTGGCTGGCAGTGACTGAGTGGTTGACAGACGGCAAGCAACGGAATGTACGTGCTCTGTGATGTCATAGCAGTCAGCTGAGAGAGGCTCGTGATGTCATCGCTGAGCTGGCTGGCTGGCTGGCTGGCTGGCTGGCGGGCTGGCTGGCTCTGTGTGTGTGTGTGTTTGTGTGTGTGTCTGTTTTTCTGTTTGTCAGTCTGTCTGTCTGTCTGTCTCTCTCTCTCTCTCTCTCCCTCTCAATTCATTTGTATTGTCAAAAGCAATTGGACATACATACATTCATACATATATATATATATATATATATATACATACATACATGCTAGAAAGTCATTACTATGTTATCTTAAAGGCTAACTAAGCAGAACATATATCATTATCGAACAGAGTTCATAGGTCTATACATGGTATTAGGGAACAGGCACGTAGGTCATTCTGTTTGACATTGTCTCCAAGGTTCTCATTGTAAATAACAAAGAGAAATCAAACTACCTTATGGCCTCCTGACCTTCTAGCTTGACCTTATCTTTCTTAAGTATACAAGAGAGAAAAACAGTTGTGAGAAAAGAATTTCTAACTTTCCTTCCACACATACATACATACATACATACATACATACATACATACAAACCAGAGGCATGCAAAAAAATATAAAGAGGAAGAAAATGTTGTATAGCACATACAAAAGGGATGGTGATGAAACAAAATACATAGAATATGTTGAGCTGCAAAGAGATCTTAAGAAAGGGATCAGGAAAGCAAAGAGGGAAATAGAAAGAAACATAGCTCTTGGAGCTACAACCAATGCAATGAGCTTTTTTCAAAATTACAACAGCAAGCGGTCAATTAAGGAGGAGGTGAAACAGATAAAGGGCAAAAATGGAGGTATCTTGGAAAACGAACAAGATGTGGCAAATATTCTAAATGAGTATTTCACAGAGGTTTTTACAAAAGAAAAAACAGATGACATGCCACAGGTTGACAATCAATCCAGTCAAACCCTAAGAGAGATCAGGATAAATGAGGAGGAGGTACTAAAGGGACTAGCAGAATTAAAATCAAACAAATCACCTGGGCCAGATGGGATATTTCAAACAGTACTTAAAGAAATGAGGGAAATTATGTATAGGCCGTTAACTCGATTATTTCAAATGACACTTAGAACAGGGGATGTTCCCACTGACTGGAAGACAGCAAATTTCATACCAATCCACAAGAAAGGGGACAAAACTGAGCCAGGAAATTACAGACCAATCAGTCTCACCTGCATCACCTGTAAAATGTTGGAAAAAATGATTAGACAGAAAATAGAGGAGCATCTCAATGAAAACCATATTCTTGGAGATAGTCAACATGGGTTTAGACGAGGCAGATCATGTCTTACTAACTTAATACATTTTTTTGAACATGCAACTGCAGCTGTAGATCACGTGAAAGCATATGATATGATATACTTAGATTTCCAAAAAGCTTTTGATAAGGTTCCACACCAAAGACTGATCCTCAAATTGGAAGCTGTAGGCATTCAGGGTCATGTAAGTAGATGGATTATGAACTGGTTGATGTATAGGAAACAGATTAGAGGAGTCACTTCTAACTGGAGTGAGGTTGTTAGTGGAGTTCCACAGGGATCAGTACTAGGGCCTTTGCTTTTTCTAATCTATATTTATGATCTGGACTCTGGGATACTTAGCAACCTTGTCAAATTTGCAGATGATACTAAAATAGGTGGCTTAGCAGATACAATCTTGGCAGCACATGCTATTCAGAGGAACTTAGATAAATTCAGTTGTGGGCTGACACCTGGCAAATGAAATTCAATGTGGACAAGTGCAAGGTAATACATGCAGTAAAACAAAAATGTCCACTATAATTACACTATGGGAGGTACAGATCTAGATGAAGTAATGCATGAGAAAGACCTAGGAATCTATGTGGATTCACTTTCTCCATCCAAACAATGTGGGGAAGCAATACAAAAGGCATACAGAATGCTAGGGTATATCGTCAAAAGTGTAGAATTTAAGTAATGTTAAGACTGTACAATGCGCTAGACCTCATCTGGAATATTGTGTACAGTTCTGGGCACCACACTTCAAGAAGGATATTGCTGCTTTAGAGACAGTTCAGAGGAGAGCAACCAGACTTATTCCAGGTCTGAAGGGAAAGTCCTACTCGGAGAGACTGAGGGAACTGAACCTTTTCACCCTGGAACAGAGGAGATTACGTGGGGACTTGATCCAAGTCTTCAAAATCATGAAAGGTTCCTCAAACCAGAGGAGTTTTTCCAGATCAGCAGGGACACACGCACCAGGGGACAACAAATGGAAATTGGGCTTCAAGGCATTCAAGATGGAAAGTGGTAGAAGCTGAAAGTTTGGGAACATTTAAAAATAGACTGGATAGGATCCATGGATCACTTAGATATTAATGGACACCAAACGAGCATGATGGGTCGAATGGCCTCCTCTCGTTTGTAAACTTTCTTATGTTCTTATGTTCTTATGAATGTTCCCTAAGCATGTTTCAAATGTTCCCTAATTTATGTTACAAATGTGCCTTAGCACCTCTCTCTCTCTCTCTCTCTCTCTCTCTCTCTCTCTCTCTCTGTCTCAATTCAGTGCATTTGTATTGTCAAAGCAATTGGACATGCATACATACATACATACATATATATGGAAAATAAACAATATGTGTACATCTCTGCATTAATGGTGCCCTAACAGATGTGCAAGTTACATGACAGACAGACAGACAGACACTCACACACACTTTCACACACACACACACACACACTTTCACAGACAGACAGACAGACAGACACACACACACACACACACACACACTTGTATACCTGACACGTATAGAAGACTGGATAGGGAGATATAAATAGCAATGGGGAGACTCTTGTACTTGGTGTGGCTCTATCCATATAGTGGGGCCAGCAGCCACTTAGCAGGTGTAGCAATAGAAGCTCAGCCTGGGGAGACTGGATTTAGCATTTCCTCTCCATTTTGATAACTATCCTTAATCATTTCTGCAAAATACTTCTATGATACCTATGTATGTTTTTTACTTGTACTATATTATACTATCAAGTATCAGTGTACACATACAATGTGACCTGTTACATTAATACAGAGGCCACGGAAGGCCAGATCAGTAATAGCCACTGTCCCCTGATATTACACTTTTTTACAATCACTTTGGCACTCATTTCAGAACCTTGATGTCATTTTTCAAAACTCTAGACACAAAACTCACACCCGATGATCAAAATGCACATTTTTCAATTGCTTGGATACAATACACATCAACCTCAGATCATTTGTTCATTGAACTAAAATGATACAACTTAACGTCAAAGTATTACCATTTCAAAATGCAATTCACACATTACATCTGAGATCACTGTCTATTCATTTCATTACAAAGATCTAACTATCAATTGATACAGCTGCTCAAAATGATAAGTGACTGTTGCATTACTCTTAATTCATAGTTTTATGGAAACTGACGAACAGTATTCCATGTTTCGATCATGAAAGTTTCAGGATAATGAGATCCATTGACACCAATAACCGAGGAGCATGAACCAGTTGGACTACATTATCTATGGATGTAATATTTCATCATCATTCATCATCATGTAGCACTTTTCCACACCATGTTTTCAGTGTGGAAGGAAAGTTAGAAATTCTTTCTCTAATACCTGTTTTTCTCTCTTGTATACTTAAGAAAGATAAGGTCAAGCTAGAAGGTCAGGCCAGAAGGTAGTTTGATTTCTGCTTGTTATTTACGATGAGAATCTTGGAGACAATGTCAAACAGTATGATTGAAGTGCCTGCTCCCTAATCCATGTGTTGATCTATGAACTCTGTCCTATAATGATATAAATTCTGCTTAGCTAACTTTTAAGATAACATAGTAATGACTTTCTGATTATAACCAGCTCTTTGATTTTTGTGTATAAAAGCTCTGACTGTTAAAATGAAGGCAGAGCGACTTTGGGATCTTCTTGAGTCACTGTTCCTCTCCACGCTGCGTGTATTAAAGGCATTGCAACTAACGCTCCAACCTGGTTGAAGATGATTGTTCTTCCACATCAGATTTGACATTACTGTATGTATGCAGGCCCTTGTAATTGCTTTTCCAATACTGCCAACTGGTTATTGATGATTGATTTCACATTGTGGTACGAGTATCGAGTGAAATGAGTGCTATCCAGCCGAGCAACACAGTGATAACATGGAGCCGGCAGGTCATCCAGGTCACAATAGAGGTCAAGCAGTGGGAGGAGGAAGACGTGGTGGTCAAAGGAATGGAAGGGGACATGCACCCCTTCTGAGAGGTGGTCGTGGGCCTCGTCATAGAGGAGGGCTTAGGCCTCACCAGAGAGGCAGCCATGGGCCTCATTTGAGAGGTGTTGGGGGAACGTGGTAGAGGACAAGGCCACGGACCAGACAGCGGCAGCAACAGCAAATAGTGTCCAGTGAAATCCGAGAAATAGTTGTAGAACATGTTGTAAATCATGGCATGACCATGACTGAGGCAGCTACAATGATTCAATCAAACCTCAGAATCAACTCAGGATCAACTGTGGCCTCAATCATCAGAAATGTCCGTACTGAGAAGCGGCAAGTCTTCAGCATGCACTAAACATTAGGCTACTCTCAATTGTCAAATGACTGTATACTGCATACCAATGTGTAGCACAGAGTATAGTGTGCCTTTTGAAAGAAATGCAGACAGAGTGAAGCAGCTGATGACTGAGTATGTTCAGGTATGTTCAGTTTCAAAATGCCTCTTGTGAAAAATGGTTGTGAGAACCTGAACCTGAACACAGGGCTGATGGAAATTTAGAAGTACAGTAATCAATCCTTTGTTTTGCTTTTTACACTAAGCCAGGTGAGGAACACTGCAGTTGACATTTTACTGTAGTTTTGTTCGTTTTTGTAGCTAATTATTGTTGCATGGATTCAAAGAAACCTATGGTGTGATTTGATTGTATTGCATCAATACATTTCAGATTTTGTTCAATGATTCCACTGTGTCTGTAGTATTCTCTCTACTAGTCCTTTTACAGTGATGTATTTATGTGTAGTACCATAATGAAACATGTATCACATATTTTGTACTACAATATTTAATGATTGTACGAACAACTACACAGTGAAACTATCGGTATCTTCTGTGTTACTATGTTACTATGGTATTTCATGATAAATTAGTTATTTGAACCAACAAGTCTGCAAGTGCTAGGTTTCTTTAAATATATGAATGCACAATGCAATGTTTTGAACATTGGACAGCCTGTGTTACAAGTGATGACCGTTTTGAGTTTTGTGTCTAGAGTTTTGAAAAATGACATCAAGGTTCTGAAATGAGTGACAAAGTGATTGTAAAAAACTGTATATTCATCCTATTTAATGTGCTCTTTTAAAATGTACTTTTCTTTTTTATGTTGCCATTTCTGTTCTACCAATGTTTCAGTTGTTAGCCAAAGATTGACAGAGTACATCTCATACACACAGGCCAGACAGCAAAGATTTCTTTTTGAAATTCAATTACAAATGCTGCATGAACTCATCAATACGATTAGAGCTCCTGAAAGCAATATAACTAACTCACTCTACAGCATCTCATTAGCAGTGAAAAGAAACCAAGAAAGTTGGGACAGTCGACTGTTTACCACTATGTAACATCACCTTTTCTTTTAATAACACTTATTAAGCACTTGGGCACTGAAGACACCACTTGGTTAAGTTTAGCAAGCGGGATTTTCCCCCATTCATCCATTATGCATTTCCTCAGCTGCGCAACTGCACAGGGCCTTCGTTGTCTTAATTTGCACTTCATAGTGCGCCACACATTCTCAATTCGGAGACAGGTCAGGACTGCAGGCAGGCCATGCTAGCACCCGCACTCTCTGCCTATGCAACCATGCGCTTGAAATCTGGGCAGAATGTGGTTTGGCGTTATCCTGCTGAAAAATGCAGGTACGTCCCTGGAAAAGACAATGTCTGGATGGCAGCATATGTTGCTCCAAAATGTGTACATCTCTTTCTGCAAAAATGGTGCCCTCACAGATGTGCGAGTTACATGACAGACACTCATACACACTGTCACACCCATACACACACAAACACACACTTTCACAGACAGACACACGCACACACACACACACACACACACACACACTTTCACAGACAGACAGACAGACAGACACACTTTCACACACAATCACTTTCACAGACAGACACACACACACACTTTCACACAGAGACAGACACACACACACTTACATACATACATACATACATACATACATACATACAGTGAGGGAAAAAAGTATTTGATCCCCTGCTGATTTTGTACATTTGCCCACTGACAAAGAAATGATCAGTCTATAATTTTAATGGTAGGTGTATTTTAGCAGTGAGAGACAGAATAACAACAAGAAAATCCAGAAAAACGCATTTCAAAAAAGTTATGAATTGATTTGCATGTTAATGAGGGAAATAAGTAATAAGGGAAATAATAAGGGAAATAAGATGCACGGCATCTCTCTCTCTCTCTCACCTAAACCAGTAACTCGCTGCCACAGCTCAACTTGTATCTCTGTTGCCAGAACCGGAACCAGAAACCAACTAAGTCTTTGCCAGCAACAGAAGGGTTAAACTGGGAGAAGGAGATTGAGCTGTAGGAAGAATTCTTTTAAAGGACTTTATTAAATAAAGAACTTTACAGACTGCGCTGCCCGCCTGTGCCCAGCCATCCAGCTGGACAATTGACTAAGTCGACTGAATACGAAAGTCATTTAAATAGCTATTTGAGTCTTAAGAAACTTGACCCTTGGAACGAACAGGGCCCTGCTTTCCTCAAAGACTTTGTCTTCAAGTTTGTGGTTAAAATACTTAATTTAATCCCTGTATTGTATGGAATAATAATAACAACTGTAAAACATAAGAGAAGGGCCTAATAATAAACACAATACACAATAGACTAGAACCCTTAGAATATAATAATACGAACATCTTCATGATTAGTATGATTGTACTTTGGATAATATATTAATGCAAGTTGATAACATATTTTACAGAAAATGGGTTTTAGGAATTGTGACCAAAAAACTAAAATAATTGCTTCAGGGACCACTGCTCCTTTTATCAAGACCAATGTATAGCCCACTTTTCTTTTAAATTATGTTTAAAACAAAATTGAAGAAGCAGTGGTTAGTTCTGAATCAAACATATTGACCCCCTCACTCAATCTGTAAGTCCTGCAGCAAACATTGGAATATGCATAGATATTTGCACAGACTGGTATAAATGTCCCTTATAACTAACCAAATGCCATTTTTGTTGTTTGAAAAGTGCCCAACATCTTACCAGTATGTCCTTTTAGTATGTCACAAAGGTTCCCTAAGGCACAGAAACTTAGAATACAGAGCAAACACAAGTTTCAACCATTGAAATACTTACTAATTTGATTGTTTCACGGACATCAATATCTGGACAATCATAAATATCAAGACTGGCCGTTTCTGGTGCACCTCCAAGCAGCACATGGATCATTGCAGGACTTCCGATATGGAGGGAATTAAGTGGTCAGGTTCTCCTTCAAATAACAATGTTTTATCAGTGATTCCTGAGGAGGGAGGAAATCAAATAAGAATACACATCAAATCACATATATATATATACAGTGAGGGAAAAAAGTATTTGATCCCCTGCTGATTTAGTATGTTTGCCCACTCACAAAGAAATGATCAGTCTATAATTGTAATGGTAGGTGTATTTTAACAGTGAGAGACAGAATAACAACAAAAAAATCAAGAAAAACGCATTTCAAAAAAGTTATACATTGATTTGCATGTTAATGAGGGAAATAAGTATTTGACCCCTTCGACTTAGTACTTGGTGGCAAAACCCTTGTTGGCAATCACAGAGGTCAGACGTTTCTTGTAGTTGGCCACCAGGTTTGCACACATCTCAGGAGGGATTTTGTCCCACTCCTCTTTGCAGATCCTCTCCAAGTCATTAAGGTTTCGAGGCTGACGTTTGGCAACTCGAACCTTCAGCTCCCTCCACAGATTTTCTATGGGATTAAGGTCTGGAGACTGGCTAGGCCACTCCAGGACCTTAATGTGCTTCTTCTTGAGCCACTCCTTTGTTGCCTTGGTTGTGTGTTTTGGGTCATTGTCATGCTGGATTACCCATCCATGACCCATTTTCAATGCCCTGGCTGAGGGAAGGAGGTTCTCACCCAAGATTTGACGCTACATGGCCCCGTCAATCGTTCCTTTGATGTGGTGCAGTTGTCCTGTCCCCTTAGCAGAAAAACACCCCCAAAGCATAATGTTTCCACCTCCATGTTTGACGGTGGGGATGGTGTTCTTGGGGTCATAGGCAGCATTCCTCCTCCTCCAAACACGGCGAGTTGAGTTGATGCCAAAGAGCTCGATTTTGATCTCATCTGACCACAACACTTTCACCCAGTTCTCCTCTGAATCATTCAGATGTTCATTGGCAAACTTCAGACGGGCCTCTACATGTGCTTTCTTGAGCAGGGGGACCTTGCAGGCGCTGCAGGATTTCAGTCCTTCACTGCGTAGTGTTACTAATTGTTTTCTTGGTGACTATGGTCCCAGCTGCCTTGAGATCATTAACAAGATCCTCCCGTGTAGTTCTGGGCTGATTCCTCACCGTTCTCATGATCACTGAAACTCCACGAGGTGAGATCTTGCATGGAGCTCCAGACCGAGGGAGACTGACAGTTATTTTGTGTTTCTTCCATTTGCGAATAATCGCACCAACTGTTGTCACCTTCTCACCAAGCTGCTTGGTGATGGTCTTGTAGCCCATTCCAGCCTTGTGTAGGTCTACAATCTTGTCCCTGACATCCTTGGACAGCTCTTTGGCCATGGTGGAGAGTTTGGAATCTGATTGATTGATTGCTTCTGTGGACAGGTGTCTTTTATACAGGTAATGAGCTGAGATTAGGAGCACTCTCTTAAAGGGAGTGCTCCTAATCTCAGCTCGTTACCTGTATAAAAGGGGACAATATTAGGTATAGATATCCTTAGAGAAGCCGGCGCACTAGTGGATGCTAATAATAATTGCATAATATGGACCAATACACACGGGAATAAAAAGAATACACAAAGATACGCAACAAATTGTGCTAGTATCTCACTCACACCGTCAACACCTCATATATGGCCAGACACACCACTTGGACACGTATGTCAGGAATTTCCTGATGTTTGGGCAACACATAAACTAGATTGTGGTCTGGCACAAATTGAACCTATAGTAATCCCAGGTCCAGTACACAAAGCACATAAACAGTATCCTATTAAACCAGAAGCTTTTACAGCAGTTCAGACAATTATTCAAACATTGCAAAATGAAGGAATAATACGTGAAACGCATTCAACCACTAATTCTCCAATCTGGCCAGTGGCAAAACCAGACGGCTCATGGTGACTCACAATTGATTACACACAATTGAATAACGTTACACCCCGGTTACACCCGATTGTAGCCAATCCCAACACTATATTAAATGATTTGAAACCTGAACACTCTATTTTTACCATCCTGGATATTAGCAATGGATTTTGGAGCCTGCCACTCCACTCTGATTCCCAAGATAAATTTGCGTTTACTGTATGTGACAAACAGTACACATGGACTAGAGTGCCACAGGGATTTCACAACAGTCCGACACTCTTTCACCAGGCAATGGCCAAGACCTTAGAAGGAATGGATCTGACACCCTGGAATAGTTTAATCATCCAGTACGTGGATGATCTTTTGATTGCGTCTCCTGATGAGTCCTCGGTGTCTTACAAAAGGCAGGATTTAAAGCAAGCCCTAAGAAAGCACAAATAGGCTTAACTAAGGTTCAATATCTCGGACACAACATTTCACAAGGACAAAAATCTATGACGCATAATAGGCAAGAAGCCATTCTAAATATGCCAAAACCACATAATGTTAGGGCTGTGCGTAAAGTTATGGGGCTCCTTAATGATTGCCGCACTTTCATCCCTAATTTCACACAAGCCACAGGTCCGATACAGGCGTTAATCAAAGGGAGCCCGGCTCCCTTGGACCCCATAGACTGGGGACATGAACAGGAAATAGCCTATCGTGTAATAAAACAGGCTCTCAGCAATGCCCCCGCCCTCGGGTTACCAGATCATACTAAACCATTTCACCTCTACTGTTCCCAAGATGGGATCTATTATACAGCAGTTCCGACACGTCCCGTCGCCTATTACTCCACAAAGCAACCTACGGTAGCAGCAGGCATGCATCGCTGTATGGCAGCAGTAGACTGCGCCTCTTGGGCAGTGCAGGCATGCGATTCGATTGTAATGAACACACAGTTGATTCTGCACACAGGACACACGTTAGTTGAATTATTACACACCGGCAAATTGCGTTCAGTCTCCGATAGTAGACGAGCTAGATGGGAAGCTGTTTTGCTCCCCAGAGATAAATCCATACAAATAATAAAAGACACACGAGTAAACCCAGCAGATGGGATGTTAGGGGAGGGAGAAGAGCATACATGCTCTGAGCTGGTTCTCCAGGAGGACCACAGTCGCTTCCTAGAAAACCCCCTCACAGACCCTGACTTGGAACTATATGTTGATGGATCCAGGAAAATAAAAGATGGAATTCCCCACACTGGGTGGGCGGTGGTATTGGATGATAGCACCGTCGTAAAAACAGGATCCCTGCCAGGACACTGTTCAGCCCAAGTGGCAGAACTCGTGGCGCTGACTGAGTCATTAAAAATAGCGAAAGACATTAAAGTTAACATTTTCACTGACAGTCACTATGCATTTGGAGTAGTACACGACTATATGGCAACCTGGGAACGTAGAGGGTTTATAACAACAGCAGGAGAAGTAATCAAAAATTATGAGTATGTCCTTAGTTGAATCATGGACAGATAACAAATGTATCCAAATGACACGCACCTATGAAAATGCCCTTAATAAAACAAAATGTTGGGTTTGTTCCCACATTCCACACGACACTAAGAAAGGGGTTCCAATGATCCCCATTCCAATTCCAGGATTTTCTGATTATTCACAACTTAGAGTTGCCTCTAATGTACGGTATGCATATGATTATGCCTTAGGCATCACAGGAGAATGGTACTTTAGACCGAAGATGGATCAGAATAATCAAAGCAACTACAAAGATACACCAGTCCTCCGGAGGAAAAACCCTCTGGGGATGGCTTGCTGATACCTTTGGTAATCTGGGTATGATTGTGTTACATGGATTGATATCGGTAGTTACTATTCTGCTATGTCTGTATGTTTCTTTTTTATGTCTTAAATACACTGTTCAAAGAGCATCTCAACAACTTTGTAAACCTCATAATGTATCTACTATGGTTACAGCTGCAATTAAAACACCCTCGTTGGCAGACTTTCTCTAAATTTCTACTAAACGACACCGTCCCTCACTCGGGAGGAGCAAAACTCACACACCCATTGACACAAATCTTATTCTATCCCCTTGGTTCTGGAGGCTCCATGTGACTGAGAACAAATGGATTTAGTATCAAAGGCAATAAACCTCATGACTCAAGGAAAACCAAAGGATGCATTGGAAAGATACTATTACAAAGGTCACTCTGCTCCATGAGACACCTTCAGGACATTCTGTACATTCACATTTAGGGACACACACTTATCGCTCTCCCAGACAGCAGGGACACCCTTACACTCGCCGTACACACATATACACCCCACGGGGAAGGGTTGGGATGAAGGAGCTGAAAACGCAGCGTCAAATCTTCCTAACCCCTAAGGGGATTTGCTTGTAACTGACAAACATAACTTTTTGGCTTCTTTCTGCTTTGCTCTATTGCCAAACAGCAGAGAATGAAGACTCTGTATAGGAAGTTGAAGAAAGTGTTTTGTGATAACTATATAATGTTTTATATTAATACTAGCATTAGAAGTAGTTTGTATACAGACTGAGCAGATTAGATTTAGCAGCACAAGTAAAGGGTCAACAAGGTTGGTTTGTTAGAAACTCCTGTCAGTAATGAAAGATCACACAGTGCCGAAATAGCCTACAGATGTCTGCTGAGAATTTGTTTATGACTTAATCGTTTCTCCAGATAGGCAGGAATTGTTTCTGTTAACGAGCGATTGACACTAGGTAAATGACGACCGTGGGATCGCATCTTCCTAGTGCACATCAAAGACGGACATCTGCTTTGGATCCATCACCTCTTCACGGGAGGACAGATCATAAAACGGACCCGGACCTGTATCTTCTGATTGGATGAACGGCCATAAGATGTTACGTCATTTTCCTATAAAGCTGCACTCATGTTGGTAAACATTAAGTCTCACTGAAGGAATTATTCCTGACGTGGGGCTTCCGAGCGGCTCGATTAAAGTTCTATTTGCTTTATCTCCACGATTTCTCCACTTATTTCCCACACGGTTCTACACCATATAATCACAGTTTAAACGATATTAAATCAAATCGCAGCCAATCAGCTTTTCTTCATTTTGAAATCATTTAATGAGAGCATTACATTTATTTTGGTAAGACTAAATTAGAATGCATATTTCCTGTAACCAACTAAACACATTTATACATTTTGCTACAAGTAAGACTTTAAAAATAGATCATGTAGTACTGTATACCCGCTGCTACAGCCATCACTGTGATTCTCTCTCCGTCACAAGAGGCACGTCATCAGGGGCCCAGTTGATAAGGACAGTACAGGAACCTAAAACATGCACTGCAGCAGTCACATGATTCACAGCAAAAAAAATGTTACAATACAGCTTCATGTGAAACCCTCAAAACCCAGCACAGAAGACTGGAGAATAATCATGTACTGGCACTAGGAAACACATGAAAACAAAAAACAATAAGCTCGTACCTTATCCATATTAAGATCTCTTTGTAGTGGCCTTACATAGATCATGGCAGAGCCAATGTGGATTTCTGGGTCCCTTCAATATTTCATGAGTACCCCTCATCAGGGCAAGGAATAACATCCAAGATCCTGAAATCTTCATGAGTTCAAATCCAGCCCCTCACTCAGTTTAGGATACGATTCCAAGAACTGATTTCTGAATCCTTCACAACTGCGCTCACATCCTGACATGAAATACAACTCAAATGTGAATCTAATGAACATCTTACTCACTAATAGACAACCTTGGATTCACAATAGGTTTCTATTCTTTTCATTTGTATAGCATGTGCACGTAGAACAAGCGAATGGATCACAAACGGGCAAATATTCCCGATCTGAATTCCACACATTTCATTAGGAGAGGCATCTGAAAGGATTTGGGGAGCTTTCAAATTGTAATAGTTGATGATATTTCAGTAGCACAGGACAGTGCTTTAATAAAACGTCTAAAATATCCAAGGTACATATAACATTACATGTCACTCATATAGCTGTCTTGTTTTCCCAATGTTTCTTGTGCTGTGCAGTATATGTACAACTAAATAACACTTTATAAGATCTGTCTTCTAGTTGTTTTACGGTGCTGCTCCGGTGGCGCTGCGGGTTAAACGCCCAGAGCATCAGAGCGGCGGCGTCGGAGCAGCACTGGGCCCCCAAACAGTGCGGCTCGAAACCTACATAGAGCCAAACATTTTAACCTTTTGACTTGTCCATTATAACCCCAATTAAATCATTAATATCATATAGAACTCTTTTAATAATCATTATTGTAATCATCGCTTCACTGCACCGGCTCTTTTCATGCTGTATTACAGCAGTGCTCTGTTCACACAATCTCTCTCTCTCTCTCTCAATTCAATTCAATTCAATTCAAGGGTGCTTTATTAGCATGACAAACAGTTTCGTAGTGTTGCCAAAGCAGTTAATATTATATACATAAATTGAAAAATAATAAAAGGTAAGAAAAATAATGTATAAATAAAATCTTAATAGACATGTACATTTACTTTATTTATACTTAACAAGTTTACAGCTGGTGCTCCTGTATGTTTTCACAGTGAGCCCCTCAGGCTGTGGCAGGCGGCTACATATTGGGCGGCCAGGGGGGCAGTGTGTCCCTCCCCCAGGAGGATAGCTATTTGTTTTTCATGTATCAATTCAGAAAATGATTTTACAATATTTATGAATTTATTAAAGAATGTGTCCCTTATTTTGGCATATTTATTGCAGTGGAGGAGAAAGTGCATCTCTGTCTGGACCTCTCCTGTCTCGCAGTGACCACAGCGCCGCTCCTCTCTGGGCAGCCAGCTCTGCCTGTGTCGGCCTGTCTCTATGGCCAGGCTGTGGTCACTGAGCCTGTACTTGGTCAGGATGCGTCTCTGCTTCGTATCTCTGACAGTGAAGAGATACTCTGTCAGGGTGTTTTCTCTGTTTAGGGCCCGATAGCAATCCAGTTTACTTTGGGAATTTGGTTTCATTGTTCCAATGTTCCAGATAGGAGGTTTTGATTATCTTTATGATTTGGTTGACTCTAATTGGGGGCAGGTAAGCAGTGCTGACCTGAAGCTGGTCTCTGTTCGCAGTATTAGCGGGGGTCAGTGCCGTGAGCTTCAGGGCCAGCTGACTCAGGGGACTCTTTTCAGGGCTGAACTCTTGGGTTTGGAGGACCTTGTACTGCAGTGAGTCTGACTCACTTTTCTTCAGGTGCACCAGAATTGCAGTGCTCTTTTCTTTATATTAATGAGAGTTGGGTAGCGGCCTTATTCTGCCCTGCATGCGTGGTTTGGTGTGTTCTTCTTCTGATTGTGTAGAAAGCTCTTCTTGTTTTGTCTTTGAGTGCCTTCACTGCCAGGTTAAAGTCAGGGGTGCTGAGGACCATGTTGAACAATTTAAGCTCAGCCTCCTGCAGTTGTGCGCTGCTGTGTTTGAGCATCTCAGTGCTGATGCTGTCCGGGATGCAGGCTTTTCTGGGTGGAAGTGCCTGGAGCTTTTTAGATATTTCCTGTAGGGTGATTGGAGCATCAGTTGGGTTTTGATTATTTTTAATTGATTGTTCGAGTAATTTCAGTTTTTCCCTGGGTTCAATTTGTTTGTGTGTCAGATCATTTTGTTGGATATCTTTATAAAGCTTTTCAAAGTATTTTTCCAAATGGTTCCATTTTGTATTGCCAATTCTTGTTGTTTTGTTGAATTTAAATTGTTCCACATTTCCCAGAACTGGATGTTTTTGATTGGATAGGTGCCTTAAATTTGTTCGTATTGATTTACACTCATCATCAAACCATGTCTGTGTGTGTGTGTGATTCTGGTTTATCTTTTTCTTTGTCTTTTTAAGATTTGCCATTGTGGCTGCAATTTGAAATATTTGATTGATATCATTTATGGCCAGATTTAGTCCTGAGATGTCAGGCTGATACTGTGAGCTGAGGAAAGAGTTGATGATGTTGGTTATTTCTGTAGAACTGATTGCTTTGTTAAATTCCTCTGTGCTGTTTGGAGCCCATCTGTATGTTTAATTAAGGTTGTACAGCTTACCGGGCTGTGTCTGTGTGTTGCTGGCCTGACTTCTGCTTTTCAGAATCGATTTGCAATGGTCATTTTGACCAATTAAGCCCAAGAATTGAGTCAATTAAGTTGTCAAGGACTACCCAGTGAAGACGTGAACTCACGACTAGGTCACACTGTGAGCTCACCAGAGCAGACATTACACTGAGCTCACTGTGAGCTCACTTAGCGCTTTTCCAGCGACATGGTGCCGGTGCTGGAGCCGGAGCTGCTGCTCGGCCTGGGATCCAGCTGATCTTTTTTGAACCGGCCCGCTTTTCCACCGGTTTTGACGTCACTGGATGTGGGCGTTCCCAAGCATGGAGTAGAAGTGGAGAAACACAGCAATAGTATTCAGCACCGAGGCGACTGCGTCTTTAAACCCCATTTAACATCACAATCAAACTCATTCCGAGTCTATGGCAAATCGTAACCCTAATGTTACAAATGTTCCCTAAATATGTGTTTTGCAGAATACACAAGCAAACGTTATGGAATATCAGCATTTTATCGACACACATGATAGAACTTATTGTTCTTTAACATTGATGAGAATAATTAACATGAATAAACTTACTGCTGAAGATGTAACCCTTACCCAGTGGCTAACCCTAACTATGTTACAAATGTTCCCTAAACACTTATTTTGCAGGATCAATAAAAAATTGTTAGGATTTTTTAAACTTTTACTGACACACATAGTTAATAGCAATGTGTTATAACTTTACCGAAAATAATAATCTGTATATCTTTAATTGTTTAGACGTTATTAAGATATAATGCATCTTTCACATAGGGAACATTTGTAACATGTTAGGAAAAACAAACAAATGATTTGAAAATATTCATAATCATACAATTTGTCAGGCTTCATAAGAATGGTATTTATAACATACTCTGTAAAAATCAAGCAAATAGCATTTGTGGTTCACGAGAAAATATATATATATAATCAAAGCTATCAGACTATAGCAGCCGGTGTATGAAGACACATACGATTATACAGCATTATTTGGCAGCTTCGCAAGACCTAATTTGAAACGTTGTTGGTAAGTTAGATAATTAGTGGGGACCCTCTATTTGCAGTTCTTCCCCTCCATAATTGCTAAAATAAAGTTTTACTGACATTTTATTGACCCTACCACTGCATAGGGCACATCTGTAACATGAACGCTACTGAATGGCACATACATTGAAAACTACGGAGAACTGAGACAAATCCACTTTACACTTCGTAAATAATCTTAAAACGTTTCCAACCAAGGCAACACCCACTTGAAATACGTTCACTCTCATTTTTGGTAAACAAAAAGAGAGATTGTTACATATGTTCCCTATGATGCATCTACAGAGAGAGAGAGAGAGAGAGAGAGAGAGAGGTGCTAAGGCACATTTGTAACATAAATTAGGGAACATTTGAAACATGCTTAGGGAACATTCATAAGAACATAAGAACATAAGAACATAAGAACATAAGAAAGTTTACAAACGAGAGGAGGCCATTCGACCCATCATGCTCGTTTGGTGTCCATTAATATCTAAGTGATCCATGGATCCTATCCAGTCTATTTTTAAATGTTCCCAAACTTTCAGCTTCTACCACTTTCCATCTTGAATGCCTTGAAGCCCAATTTCCATTTGTTGTCCCCTGGTGCGTGTGTCCCTGCTGATCTGGAAAAGCTCCTCTGGTTTGAGGAACCTTTCATGATTTTGAAGACTTGGATCAAGTCCCCACGTAATCTCCTCTGTTCCAGGGTGAAAAGGTTCAGTTCCCTCAGTCTCTCCGAGTAGGACTTTCCCTTCAGACCTGGAATAAGTCTGGTTGCTCTCCTCTGAACTGTCTCTAAAGCAGCAATATCCTTCTTGAAGTGTGGTGCCCAGAACTGTACACAGTATTCCAGATGAGGTCTAGCGCATTGTACAGTCTTAACATTACTTAAATTCTACACTTTTGACGATATACCCTAGCATTCTGTATGCCTTTTGTATTGCTTCCCCACATTGTTTGGATGGAGAAAGTGAATCCACATAGATTCCTAGGTCTTTCTCATGCATTACTTCATCTAGATCTGTACCTCCCATAGTGTAATTATAGTGGACATTTTTGTTTTACTGCATGTATTACCTTGCACTTGTCCACATTGAATTTCATTTGCCAGGTGTCAGCCCACAACTGAATTTATCTAAGTTCCTCTGAATAGCATGTGCTGCCAAGATTGTATCTGCTAAGCCACCTATTTTAGTATCATCTGCAAATTTGACAAGGTTGCTAAGTATCCCAGAGTCCAGATCATTAATATAGATTAGAAAAAGCAAAGGCCCTAGTACTGATCCCTGTGGAACTCCACTAACAACCTCACTCCAGTTAGAAGTGACTCCTCTAATCTGTTTCCTATACATCAACCAGTTCATAATCCATCTACTTACATGACCCTGAATGCCTACAGCTTCCAATTTGAGGATCAGTCTTTGGTGTGGAACCTTATCAAAAGCTTTTTGGAAATCTAAGTATATCATATCATATGCTTTCACGTGATCTACAGCTGCAGTTGCATGTTCAAAAAAATTTATTAAGTTAGTAAGACATGATCTGCCTCGTCTAAACCCATGTTGACTATCTCCAAGAATATGTTTTTCATTGAGATGCTCCTCTATTTTCTCCACTTTCTTGTGGATTGGTATGAAATTTGCTGTCTTCCAGTCAGTGGGAACATCCCCTGTTCTAAGTGTCATTTGGAATAATCGAGTTAGCGGCCTATACATAATTTCCCTCATTTCTTTAAGTACTGTTGGAAATATCCCATCTGGCCCAGGTGATTTGTTTGATTTTAATTCTGCTAGTCCCTTTAGTACCTCCTCCTTATTTATCCTCATCTCTCTTAGGGTTTGACTGGACTGATTGTCAACCTGTGGCATGTCATCTGTTTTTTCTTTTGTAAAAACCTCTGTGAAATACTCATTTAGAATATTTGCCACATCTTGTTCGTTTTCCAAGATACCTCCATTTTTGCCCTTTATCTGTTTCACCTCCTCCTTAATTGACCGCTTGCTGTTGTAATTTTGAAAAAAGCTCATTGCATTGGTTGTAGCTCCAAGAGCTATGTTTCTTTCTATTTCCCTCTTTGCTTTCCTGATCCCTTTCTTAAGATCTCTTTGCAGCTCAACATATTCTATGTATTTTGTTTCATCACCATCCCTTTTGTATGTGCTATACAACATTTTCTTCCTCTTTATATTTTTTTGCATGCCTCTGGTTTGTATGTATGTATGTATGTATGTATGTGTGGAAGGAAAGTTAGAAATTCTTTTCTCACAACTGTTTTTCTTTCTTGTATACTTAAGAAAGATAAGGTCAAGCTAGAAGGTCAGGACAATGTCAAACAGAATGACCTATGTGCCTGTTCCCTAATACCATGTGTAGACCTATGAACTCTGTTCTATAATGATATATGTTCTGCTTAGTTAGCCTTTAAGATAACATAGTAATGACTTTCTAGCATGTATGTATATATATATATGTATGAATGTATGTATGTCCAATTGCTTTGACAATACAAATGAATTGAGAGGGAGAGAGAGAGAGAGAGAGACAGACAGACAGACTGACAAACAGAAAAACAGACACACACACAAACACACACACACACAGAGCCAGCCAGCCCGCCAGCCAGCCAGCCAGCCAGCTCAGCCATGACATCACGAGCCTCTCTCAGCTGACTGCTATGACATCACAGAGCACGTACATTCCGTTGCTTGCCGTCTGTCAACCACTCAGTCACTGCCAGCCAGACTGGCTGGCTGTCTGGATGGGGGGGCTGCTTGCTGCTGCTGCGTACCTTAGCTAGCTTATTTGCTTGACCGGCCTTCCTACTCCTCTGCCCACATGCCCACCTATGCCCGATCTGCTGTTCACCTGGATCACAGCTCCGCCCCAACAAGGCAGATCCTCCCAAAAATGGTACAAACTGATCCACGTTCCCCTCCACGGAAAACTTTAGCCCAAAATAAGGGACACATTCTGTAACAACATAATGGATGCCCACCCAACCTGTGACAAAACTGAGAAAAAAGAAAAACACTCAGTCCTCCTGGGGGAGGGACACACAGTCACCCTGGCTGCCCAATATGTCAGCGCCTACCACAGCCTGAGGGACACAGTGACACACGAGCACCGGCTGTAAATATAATGTAAATACTCGTTTGTAATGCATGTCGTTGTATTTCAAAAAAGGAATCTGGAAATAGTAAACCTATTTTCTTTATTTGTATGTATTAAAGATATTAAAGAATAAAGATTAAAGATCACATTTTATTACATTTTCTTTTTCTGTACTTGATTACATGATTCATAATTCTATTATTCATTTTCCGTGTATATGTATATATGTATGTATGTGTGTGTATATATATATATATATATATGTATATGTATGTATGTCCAATTGCTTTGACAATACAAATTAATTGAATTGAGAGGGAGAGAGAGAAATAGAGAGAGAGAGAGAGGAATATGAGCTCCTAAAAACATTTGTTTTTATACATAAGCAGATTTAATTTGTCATTTACAAATGAATATATAGCACTATAAACATACACAGAAGACATGGAATAGAAATTCAGAAGAAAAAGTATTCAAAAAATAATAATTTTAAGAAAAACACAAAAAGAAGAAAGCAGAGAGACAGTTCTGGAAGAAAAGTGAGAAAAGAAAAGCTGAAGACAAGAATTGGAGGTAAGACCTTTCACCTATAGAGACAAATTATTAAACAAAACAATATATATTAATAAAATAAATAAGCATTCTCAGTAGTTGACTCAGCCAATGAAAATGCAGAGCTCCAATTTGAATAGAGTGACAGTAGGAGAGAGCCCAACTGCCACTGAGACTGATAGAAATCTATCGAACAGCAGTCTGACTGCAGAGCTGCCTTTTGAAATCCGATACCCTGAAGACATTCGCTCTGCACAGGCTAAGAAGGACTACAAACAAGCTGTGATGAGAGCATCTCCTGAGACCCTCATCCTAGACTACACCGGTAAAGGAGAAAACAGGGTCAAGAACAATCTACTGTTCTACAGCGCCTTTCACAAAACCCTGTGCCAGACATACCCCAATAACAACAAGAGGGGCATTAGCAGAGGCAGGCAGATCTCAGTGCTGGTAGAGAAAGACACAGACAGTGTGATGCTCACTTTTAATGTATACCACAACGGGACCATCATGGTGCAGGGCAGCGAGAGTAGCCTGGACCAATTATCTCTCGGCTTCCACACCTCAAAGCAGCAGACTGAGGTAGAGAAACGTGCCAGAGCCAGCCACCCTGCAGTCTGCCCCCAGCCACACGGAGCCAGACAGTGCCCCATCTCCCACAGACTGCCCCCCTGTCTCCCCAAAACTCTCCAGCAACATTAAAACACTAAAGGAATGCCTATCAGTGCTGGAGCTGGAGTTTGCGGAGTTCAGGGACTAAAGATGCAGCACAAGGCTGAGATCCATGAGCTGAGAGCAGCAGTGAGAGACCTGGAGGAGCAGAGACAAACCCTGAGGACGGAGCTGCGCAGAGCGAGGGAGGAGCTGACCAGGACACCCCAGCACAGCCAGCTAAGGAGCCTGCAGAGCCAGCTGGAGGAGCTAAGAGAGGAGCTACACATCACTGGAGCACAGAGACTGCACTGCACTGAACCCACAACACCTCCAACCCCTGACACCTCCAACACTGATGCACCCACTGATCCACCCACACTCCCCACCACTCCTGACACCCCCACTATCACCAGACCTGCCACTAATACACAACCCCCTGAAACGCCACTCCCCCAAAACACACCCGCTGCCCCCACCACTCCCGACGCAAACCCGGAGTGGCAGGTCAACACAGAGGTGGTCATTCTGAGCGACTCCAATGGGAAGTTCCTGGATGAGAGGCGCCTCTTCCCTGGGTGAAAAGTGAAAAAGCTTTGGTGCCCGACAGCACAGAGAGCCCTGGAGCTGCTCTCCAAGAGGAGGCTGTGCCAGGTCAAACACATCCTCATCCACACCGGCACTAACGACCTGAGTGCCCGCAGGGGCGATGTGGCCTCAGCCCTGAGACAGGTGGCAACGAAAGCCACAGAGGAATTCCCAACTGCCAAAATCACCATCTCCACACTGCTGCCCCGCACAGACGTGCCCCTGCACATCATCCAGGCCATCAACGCAGAAGTGTCCCGAAGATGTGCCCTCCTCCCCAACGTACACCTGGCACACCACTGAGACATCCAGCCACATCACCTGTATGACCACGTCCACCTCAACAAGACGGGTGTGAGGATCTTCGCAAAGGTCCTCAAGGACACAACCCTGGGCCGAAACCCCACACACCCCCACCCCATATCTTGTTAATTTTCCAAAATACTTCAATTTTTGCCCTCTATCTGTTTCACTTCATCCTTTATTGACCTCTTGCTGTTGTAGTATTGAAAAAAGCTCTTTGCATTCGTTATAGAGCTATGTTTCTTTCTATTTCCCTCTTTGCTTTCCTGATCCCTTTCTTAAGATCTATTTGCAGTTCACCATATTCTTTGTATTTTGTTTAGTCTCTATCCCTTTTGTATGCACTATACCACATTTTCTCTCTCTTCAAATTTTTTTGCATACTTCCATTAAACCATTTTGGCCAATGTTTTTTGGTCCTCAATTTGCTAAGTTTTGGTATAAATTTCTCCTGAGCCTCAAGTAGTATATTCTTAAATATACCCATCCATTTTCAACTGAATCTGATCCAGTGTGCTCCAGTCTACCTCTTCCAAGTGTCGCCTCATACCTTCAAGGTTTGCTTTTCTAAAATTGTAGACCATTGCTTTAGACTTGGGCCTTGTTTCTAGAAAGAATGCCTCAAAGATGACCATATTGTGATCACAGTTTGCTATTGATTCTATAACTAATGTCCCTCTGACTCTATCTAACATCTCGGTTATTTGAAGGGAAATCTGTCAAGGTCACTGTTAAGGTACAACGCTTCAGTTGAAGCAGCCCTTCGGATCCCAGTGAATCGGGCAGTCAGGCCAGTCAGCGTTTCAGCTACAGGGGAGACTTTTCAGCAGGAGACGAGCGCTCGGGAAGAAAAATGCACAGACACAGAAGTAGTCCGTTCGTTTATCTTCAGTTTATTTAAAGTTTCACACAGCCTTTATACAGTCTAACAAACATCTTCAGTGATAGTTACGGGGCAGTCCCGATATGTAGTTACACACCATAATAGTACTGATTTTGCAGTGTTCCCACAAGCAGGTACACATGTCATGCCTCGTGGGAATGTTATTGTCCGAGGATGTGTGTAACCCATAATATATTTGTGTTTCGGGAAGGGGAAAATGTAGCACATACTGTACGAACAACATGTTTTGTGTCTGCCACAGCTGCTTGGATTACAAGCAGTTCTGCAAGCTATTTCAGCAGTGTGCATAAGACATAGATAATAAGTAAAGTTATGAATAACTCACAGTTCCTAACTAGTAACTTACTGGAAAGTTTCCTATATTTTCTAACAGTTATACAGTGGGTATATACAATACATAGGAGGCAATTTTACCCCAACAGTCACCGTTGACAATTGGAAACAGCTCCTCAGTGGAATATGCCAGTAATGAGGACATAAGTGTACAAACATAAAGAAAGTCCTGCTATTACAAACTGCCAGCAAATGCATGTAATGCATTACTCATCTATTCAAAATACCTAGTTTACTGCATTACTATGATTATTATTATCCAATATAGAAATATATTAACACATTAGTCTCAGTAACGTGCATTTTTCACCTTTAATTGTGTGTAATTTCCAGGAAAATAGTGTTGATACATTTTGAATAGTCAGTGAAACATATCAATTTTCAAAGACTTCATGTCCCTCTTAACAGCCCTAGCAAACAATGCATTTACAGCATATTAATAAATAAAGAATACTTTAAGGGGGATGGTGTAAAACATCCATAGGAACAGCAGAGAAACTGTAAGTTAAACATGAACCTGAGATATTTCCACAATGTTAAGGGGTTAAAAAATAGGATCACCAAATAAATAAGCAAGTAAATCTTAAAGTACAGCTATAGATAATTCATTTTTGTAAGGATATTATACATTATTGACAATGTTTTCTGTACCAGTTGTTAAAACCCCTAAAAAGAGCACATTATAAATGGTCAATGTGATATATTTCCAGCACACAATCCCCAAAGAAATGACAGGAATTTAGGACTGTGTTGTGGAAATACCATTTTAACTTGTATAAAAGGAAAGCTTTAAAGTTAATCTCTACTTTCTTTGGGTCTCAAATATTTAATTCTTAATTCCCCTAACTGGTCTTGGTTTGTATCGTTGAAATGCAATTTGATCACAGAATTTATCTATTTAACATGTCAAACAGTAGGTGGCAGAGTTTACATTACATTATTTGTCATTTAGCAGACGCTCTTATCCAGGGCGACTTACATTTGTACCCATTTATTATTATTATTATTATTATTATTATTATTATTATTATTAATATTTTTATTTCTTGGCAGACGCCCTTATCCAGGGCGACTTACAACATAACTGCAAAAATACAGTGAAGTACAATCAATCAATCAATCCATTTTTATTTGTATAGCGCCCTTCGCAGGGTAGCCACAGAGTGCTTTACAGACTGGTAAACATACAACAAACGTACAGCAAAATAAAAAACATAAATACAATAAAATCAAATATAGACCTGTAAACATTTTACATGATCTAGAATAAAGTGAGTGAACATTTAAGTAAATAAAGCATTTAGGAACGGAGGAGAGAAAAACAAGAAAACTCCTAAGGATGGCATGTAGGAGAAAATGAATCTCTGGGGGTCCACGGCCTAGGGCCTAGGCCTAATGGTTGCCTCCCCTCCAGGCAGTATACTTATTACAGCAGCAAGGAGATCAGAAAGTTCTTTATCGGTGCTGCTGGCTGTGGTCTTCCCTGTGGAGGAGGCCTCTCGCTGGCCATCGGGGGTGGAGGGTTTGGACCATCAATAGGCTTTGGGTTGCGATGGCTCATCAAACCTTGGGTGTGGATGCCCCGTTGACCCTCCATTGTGAGGTGCTTCTGGGATGGGTTGTGCCTCATCAGACGGGTAGGGAGGTGCCAGTCCCTTTAGTGCTTTAAATGTTAATAAGAGCACTTTAAAGTCTATCCTGTAGTGCACGGGCAGCCAGTGAAGAGAAGCCAATACTGGAGTGATGTGTTCATGTTTTTATGTTTTTGTTAGGATTCTTGCAGCAGCATTTTGGACTGAAGTGCACAAATAGCTCTGTTTGTGCTGCCTGACAGAATGGCATTACAGTAGTCCAATCTAGATGTAACAAATGCGTGTATCAATTTCTCAGTGTCCTGTAACGAGAGGAATTGTCTTAGTCTAGCAATGTTTCTAAGCTGGAGGAAGGAAGATCTCGACACATTCTGAATGTGTGATTCAAAAGATAGATTATGATCACAGATGACACCCAGGTTTCATGCCATCCCCTTAGGGGAGAAATTAAAGATATCATTACTCAGTTTTGTTAGTGAATGATGAACAGTTCGATTTTTGTCTCCTAAAATTATGACTTCTGTTTTGTCAGAATTAAGCATAAGAATTTTTTTTCTCATCCATGTTTTAATCTCAGACAGACAGCAGATTCGTTTTTCTAGGTCTATGGTGTTGTTAGGATTTACTGACAGATATAATTGTGTGTCGTCTGCGTAACTGTGAAAGTTAATATTATGTCGTCGAATGATATCACCTAAAGGGAGCATGTACAATGAAAAAAGTATAGGTCCGAGGACTGAGCCCTGTGGGACTCCGTACTTAACCTCAGTTAAATTTGAGTGGTTCTCGTTAATCTGTGCATATTGGAGTCTGTTTGACAGATATGATTTAAACCATGAAAGCACATTGCGAGATAGGCCAATACTGTTTTCTAAGCGGTGTATCAAGATTTTGTGGTCGATTGTGTCAAAAGCAGCACTTAAGTCTAATAAAATAATAACACTGGTGTGCCCTACATTGGAGGACTGAAACACGTCATTCAATACTTTTAACAGGGCCGTTTCTGTACTAAGGCCGGAACGGAAGCCTGATTGAAATTCTTCATAAAGATGATTATCGGTTAAAAAAGCTTGCAGTTGGTTTTCAACTACTTTCTCTAGAACCTTAGAAAGGAAGGGAAGGTTTGAGATAGGTCGATAGTGTTTAAGTTGGTTAGGGTCGACACTGGGTTTCTTAAGAAGTGGTTTAATTACAGCTATTTTAAATGATTCAGGAACAGATCCTGAGAATAAAGAGACATTGATAATATTGTGTATTCTGTGAATAATTCATGGCAGAGATTGTTTTAGCAGTTTAGTGCGTATAGGGTCTAGTGCGCAGGTTGTTGTTTTCATTTTAGTAATTAAGGAGACCAATTCCTGGTGATTTACTACGTTAAATGAGTCCAAGGTAGGCAGGGGCTGTGAAGGACTGCATGTGTCAGCTATAGTATCTGTGTATGTTTCCTGTTCTATCTGTTTTCTAATGCTGTTAACTTTGCTATTGAAATGATCCATGAAGTCACTACAGGTGAAATTGGGGGGGATGACCTCTGAAGGCTTTACCTTCTGGTTAGTAAGTGTCGCTATTGTATTAGAAAGAAAACGCGGGTTATTCTTATGCGTCTCTATTAAATTGGAGTAGTAGGCAGACCTAGCAGAGGACAGGGCCTGCTTGTATCTTATTATACTGTCATTCCATGCCATGTGAAGACCTCTAGTTTTGATTCTCTCCATTTACGCTCACATCTACGGCATTCTGTTTTAAGTGAGCGAGTGTGTTCGTCAAACCACGGTGAGTGTTTTGTTGGTTTTTATTTGTCGTGTCCTTAATGGGGCTACTAAAGCAGTGCTTAGTGTATTGTTGAAATTATTTAATAATTCATCTGCAGATCCTTCTTTTGATAAAGCTAGCATTTGGCAACAGGGTAGTGAATTTATGAATAGCAGTGGGATTTAGGCAGCGAGTTTCTATGTTCCTTTCCGTGTGTCTAATTCTACTCCTCCTACAAGGCAATCAATCATTACAAATTAAATTTAGCTAAAACAGCAATTCAAAATAATACATTTTACAATTTTCAATTTACAATTTACACAAGTACAGTAAGTGACATCCTACATCCTTGACAGTGAAAGCTAAGTGCTGTCAAGATGTAGGGTCACAGTCAAGGGCTACGGGAAAGGGAGCAAGGAGGAAAATAATCAAGAACGCGAGAAGCATAATACAACTGTGAAGTGCTATCTAGCAGGGATAGAGGACTAATATTACAAGTGCTGTCGGAAGAGATGCGTCTTGAGTAAGTGCCGGAATGAGGTCAAGGACTCTGCTGTTTTGACTTCGGTGGGCAGGTCGTTCCACCATTTAGGTGCCAGGGATGAGAAGGAGCGGTTCTGGAGGAGGCAGAGTTGGTCTATACAACTGGGTATTTTACTGGAGCAATCTAAGTGAAGTACCTTGCTCAAGGGTACAACAGCACTGCCCCACCTGGGATTTGAACCCAAAACCCACAATATGAGTCCAGAGCCCTAAGCACTACTCCACAGTGTTGCATTAATCACAGACTGTACCAAGGCTCCATGTGATTCTTTATTGCACTTATACTGTTATTATTGTTTATTTGATTTAATTTTAATTATTCACTGATTGAGTCGTGTTCTCAAATTGTTTGTTTTCATTGATTGTATTCACTGATTGATTGACATTAATTGATATTCACTATTATTGAACAGGCAGAAGCTTTGATCCCCAATGCGGCGCACCTGTATCACTGAGCAGCGGCTGCCTTCCCTCATGGCCACTACACCTGTGGACACTCAGCTGGAGATAAAGGCTGCCCTGCCAGAACAAAGGGGCACGGCGGAGCACCAGCAGGGACAGTGACTGCGGGACGGGTTACAGAGGAGAGGATATCGGCTGTGAGGGTGCCAGCCGGTAGGCACTAACTCCTCGCAGGGTCGGAGCGGGTCCCTGCAGATCGGGAGCTGCCTGGAGAAACATTAGCCGCTGGACGCAGTGACTCGACAGCGACAAGAGGATCTAAGGGACTATTACTGGCCAGAGACATTGACTTGGCTTCTACAAGACTGTATTCCTGGACTTGCCTTCTTGGCTCTGCGGTTTCCAGCTTCTCGGCGATAGACGGCACTTTGGGGCTCCGGACCAGCAGCCGGAGGGAGAAGCACATAGCGGACGGGTGAGAGGGATGCGCTCAATATCCCTGTGAGCTTGTGATCGCAGCACTTGCCAGTGAGCGAGCGTGTCCTCCTCCTGAGACTGCTCTTTGTCCTGGATTGGGGCTGCTTGTGCGGACGAGCTGCTCGTTTGTGAGGATCTCTAGCCTGGGACGGAACCGGAGGCCGAGCCGGGTTGGGACTGTGTAATTGAGACCATTCTCTCGCCATTCTCCATCGTTTCATACATACGTTTTTTGATTGTGAATATAGGGGGTATTGTCTGGGCTTAGTTTTATTTGGGAATTTAGTATAGTTTATTATATTTTCAGCTTTTGTATAGGTTTCTGTATTTTTATTTTTGCCCAGGTGATTAAAGGCAATTTTAATTGTAAAAAAAACATTGAGAGAACGGTCAGATTTCGTGCCCTGCTAGTTGCCCCTGTTGTATTGTACATGGTGAATTTTATTTAATGGACTAGAATAAGACCTTTCTTATTTACTGGTGACGTCTGTCCTGGGACCTTACCTGCAGGGGGAAATAAGTGAGTGGGAGCGAGTCCCCACCTCGCGTAACTCAGACTTCATGCGACCCAGTCAGAGGTGATTCTAGGGTATGTGGGGGCCCCAGGCAAAATAAATCCTGATGGTGAAGCCAGGGAGAGCATGGTGGGGTTTCCCATTTGCGACACCCCTGGACCCACTGTTCACTGCCACTCGTGACAATTTTCAGGTTTTTCTGAATGCTTAAACACTAACAGTGATTCTTGAAGTACTATCTCTGAAATAATTAACACTTTTAGGCAATGTATTTAACAAGTGAGCAATGGGTTCAATCAAATATGAGCTGTTATACTGTTGCAGGTATAATTGGGATATTTTGAGATGGAAACCGGTAAGTGCTGTAGTCTTACTGGTACAGTAATATGTACTGTACTTTCATAATGAGAAGGATCTCTCACTACAGTTTCTCAGTCGTTTATACACTGTGACCGAAAGCATGCACAGAGTGATCCGAGGTTCAAGCTAACATCCCAGAACCACTTCTGCAGGACTATGCACACCTTCACCTTGCTTCAACTCAATTGGTGAGTCCAGTTCACTCATGTTGCAAAACATTACTCGCAACTCTCAATGTGTTGGCACAATTGTCATTGAGAAAACACCTGTACCTTTTGTGCAATACATGAGTCATCAGACAAAACTCAAAGTGCTAATGTACTACAACACACTTCACGTCTGCAAACCCATCCATCCATTTTCAAAACACACAATTCCTGTGAGGGTCGCGGGGCAGCCAGAGCCGATCCCGGCAGTGATAGGGCACAAGGCAGGAATACAACCAGGACAGGATGCCAGGCCATCGCTGGGCAACATATACACAGCAATTTAACATAACCTAAACTGCATGTCTTTGGACAGTGGGAGGAAACTGCAGAGCCTGGAGAAAACCCACACGGCACATGGCAAATAATGCGATTAGACTCAGAGAAATCCAAACGTGTATAATAGAGGATAATGGGATGTTTCAGAACATAGACCATGTTTCAATATCCACTATTGATCGTTTGCTGAGAAGGCACAGGATGAGCATGAAGCAAATATATCGTGTACCATTTGAGAGGAACTCTGATCGTGTGAAAGAGATGTGCTACTTTTACATGCAAGTGAGTATGAAACTGTTTCCAATACTATTGTGCACTTGGAAGAGACAGAGGTCCAGGAAGTGCAGTAATGCACCATGTTCTAATCACTGTTGCTACATGGTCAGAGAATACTCAAGCTTGATGCCAGCGATGACCACATTGAGTTCATCTATGTGGACGAGGTAGGATTCAAGAGGCGGTGCTGGGGAAGGAACATCATTGGCCAGCGAGCAGGTCCCTGGCCAAAGGGGTGGAAACATAACCATGTGGGCTGCTATCAGTCATTGCATTTTGTTGCTTGTTATATATAAATACATTGATAATTTTTGGGTAGGCAGGATCATCCATGCATCCATCCATTTTCAAAACCACTTAGGGTCGCAGGGAAGCTGGAGCTGATCCTAGCACGCATAGGGTGCAAGGCAGGAACACACCCAGGGCAGGATGCCAGGCCAGCACTGGGCAACACACACCCACACATACAGGGCAATTTAGTATGGCCAATTAAGCTAACCCACATGTCGTTGGACGGTGGGAGGAAACCCACATGTACCCGGGGAAAACATGCAAACTCCATACAGACAGGCAACCCAAGCTGGGTCTTGAACCTGGGACCCCTAGAGCTGTAAGGCAACACACCACTGTGCCACGACTGGCCAGGATCAAACATTGTATAATATAAAGTTCTTTACTGTCTGTGTTGATGGATTCTTTTTGTTTTCCTACATGAATCTTCCATTTTGAGGAGAGAGTTTTATTTTTCTAAACACAGTGTATTCTTAATGCTCAGTGTGAGAAACAGATATGATGTATGTGTGTGTGATTCTGACCCAATTCTTTGATTTTGAGGGCTGTGTATATAGTTTTTAGGCCAGAATTTTCCCCTGTGTGTGTTTAGCAGATGTGACTTTTTATTATGGGCATTGTGTTAACAGTTTAGGAGTATTGTGGTATAATAGTGTGTATGCAATTGGGAAAAACTATAAAACCATTCAAATGTTTTTAGAGAACTGCAAGAAAACCAGTATCTGGTCGACTGTTCACCCCAGAGCAGGAAACGCACATTGTAAATATAAAATAACTGCATCACACTCAGAGAACTGCAGGACCACATAATGGCAGATAACACACATTCCACAACATCAACAGAGTGAGTCTCTCGGCACTCTCTCGTCTACTGAAACTTAATAGAATTGGGATGAAGCAGCTATACAGAGTTCCTTTCGAACAAAACTCAGACCGTGTAAAACAACTGAGATATGAATATCTGCACGTAAGCTATACTATCCTATCATTGGTACTGGATCTGGAAGTGCACGGTGCTACATCATATTGACTGATCCCTGTCTTTTCATACTGTGCTACATTGTTTTGTCATGGAGCTAGAAGCAGATTCAGTGCATCGTGAGCTAATATATGTGGACGAGGCAGGTTTCAATCTTGCAAAAACAAGCGGCCACGGCAGAAATATCATCGGACACCGTGCAATCATCAACATCCCAGGACAACGTGGTGGCAACGTAACAATGTGTGCGGTCCTTCACCATCATGCAATCCTTGGCCCATACAACACTGCACACATCATCACATTTCTGGACACCCTCCACAAACAGACTAATCCCTAATGACTGGGTGCCAGAAAAGCCCAGGTACGTTATCATCTGGGACAATGTTAGTTTCCACCGGGCTGCTGTGGTCCGCAATTGGTTCACAGGTCACCCACTTTTCATCAAACTCAATCGCCCCCATAATCTGCGTTCTTGAATCCTATTGAAGAATTCTTCTCTGTATGACGTTGGAAGGTGTATGATCGCCAGCCCCACCAACGCATACCCCTTCTACAGGCAATGGAGGAGGCTTGTGGAGACATCGATCAGGGGTCATGCCAGGCCTGGATATGGCACTCCAAGCGATACTTTCCATGCTGCCTGGCTCAAGACAACATCGCATGTGATGTGGATGAAGTCTTATGGCCAGACCCACAAAGAAGGTGAGATGTAGCCTAATTTTTTCTGTTCTTTTTCCTAGCACAAATGTCTTTTCTTCTACTGCATTTTTGTTGTTTGAGGAGTGTTAGAACATTGAGAGAAAGAAAAAAAAACATTCCCCTTATTTGTATTGATAATGGGTTACAGTGAGGGAAAAAAGTATTTGATTCCCTGCTGATTTTGTACGTTTAAGAGAGTGCTCCCTTTAAGAGAGTGCTCCTAACCTCAGCTCATTACCTGTATTAAAGACACCTGGGAGCCAGAAATCTTGCTGATTGATAGGGGATCAAATACTTATTTCCCTCATTAACATGCAAATCAATTTATAACTTTTTTGAAATGCATTTTTCTGGATTTTTTTGTTGTTATTCTGTCTCTCACTGTTAAAATACACCTACCATTAAAATTATAGACTGATCATTTTTTTGTCAGTGGGCAAACGTACAAAATCAGCAGGGGATCAAATACTTTTTTCCCCTCACTGTATGTTCGGGAATACACATTATTAGTATTATTTTTATTTCTTGGCAGACGCTCTTATCCAGGGCGACTTACAAAATAGAAGCGCAATACAAAGTGCAAGAATACAATTCAGTACAAGGCATCAAACATTACAAATTCAAATTTACATTATACAAGGCAATTCAAAACATAATACATTTTACAACTTCCAATTTACACAAGTAAATACAATAAGTAAAGTCATACATCCTGGAAAGTGAAAGCTAAGTGCTGTCAAGATGTTAGGTCCCAGTCAAGGGCTACGGGAAAGGGAGCAAGGGGGAAATCAATAATACAAGTATTAGTAATACAAGGCAAGAAGCATGGTAAAATGTTGTGAAGTGCTACCTTACAGGAGAGTAAAGGGACTAATATTACAACTAATATATCCTTCCGGCGCTAACTCAAGACATCTTTTCAGACAGTACTTGTAATATTAGTCCCTTTAATCCCCGTTAGATAGCACTTCATAGCATTTTGTCATGCTTCTTGGATTATTGATTGATTTTCCTCCTTGCTCCCTTTCCTGTAACCCTTGACTGTACCTTACATCTTGACAGCACTTAGCTTTACTTTCCAGGATGTATGTCCGCACTTACTGCACTTAACTGTATAAATTGGAAGTTGTAAAATGTATTATATCTTGAATTGCTTTGTTTAATGTAAATTTGAATCTGTAATGTTTGATGCCTTGTATTTAACTGTATTCTTGCACTTTGTATTGCACTTATTTTATAAGTCGCCCTGGATAAGGGCGTCTGCCAAGAAATAAAAAAAATAAAAATAATATTGTGTCGGTATCGGGAGCCAGTGGCGGGAGCGGAGCAGTGGAGTAGTGTGTGCGAGGGAAAGAGATTACCAGGCGAGCCGCAGAGTTCTGGATGAGCTGGAGCGGCGGGTAGTAGTTGCAGGCAGGCCGGCCAGGAGGGAGTTGCAGTAGTCCAGGCGGGAGAGGACCAGTGACTGGACGAGCAGCTGAGTCAAGAAGTTGGTGCGGAACGGACGGATTCGGCGTATGTTGCTCAGGAAGAATCTGCAGGTGCCTGTCAGTGTGGTGATGTGCTGGGTGTAGGAGAGCGCAGGATCAAGAATGACTCCTAGATTTTTAGCGGAAGAAGCAGGAGAAAGTGTGGTGGATTCCAAGGGGATTGAGATGGGGAGATCAGCAGAAGGTGAGGAAGAGTGGGGGAAAAAGAGGAGATCCGATTTAGAGAGGTTGAGCTTGAGGTGGTGTGACTGCATCCAGGCGGAGATAGCAGACAAACAGGAAGAGATGCGAGAAGGGATGAGAGGGTCAGAAGAGGGAAAAGACAGGAAGATCTGGGCATCATCTGCATAGAAGTGGTAGGAGAAACCATGGGATGCGATGAGGGGGCCCAGGGAGCGAGTGTAGAGAGAGAACAGGAGCGGGCCCAGGATGGAGCCTTGGGGTACGTCTATGAGGAGAGGTTGGGGGGTGGATGAGGAACCTTGCCATGTCACTTGGTAGGTCCAGTCGTTGAGGTAGGAGGAGATCCAGGTGAGAGCAGTTCCAGAGATACCGAGGTCAGCGAGGTAGGAGAGGAGGATGGAGTGATCGACAGTGTCAAATGCTGCAGAGAGATCAAGGAGGATGAGGACTGAGGAGAGGGAGGCCGCCCGAGCACACCGGGGGGAGTCAGTGACTGCCAGGAGAGCCGTCTCGGTGGTGATTCTGAGTCTGAGATGTCCAGGGGTGTCACGAAGAGTTGCGAAGGGGAACAGCCTCTAGACAAGATGAGGTCTAACTGGCAGCCTGCACTGTGAGTGGGTGGAGACGGAGAGAGAGAAGTTAAAGGAGTAAAAGAGAGGAAGAAATCCGGCAGAGTGGGAGGGTTTGGAGAGGATGGTAGGTGAGGACAGCGAGGGGAGGGAGGAGAGAAGAAAGTCGAGTTCATCCAGGAAGGTGGTGAGTGGACCAGGAGGACAGTAGAGAACTAGAAGAAAGAGGTGAGAGGGAATTCAAAGCTGTTGGAGGCGATAGAGGAGAGAGAGGGGGGTGGCACAGAGAATAGCAGAGAAGGGGAGAGCAGGAGCCCTATTCCCCCCCCACCCAGTAAGACAGGGGGAGTGGGACAGGACAAACACAGAGGATAAGGCAGCAGGGGTGGATGAGTTCTCCGGGGAGATCCATGTCTCAGTGAGAGCGAGGAAATCCAGAGAGTGGTGGGAGGCGAAGGCGGAGATGAAGTCGGCCTTGTTGGAAGCATACTTTACACATTTGGATGCCTGTGTGTATGTGTGTTTACTACATGTATGAATAAACTTTATTGCAAACTGCTATGCCCTGTACATGAAAAAGCAAAAGCCACAAGTGTTTTTCATTTATACTATCATTCATGCTTAGTTGGCGCTTTGTGTGCCTATTCAAATAATGGTTTGTGTGTACTGTATTGCATACGCAACCTATCGTTATCTTTCAAGTCGGAAGCACTGCCCAAGGGGGAGGGGTTGCTGTATAACAAAGCCGTCGCAGGGGCGGAGGCAGCGAGCTGATAAGGGAGCCTGCCACGAGGTGCACCGCAAGGGTGCCTAGGCAACACAACTCCAGACAGTTACCTCAGGGATCCCGTAGGGCCGCACCTGAGCCGTCCAGGAGCGAGGACCATAGTCACGCTCTACCGGGAGCTGTCTGCTATCAGCATATACAAAGCGGGGCTACAGAGGTTAACTCTTATGCCCTCCACTTACAAGAACAAGGCCGGCTGCTCTACTAGTGCAGCTAGGAGCGAGGCCGTAATCTACTTGCACAATGTCTGGTGTAGGCAATCAAGCACTTGTGCGGCCTCCGCGCAATATCATGGCAGTGGACCCCTGATCCAATAGGAGCGGGTCACAGACCCAATGAGAAAAATACAATATAATACATAGCTGGCTAATCAGAAAGAGTAGCCGAGCTGAACAATATACAATATAAACATATCGCATGACAGGAAGACAGGACAGGAAAACTTCGGAGGTTTCAGGAGAAGCATGCAATCTGCCTTAATGTTTCAAAATAGCCCTATTGTAAATATAAACCAAAGATATTAAATGTTGTAATTTCCAAAACAGGGCAGTTGCCATAATATCAGGTACTGTCAAATGTTCTCTAGCCGAAAACTGTTTTTTTCAGTTTGTTACGCCATGGCGTCCAACTCGTAACACCTTTTTTCACTATGTCACCATAGAGACATTTCAAGCCAGGCAGTTTATTAGGTTTACAAATAATAATAAATAATCTAACTGCTGTTTGACGTCTCCCATGTCATCTTCTCCTTGTACTGCTTCGAGACAGGACAGAAGATTGCTTTAGTTTCTATGTCGCCACAGTTTCAATGAAGGCACTGTTCCTCGGAAGATGTCACAGAAAATATACAGTATCCTCTTGGACTGGGGCTGGTATTGCGAGACCATGACCGTGCAGGCCCCACACCCCCATCTCCACAGCCATACTTCGTCCCAGTCAGCCTCACTGCGGAGACAAAGGAGTCAAGGAAAAACATCCTTGGCAAGAATTCATGAGCTCGGCAGGATGACGCAAAGAAGGAAATACTACAGAGTAACGAAACAATCACCAATCTAGATGTACACGTAATGTCACTTAAGGAAATATTGAAAGTTTAAAGTTTTTAAATACTGATTATCCCCCAGTCCATTATACTGTGGGTGCAAATATTATATTTCCTCATAGTTTACATTTGCTTACTATAGTATGTTTTTCCAAGGTTTTGCATGTAAACAATACATTAGCTGGTCTTCTCTTATAATATTATTATTGTTATACTGTTTAAAGTTATTGGATCCTATAGGGTATAAAGTTAAAAGTCACACATAAAAGAAAACAACAACATGCCAAAAAATGCAACGAAGTATCCCATAACCACAATATGTAATCTTTACATGCAAAAGTTAATAGAAACAAGAATATCGAAGTTGCCATGGTAAGAATACATAATGTCTCCGTATAGAATAGTATTCAAAGTTATACAGTATATCTAACCTTTAATTAGTTATTTTAAATCAAACTTATGTGTAATGATTGTAGGCTATTCATATTGCAGATATTAAACAACTAAAAACATGATCCTAAGTCAAACTCACTAACAAGCCATTCAGCGGTGGTTCTAGCCCCTTTCATCTCGGGGGGCATGGCTGGGGCCAGTTGTAATCGTAGCGGGGCCATCATCGGGGGGGTGTATTGTCCATGATGTTAGTGGTGGGGGGGGTGCTGACAGTGTTTTGTCCACGGTGCCAGTTAGGGGGGCCACAGGGGGTATGTGCCAAATTTGAGGTATGTGCCTATCCTGCGTTTTCTTTTCTTTCTTATTTCTTTTTTTTTTTACATACCAAAGTAAAGCTGTGACCTTATTTGGCAAAGTAGGGTTCAGGATTTAAATTCACAGTGGCTACCTGAACTAACAGTAATGGGGCACACAACAAGTAAACAGAGAAAATAACTACACTATTCCTACCCTCCCAAATCTTACAGGACAGGTGAGATGCCCCTACTCCAAGATACTTATACAATAGAAAAACTATGGTAATAATAATATAGCCCAAGACAAAAAATATTAATCTTTCTAGACTGTATTAAAGTTCAGCACTTCGGAAAAATAGAATTATTTTGTATTTCAATAAAACAAAAATAATTACTGGTATCCACACACCCAACCAATGTAAATGTCACGGACGATGTTAATTAGCTCCTTAATCACCATTACTTATTATATTTATATTTCACTTCACTTTATGCAATATGGCTTGTGTATTTTGTTTGGTTCTATATTGCCATTATTTTGTGTGTTGATTATCTTTCACTTTATTGTTTAATTTGTTATTCACTTAGTATTATTTTGATTGTTTGCACGCGTGCCTTATTATTTGTGTTTCTTTGAGCCAATCACCACCGCACAACTCACCTGGGTCCACCTGCACTCTTCACACGCGTCCCCACTTAATCACCCTGCCCTGGGAGAGGAGAGGAGGGAGCGTCTGATACGAGCCGCAGAGACCTCCCACATTGGAAAGTGGACTTCAGCAGACAGGAGGGGAGGTGGCAGACCTGGGAGCAGGACCCAGATCAACACGGCGCACAGGGACAGAATAGTGATGTCGTTCGCGAATGTGCCGGGTCCCGTCTGAGAAAGGATGTCTGTTCTTATGTTTTTATTTCTTATAAATGAATACAAGACAGAATAAAAGTATGAATGTTGTGTTGATGTGCTGCGTATGATGACATTGTCCCGGTGCTCCCATTTGGTGCAGCACACACACCTCAACACAACATTCAGTCAGTGCGAGTGGTGCGGCCGAGCAGTGTGGCGAAAAGTTCATCTTTAATTACGGGTCAGAAAACAAGATGAGTGACAGGCACAAACGAAGTAGCATTTGGATGCATTTTGATAATATAAACAACAAAGGCAGAATGTAAAAATTGTAAAGTATCATATCAAGCAGGGTCTACTAACAACCTTCACTGACACATTAGAATTATAAATCCATCAATGCAGTTGGAAGAAAACAGGCAAGCTAGCATGCCTGCTACTGAAAATGAAAATACCTGTGCGATTACTGGAACCATTGCTGCTGCAGTGCTCACAGCCACCCCTCAGGCATCAGGTACTGCGACCTATTGCAACCCATAGTTCTATAAGCCAATTTATGCCAAAGGCCATGACCCCAGCAAGACCAAACACAATTGATGAGGTATTGGCTAAAATTATTGCAAGGGAATTCCAACCATTCTCAGTCGTGGAGGACAAGGGATTTAGAAGCTACACCCATGCTCTCAATCCAATGTATGTTCTTCCAAGCAGGAAAACACTCTCCCAAACAACTATTCCAAGACTGTATGACAGACAATGTGCTTCACTGCAAGAAAGGGTTAAAAAGGCTACAGCAGTTTGCCTGACAACTGACTGCTGGACATCCAGAGCCACCACTTCCTTCATGTCTGCTACATGTCACTTCATTGAAAATTATAAAAAATGGTGTCCAATCTTCTGGACTGTTTTGAGTTTAGTGGCAGACACACTTCAGATAACTTGGCAGAGGGACTGCTAAGAGTGCAAAAAAAGGGTGGCAAGTAGAAAACAAAGTGGATTGCTGTGTTACTGACAACGCAGCTAACATCACCAAAGCTTTTTAACATCTTGAAATGGACCCACCACCCATGTCTCGTGCACACAATCAACCTGGTTGTAAGAGATGCCCTGAAGGTGATGAAGCCCACTGTGAACAAAGTGAAGGCGATGCGGGAATTCTTCCATAAGAGCACACGAGCCACAGAGAAGCTGAAGTCTTCTCAACGCCAGATGGGTATGCCTGAGCTGAGGTCCAAACAAGAAGGTGGAATTCAACATTTCATATGCTGAAACGGGTTCTGGAGTCCAAGGATGCAATCATCTCTACCTTGGCCATTATCAATGCACCTGTTGATGCTCTGAGCCAAGAAGAGTGGGAGGAAGTGCGAGAGACATGCACTGTTCAGGAACCCTTTGAGCAGTCACTGTGGAGATCAGTGCAGACAGGTACAATGGACAACTGTTTTTACATTAGTATTACATAATTGCATATTTGAGGTGCATATTAGAGGGGAATGGCAGTAATAATAGACAAGAATAAACTGAACAAAGTCCATATACCACATAATAAAACAAAGCATAATTCTGAGTTTTCTCTTTTTTTTCAGCTACGTGACAGCCTCCAAAATGCTACTCCTGTGCAAGGGTCTGCAGAGAATAACAGCCCACCACCAGACAGGAGGAACAGTAACCAAAGGGAAAGAGAGAGAGTTGGTGACTGCTCTCTGTGCATCTATGGAAAGAAAGTTCCACAGAATGGAATACAATACCGTTCTCTCAGAAACCACCATAATGGACCCAAGGTTCAAACAGCTGTCCTTCAATGACAACAGAGCTGTTGATGAGGCACCTCAAAGAGTAACAGCAGCAGCAAGATGCAGCCCCAGCAGCCAGCAGGCTACACCACTAGGAGGCCAAGAGGGAGAAGAGGGAGCAGGGGCACTAGAAGTGGAGCCACAAACGTCTGCTGTTTGGAGGTTCTTTGATGAAAGAGCAACAGGAGACACTGCAAGAAGGAATCCCACAGCAGATGCTATACTGGAAGTAAGATCCTATCTTGAAGAGCCCCTTATCCAAAGAGCCACAGACCCGCTGAGCTGGTGGGAGACCGAGGCTTCAGTCTACCCACGACTGGTCAAGGTGATGGCAGGGAGACTCTGCATCGTAGCAACATCAGTCCCTTCAGAAAGAATCTTCTCCAAAACAGGGCAGATAATAACAGAAACCGGATCAGCCCCTGTAAGCTGAGGCACTTAGACTTTCTTAATGCCAGTCTGCACTAAAGACAAGGTCACTGGTAATATATACATCTAGAACTGTTGGATGCTGCCGTTATGCGCATTGTAATTCATTTTTTATTTGTTATATGGTTCCATTTTGAGTGTGGTTTGCTTGGAATGGTTTGTGTTTTGGATAGTTCAATATAAATAAAACGTTCAATACACATGTGTAATAGTGTTTGATGTTTTCACATGATTTACGTTTTTTTTTTAATACAAAACATGTAAATTATGGTATTCTGGAAATTATAAGATTAAGTATAATTACATTGAATAAGTGATGTATGTGCACACATACCAATCATAGGTCCAAACATTGCTAAATTTGCCTGAATTATAAAAGCCAGAAGTGGTACTAAATGAAGAGCCATTTGGGAGCCGAAAGAGCCGGCTCTTATTGCTGAATTGAGCCAAATAGTCTGGCTCACTGAAACCAGCCGGAATTCCCATCACTAGGACAGAAGCAGAGAGAGATGGATTCCTCTGGAGGCTACAGTGAGTGCACCTTTGGTTTCGCTGATTTCCATGGAGTGTGGAAACGTAGAGAAGTTTAAGACGCCAAGCTGCGAGTGATTTCCTGCTGTGCCCACCCCTCTCCCCTCCTTGGATTATAAGCGATCGAGGAAAGACATTGAACATTACAGTGTCTGTTTACATACTGGACCTACTAACCTGGGCGCTGTGTTGCTTGGGTATTCCTCCATGCAGTGGGCAGGGCAGCTGGAAACCGGCAAACAGGGAAACCGGCAAACAGAGAAAGCGAGAAGAGGGTTAACATTAACGTTAACGAGGCTGACCCGGCAGTCCACTGTCCAGATTCCGCCCTGCAGTGAGATGGTGCTGTGGGCACAGGTGCCAGAGTTCCCCCACATAGCGGAATACTGTGTCCTGATCGAGGCTTGGGATGAGGAGCGAGAGCGGCAGGTGGCACGGACCATCACGTGGGTATGCCAGGGTAGGGTCCCGTTGCCAGTGTTAAATCTTTTCCCCTACCCTGTAGATGTCCCCCAGCGCTGCCCACTGGCTAGACTCTCCCGTATAGACCAGCAGGACATTATCACTGAGGATGAGGCGACATTCCAGTTCCGATATCCAGACATGGTAGAAGTGGGGGTCCGTCCGGTCCAGACACAGGGGGTGACAGGGACCGTGGACTGGACAGGGGGAGCCACCGACTTGTCCAGGGAGCAGTGAGGATGGTTAGGCCCTGTTGCAAAAGTGGTGTTGCATCTAGTAATGTAACCATTCCTTATATCCCAGGACATTAGTTTATAGACACTGTTGCACCGTTTGTAGTAGAACACTTGCATTTACTCATAAGGCAGTTCCCTAATCTCAATCCCTTACACTGGTTTATTTATGGACTTCCTGCCTAATTGATAGGGTATTACTGTTTGTGAAAGAACTATTTACATACAGTCAAAGTTTCATGACATTAGACTTTAAACTAACTCATATCTCATTCAATTATTTATTCATTTATTCTACATCAAGTTATATCTTCAGTAACGTCCGTATTTTCCCACGTTTCATTCAATCACCATCAGAAGCTCTCTGTGCTAAAAGTGGCAGCACATTTGTCTCACACACATCAAACTCGCCTTTTCCTGCTTCCCAAGCCTTATCAACTTACTCAGACCCTCGTCAACTTACTCAAACCCTCTTCAACTTTGGTCAACATTGCTCTGCATTCTAACAGCTATTCTTTCTCCTATTCTTAATTTCTTACAAGAAATGTATTCAGGTTTTTTTATCAATATGTTTTATTTATATTTATACAGATGTCACTCCATTATTCGTTTATTGAAGTCATATATGTACCTAACAAAATATTAGCCAATAGGCCATTGATCTCAATAATGATTCCCATAATCCTAGGACACCTTCTCTTTTACTCTTCCTTTCCATTCTTCCTTTTCTCCTGTAAAGCATTTTATATTACTTGAGCTTACTTATTCTATAGTTGTAATCTTATACTTCTGCGGTATCTTACCCTTTTCCTACATCACTCATCTTAAAACCATGGTCTACTTTGACTTTCATTTCAGGTATTATATGCTAGGCACCAATAACCAAACATTTTCTGAAAGACTGTAACATGTCACCAGACTGTTTACATTCTCCTGCTTTCACAGGCTGTCAGGGCTGCACCAGGCTCTCTTCTAGCCTTTCGTTTCCTTGAATTTGACTTTTGACAGAGCTTGTCCATAACATGATGTTTAACAAACAAATTCTGGTTCTTCTTGTGGAGACACCATGACTATTTATGTATTACTATTATTATCCATCTGTTTATTCAATGTATATTTTGGATTACTTTTCTTATAATAGTCTTTCTTTCTGATTTCTGATGCTTGAGGCACTCTGTATAGAGCCAAAGATCCTCATGAATATGATAAATCTGTTGTTACATTTTTAAATATAATTCTAAAATGATTGCCAAAACATAGACATTTACCTTATATCACCTTCAAACTATACATATTCATAAACACACAAAGCACATACACATTGATATCTAAAGATAATTCAGATATCCGATCTGTGGCATGTTTTATTGACCCTGCAGTGTCTCAAACAGCCCTTATAACTTATTATTTAAGCTTATGATTATTTAGAATAAAATGTCAAATAATCCCACTCGATTATTTCATTATTTCACTATCTCAGTTTTCTTGATCCATTGTGAAAAAGTTCTGTTATTTCCTCCTCATCTGTAGAGGCTACATTAGCCCACTCCCCGGTCTGATATTCTCGTAGTAACTGTATCCAAATGTTGGGCGGACATTTAGCCTTCACGATGATGTGTACATCGTGCAGGTGAAGGAGGTGAATAACCATCTTTTCATCTAGAATATCCCAAAAAGTTGTGTTACCCTGGTTTGGTTTTAATTTTGGGAGGGACGCCCATATCATTTCTTTTTCTCCTGGGGAGAAGGGGACATGGGTTTTAGTCGTATAGACTATTGATTGACCTTCCTCTTTACTCTGTCTAGTTTTGACTTGCATGGGTGCAGCTGGGACCGTTTTCAGAGCGGTCAGATCTGGATACAATGTATTATTATAACCAAAATCAGTGATTGATTTATATTCCGGATTATATGGGGGAGGAGCGCTAGCAAAACCTCCTTTTTCATATTCCCATGCTTTGCGATCTAAATCATCCCAATCGGGCCTGTCGTCCTCGGAGTGATCTGTGTCGCGACGCGCTCCTAACACGGCAGCACATCGCGCACCTACACCTTCACCTTTTCTGACCACTTTTCTTGCCCTTCTAATTTGCCTTGTAGTTCTATTAATTCTATCGTATTTTTCACAACTTCTGCTCTCAATTCACATTACTGTTTATGATGATCTTCCATTTCTGTTATTTTCTTTTCTTGATTCTCACCAACCTGACACAATATCACAATTCCTTTCTCTGTCTTATCTGGTTGTTGTTGCTTCCACCAGTCCCGGTGCTCCTTCGAAGACCAGTCTTTCTCCCAACTTCCTTCCAACATTTTCTTCTCTACATTCTGTTTTTTTATTTCTCAAAAAACCAATAATGCTGGTGTCACTCATTGTGACGATTTATTTGAAATATTACATTATTATATATTATATATATATATATATATATATATATAATAAAAACAAACACTCTAGTAAGGTACGGACACCCGTACATGACACTGGCTAAGGTAAGGGAACCCATAAACAACCATAAGCACCCCCGGACCTAGGACAGCCTGTAACTTGCTAACTCGCTGTTTTGTTTGCTTCTCATCGTTTGCTGCTAGTTGCATGCCAAACGAGTTCGTTCTGTCCAAAATATAAGCTTTTTTTCTTCTAATAAACTCAATACAAATACAGTGCACTAGCAACTATTTCCCTTTCAAAAGTTGTAGTCCCGTTTCAGTTAAAACAAAATGTGTGCTTCAAAGAAAGAAAATACTATTGCTGCTGACTTGTGTTTCTTTTCCCTCTTTACCTGCTCTTATCACAAAGCTTCTCAACACAATCTCAGGTGCAGGTGCACTCTGCGCTATCCTTTGCCCGAGCTTTGTCCAGGAAAACTCACTGTAGCCATCTTAGTTCAACACGGGCTCTCCTTACCTGCGAGTCACACGGGTCCAGTTCACTTTGCAAGTGAACAGTCTCTTCTCAGAAACAATAAGGAAACTTGGAAAGAAACACAATCCCAGGTCGGTGTTAAAAAAAAAATCTTTGTTTTCATATTAAAAGAAAACATTTGTATTTTCTCTGCACACTTCACAGCTCCAATTAGCACACTCAACTAATCCCTGCCCCCCTCAGAACCGTCACTAAAGAAAGGTACTCACAGTCATTTTAAATATGACATCCTGTAGTGTTTCATTTCAAAATATGATCTTATTTATCACTTGAACCAAATAAATCCTTTGACCCACTAATACCAAATTACAGTTAGGGGGGCCACAGGTGTGATTTGAAAATACGATCTTCCATGTCTTTCTGTTGTGTTTTGACCTGGGGATCTGTAATTGTCCAAGTGGCTACTGCACATGTACTTATTTAATATTAAATGTGTTATTTAATTAGGCTTGGTTCTGGTGAGCATGTACAAGACGTCAGCTTTTTAAATAACTGTGTGTATTGGATCATACACATTTTAGAAATACTCTCTCAAACTTCCCGCATTGGTACCTCACCAGGGAGGTAGAAAACAGCAATAGCATTGAAAAAGTGTGATTGTAGTTCTGCTCTTCTGCAATATATTTCTACAAGATCTTTAACATCTTCTTTAACATTGTTTTAAAGGCTGGGACCAATATGGTGGAATATCTCCAACACACGGACATTGAGAGACTCGACCCCTTTGTGCTGCTGCTCAGAGACCAACTCTCAGTTGTCTCTGAGTAGGCTATGGATCAACTTCCTTTCCTAATATGAAGGAGACAATGGATACAAAACCTATAGGCAACTATGAAAAACAGGCGATTATTGTTATTCTTCTCATTATAAACTACTTAATACATCTCTCGCATAAAGTACAACAGGATAGTGGTGACGTCATTCAGGATTGGATTGCCATTGGTCAAAAGCCCTCTGAGAGAAATTGTGTGGCGACACTCCACACTATTAGAAGAAATTGTTCTGCACAGAACCATAAAGGGTTCCTCGAGTAATCGCTCTGGTGGATCCCTTTATGGTTCTATGTAGAACCCCTTCAAAGGGGTTACATGAAGAACCCCCAAACATAGCGTTCTATACAGAACCATTCGTTTTAAAATGTTATATATAGAACCCATTCAAAAGGGGGACACGTGCTATACCTGAATTTGTTTTCCAAATACAATCTTAAAAAAATGTATGAGTTCATATATACAAACACACATACACAACGTAGAAATCGCACTACTAGTGAACTAACTTCATTTACATTATATGCCACAACTCCTCAATTTGGAACGCAAAAACAAGACATCTGATGTAAAAGTGTAAACTAATTACGAACAGCACTTTTGATTTTTATCTTCAATTCAGGGGCTACTTATTCGAACAGTAAACTGTATTCTCTCTTCAGAGTGACTGGAATGTTTTTGCCTACATTCAACTTAAATATGAAAGTTTCCAAAAACGGCATAGTTTTCTTTAAGGCTATTCAATGCCAAACACAAAATTCTCTCTGCTTTCAGTGCTTGTCCTTCAGCACAATTACACAGGTTCATGATGTTCTCATTTCAATACATTGTTTTCTTATTTAAACTATTTGACTTTGAGCTTACATTGAGAATAAAATCACTTTTGCAAGTAAAACCTGGCCAAGAAAGGAAGCAGCACTACAATAAAACAATACACAGAATACAAAGCAGTTCCTTCAAAAGTGAAAGTGATAAAGAGTGATGTCTGTCAGTAAATTACGTTGAGATACATATTGGTTATTTTGAATTAGGAGTCCAACTTCAATATCTTCTATTAACAAGCCAAAATACAGATCAGAATTACGGGTAATTGAAAAGAATATGTAGCGCCTAGGTAAGCTTGGATGTGTTCAGAGAAACACTAAAAACGGATTGGCTTTATTTGTGGAATGCAATCCTGAAGAGTATTTGATATTTTGGGTAATAAGCTGACCGAAAATATTAGGAGAGCCATATGCACAAAATAGTATAGTCTCCTAGTGCACGTCACCGCCCTCTATTGCATAATCTACAACACCTTATACATCAAACCCAATTTACTAATATTATTGTTATGCATTCATTTGTCACATCTGCCTTTGCTGGTAAGGATAACAATACAGGATCATCAAAATGTACTGTAACGAAACCTGTCCTAGTAAGGTCGTGTCCTAACTGGATTTGACAGAGGAGCGTGTAGCTGCCACCACCTTTGGTTTACCAGACGGTCTGGTCGAATAACCCTGGAAGCTAAAATTAGTGATGTTAAAGGGAGAGTGAAAAGCCAAGAGGAAGTATATAACCAAGTCTTTTTAATAACCAATTTAATACGCTGGGTACACAATGTGCAATTTAGGCAAATAGAATAACAATCACAGTATCACTAAACAATCCATAAAAAGTCAATATCCATTAAACAGTTAAGTTAATTTCTTCCTCAAATACATACGACCAATTAATATAATAAAACCGCAATTGACCTTCATTAAAGAAATACTAAAATAAACCATACAATAAACACCAATGTAAGTGAAAAGAAACCACAATATAAACATCAGATAAACCATACAATAAACACACCAATATAAGTTACCACAATTACAACAGCAATTTCAACTATAAAAGCAAAATACAAACTCTTCAATGTAAAGCCAAAAAAAAAAAAAAAACGGGTTAATTGTTGTTTTAGATCAATTGATTGGAATATAGCTAATAGGATCAGCACAATCCAATCAATCAATCACTCACTTGGCCCTGTTACACAGACTGATTAATAGCAGTATGTTTAAGTCTAACCATAAATTCATAAATTAGAGCAAAGAAACTGTTACTATGTTTAAACTTGGTTTTATACAAGTCCTTGCCCAATGAAAACATGTAATCAAATACACATAATCCCACAAACAAACACATATAGATTTAAAATAGAGTCAGAGAGCTCCCGTCAACTGAACAGCTCCCCAGCATTTGGCGCACACTGCACACTGCACACTGCACACTGCACACTGCACACTGCACACTGCACACTGCACACTGCACATGTAAAAACAAGCAGCCCCCTATTATCTGCACACAAACCAACACAAGCAATGCTAGCCGTAGAAAGAGTCCCTCTTGTGTCTTCTGAGCACTGCTTATATCCCCATCTGCTCCCGGTATGACATCCCGTGATTGGTCGCAATGCTCAGTCCAATTAGGGTTAATAAGAGCCAATTCAATCAGTGACAGAGCCGACTGGCTCATCACAGTACTACTATATTTACAGCATGACATAACAGCGCGGCGCTGGAGCGGGAAAGTGCGCTTCTTTTTGCACATCGTCTACATGCGCGAAAAGCCTGGACACTTGGGCTAAAAAAAAGACAAACATAGAAAGTGTGAAATATGAACGTTAACATTGTAGCGCAAACATTGGGCTTCGAGCCACGTGTAACAGACAGTGCGATTCAGAACAAAGTCAAAAATAGCTTCTGCACAACAATACAACTCTTAGCTAGTAAATTCATGTGGAAAATGGACGCCCCGTCTACAGGGCTGCGGCAAGTCGTGGCCTATTTGTTGGGGAAGGATGTTGAGCTCGGTTTTCCAAACGAGCCGCTGCATATTGACCTATGTCTATTGTCTAAATGTCTATTTATTTATTGATGTATTCATTTATTTATTTCAACATGTATTGATTCATTGATGATTTTCTCTGTGTATTCATTTTTAATTCTGGCATGGATTATCCTGCATACAAAAGCAAAGGCCCGGGACAGTGCGAGCATGACTTATACAGCGCAGTGCAATCATGGTCGCTGCTTGACATCGTCCTGCAAATAAAAAAACATTGGCTGGATGTCAAGTCACACATTGCCGGGCCAGACCTCGAACCCGGATCCTCCGGATCGTCACCCTGCTGCTCTCCAGCTGAGCTACTCCGGCAACGGAGCATCGGCGCGGAAGGGCGCTATTAACTGTGCGCTGTTTCTGCCGTCACTCATCTCCTGCAATGCCGTGTTTATGTGAGAGCTGTGACGCGCTGTAGCAGCAACTACATGTTTACTACATCTCATCTCCTCTGGGGTTTCAGTGTTTGTGAGACGGTGACACTAAACGCTGAAGTATAATGTCGGCCAATAAGCGCACTGGACACCGCCCACTGGCTGTGATTGACACAGCGGGCTTGTATGACGTCATTCACTGCTACAATGATCGAGCGCAGAGATACACCGTGGTCGTGCAAAAATGCTTTTTCTACTCTTGCGGTTTTTATTTTACACTACAGGAATAAATAACTAAACCAATATTAAATACATAGATACATGTCCCTGCCGATTCCAATGTTGGCGATTCATTGAACATGTAGCACTATTTGCACATGCATGTATTTATTGTCTCACATTAGAGATGAGATGTAGAAAACATGTAGTTGCTGCTACAGCGCGTCACAGCTCTCACATAAACACGGCATTGCACATGCCTGTAGCCAAAGTCCGTTTTTTTGTCTTCATTAAAATGATCCTTTACAGGAGTATTACATGCGAAGTCAGTGAGTTGACTGCGCGCAGATTCCCTGCTCTCTCTGCACTGGGCAACAGCGGCACTTTGTACTGTCAAAAACAACACAACACAGCTATTGGGTTTTGCTGATTTCTATACATAAGCAGCTAAAATTGGACATTGTCAACCTCGCCTCTAAAATATAAAAGTGCGCACACGACCGGGGGTCACGGTGCCATAGCTTGTGTTCACCTAGAAACTCGTCCGGCAGCGGCGGACGCAGCGGATTTCAGTGCAGACGCGTTTCAGCAGCGACACGTTTCCATCACACCCACCGGCACCGCGTCCAGTTTGCATATATAATGTTGCTTGATATGGGATTTTCCGCTGCTGATGTGTGGTTGTGAAGCAAAGATATGTTTGAGTCCAAATCTGCCTGATTTCATGGAGATTTTGAGCTGTTTTTTGACTTGTCTCCAGTTGTTAACATCTTCCCCAGAACCCGCACCCTGAATTACTCAATCGTCTTCGCCCTCATTTTTCAACACTAATTTTGTGCAGTGCACAGTGGGACAAAGGGAAATGGTACAGACTTGAATCTAATAAGACACAAAATGCTTGAAAGTTTCTATTATGTTTATCTATATGACTACAATAATCTTTAACAAATTAAAATGTAAGTGGTTTTAATACAAATATATACATTTATTTAACCAGTTGCTTTTTGTACTTTGTGAAATGAATGTACTAAATATAAGCAACGGGGTAAGTGACTAATTCACAGATTTAGTCCATGTCTGGACCTTGATTATACCTTGACCAAGAAATGTGGACCCTGACACAACATAATTGACTACCCCTGCTGTAGAACATTGCTACATTATGCATATTGCACTAAGGTGTCTGTAATATCGTTTTTTCGTGCAATACTTTTATAATACTGTATTTATAATTCATTTTATGTCACTTGTTTCTTTAATACTGTTTTTATACTGTTTGTGTGGGGGTTTTGTTTCTAAAATAAAGAAGATCTCAAAGACATAAAGCTATGCAGTCTGTGAGTGTATGAACACAATGACCCTGCGATGCAGGGGGCACCACTTAAAATCTTGCCTAGGGCACCAAATTGGCCCTGTGCGCAGCAACTGACGTTATGCAAACGACATCAAGCTGGATAGTGAGTATGGGGTGAAAAGAGCAGGAGAGACGGGAGAGAAAGCAGGCAGCAGCGTCATTGTCGCAGAATATTGAACATATGTTCAAAAACACTGCCAAACAGGGTAAGGTTGTTATATTTACTACCTAATCTAACAGTTGAGATAGATAACGCTAACTACGTGCTAGCAAACAGTCGTCAACTCCACGCAGAAGGTAGCTAATGTTTTTACTCGTGTGTGTCTGTGTCTGTCAGATTACACAAAAACTACAAGACCGATTTTCACGAAACTCAGTGGAGGGGTGTAGCATGGGTCAAGGAAGAACACAGTAAATTCTGACCATTATCCATCCAGTGGGACTAGCTAGCTACAGTGACCGATTCAGAAGATTTTTACCCTGAATATGTGTGATGTGTCGGCGCTCCATTCACGTGTGTGTGTGTGTGTGTGTGTGTGTGTGTGTGTGTGTGTGTGTGTGCGCATGTGTCTGTGTGTCTGCGTGCGTGCATGCGTGTGTTTGGACTGAAAAAGGTGGTACATGATCTTGGTAAGCAATTTGACAACATTGTAGTAAATATTTTCGGTGCATCAAAAAGCGTCCTCGTTAAGATACCAGCAGACAAGCTAATCCAGCACAAATTAGTGCATAAAAAGTAACCAAAATGAAGTATTTAAACCTCATAATTGAATACAAAATGAGGGGAAAAACTGCAAAAAGGTCCACTTTTTGAAAAAAAGAACCCCCCTTCCACTAGGCTGGCTACGGGCCTGTTGCAGGAGATGAGTGACAGCAGAAACAGCGCACAGTTAATAGCGCTCTTCCGGGTCTTTCCGGAGTTGCCCGAGTAGCTCAGTCGGGAGCGCGTCAGACTGAAGGTATGAAGCCCCAGGTCCGATCCCTGGCTCTGGCAATGAGCTACACTGTTTCCACTTCCACACTTTTACTCTGCACAACAATCTGACGCAGAGCAACCATGATTTTACAGCAAAGTGAAATCATGGTCACTCTGCTTCAGATTGTTCTGCAAAGTAAAAGCTTTCATTTCATGTTGTGTAAAAAAAGTGCAAAAGTCCAAAAGTGTCTTGACAAGTGTTGAAATTAAAGCTAGACCCACGCTAACGCGATTCTTTAAATCCCAGACGATATTTAAAATGGTGGGCTGCTCACATTTAACGACAGGCAGGATTTCACGGAATTTAGGTCTTTTGCATCATGATGCCCCAAAACAACTATTGTTATTTGAGGTATTTGAATCAATACTTATGAAAGTCAAAATCAAAAACTCAAAATAATGTAACTTGTTTTCGTGGATGTGCTCGACTCTCATTGGCTGCTGCCGGTCTCGGACCCGAGTCGCATCTTTAATATGAATTGTGTTGGATCTACTCGCCTGCCTGGCGAGCTGCAGGTTTGAGCAGAGGGCAGCGGCTCATCGGTTAGGCCCCGACCTGCTGCTTTCTGTTCAACCGGACACTCAATGACTCCATTGAATGAACAACCGGCTTAGATTGTACTTTTCAAATTGTGTAAAAAAGAGTTGGTTCTTTAATATGTTATTCATACAATTCTATGCTTAACTTAAACCCTCTACAGTTAAAAATAATGAAAATGCTCTGATTAAGGTTCAATTAAGCAATCGAGAGCTCTGTTGGAACAGATACCACAGGCAGTGCCCATCTTGCCCATCTTGCCAAAGACTATCAACATCAATATTATTAGCATTAGTAATGTAACTATTCTCAATTTCCCAGCTGAGCTCACAGACACTTTCACTGACCCCCCCCCTCCTTCCTGGGGGGTGAATCCCTTCCTAATTGATAGGGTATTTCTGTTAGTGAAAGGACTATTTCCATACAATATCATGACTTTAGACTTTAAACTATATCTCATTCAATGATTTATTTATTTTACATTAAGTTATACCTTCAGTAACTTCCTTATTTTCCCTCATATTCCATTCAACCACCTTCACAACTCTCATGCTGAAAGTGGCAGCACATGTCTTTCACACATATCAAACTCCCTTTTTCCAGCTTCCCAAGCCTCATCAACTCTTAAACCCCTTGTCAACTTCCTCAAACCTTCCTCAACATCGCTCAGACCCACTAAATTGCTCTGTATCCTAAAAGCTGTTCTTTCTCCTTTTCCTAATTTCTTACAAGAAAATTCAAGTTATATTTATTGACATGTATTATTACTATTTATACACACATTTCACTCCATTATTTTAACTAAAATATTTACTTAACAAAATATCTTTTAGAAAATAAGCCTTTTAATTGATTTCAATAATGATTCCCAGGTACCTCAGGAAAACAAAGTTTCAAAAAATGTGTCCAGTCAATGATTTCCCCAATGAAGAGTTTGCGTGGGCACTAAGACTGTCCACCTGCGCGGCTCATATGTCCTTATTGTGTCAACTTCCTCCTATTGAAGTCCAATCTACACCGGTACATGTTCAGAAGAACTGTTCCCGAAACTAGGTTGAACTGATCAATAGTTAATTTCTTACCTACACATTGTATTTAGGGATCTTATATCTGGGAATTTCAAAAACTCTTCATTGTGGAACTCACAGCTACCAAACGACCCTTTAATTTCCTGGAGTATCTGGTTATCTATTGAAGACTCTGTATAGGAAGTTGAAGAAAGTGTTTTGTGATAATTATATAATGTTTTATATTAATACTAGCATTAGAAGTAGTTTGTATACAGACTGAGCAGATTAGATTTAGCAGCACAAGTAAAGGGTCAACAAGGTTGATTTGTTAGAAACTCCTGTCAGAAATGAAAGATCACCCAGTGCCGAAATAGCCTACAGATGTCTGCTGAGAATTTGTTTATGACTTAATCGTTTCTCCAGATAGGCAGGAATTGTTTCTGTTAACGAGCGATTGACACTAGGTAAATGACGACCGTGGGATCGCATCTTCCTAGTGCACATCAAAGACGGACATCTGCTTTGGATCCATCACCTCTTCACGGGAGGACAGATCATAAAACGGACCCGGACCTGTATCTTCTGATTGGATGAACGGCCATAAGATGTTACGTCATTTTCCTATAAAGCTGCACTCATGTTGGTAAACATTAAGTTCTCACTGAAGGAATTATTCCTGACGTGGGGCTTCCGAGCGGCTTGATTAAAGTTCTATTTGCTTTATCTCCACGATTTCTCCACTGATTTCCGAGACGGTTCTATATCTATGTATTCATATCTTCACCATATTTTACTGTTTCCTCAGATTCCCATTTCAGAAATTAGCTCAAATTCAATTTTCAACATTTTATTTTGTATTTCTGGGTTGTAAAATAGTATTTTATTTTTATTTTCTCCTTTAAATGGTTCAATGTTAATTTAGCTCACTTCTTCAATGCTTGTCATTTTACACTCACCTAAAGGATTATTAGGAACACCTGTTCAATTTCTCATTAATGCAATTATCTAACCAACCAATCACATGGCAGTTGCTTCAATGCATTTAGGGGTGTGGTCCTGGTCAAGACAATCTCCTGAACTCCAAACTGAATGTCTGAATGGGAAAGAAAGGTGATTTAAGCAATTTTGAGCGTGGCATGGTTGTTGGTGCCAGACGGGCCGGTCTGAGTATTTCACAATCTGCTCAGTTACTGGGATTTTCACGCACAACCATTTCTAGGGTTTACAAAGAATGGTGTGAAAAGGGAAAAACATCCAGTATGCGGCAGTCCTGTGGGCGAAAATGCCTTGTTGATGCTAGAGGTCAGAGGAGAATGGGCCGACTGATTCAAGCTGATAGAAGAGCAACTTTGACTGAAATAACCACTCGTTACAACCGAGGTATGCAGCAAAGCATTTGTGAAGCCACAACACGTACAACCTTGAGGCGGATGGGCTACAACAGCAGAAGACCCCACCGGGTACCACTCATCTCCACTACAAATAGGAAAAAGAGGCTACAATTTGCACAAGCTCACCAAAATTGGACAGTTGAAGACTGGAAAAATATTGCCTGGTCTGATGAGTCTCGATTTCTGTTGAGACATTCAGATGGTAGAGTCAGAATTTGGCGTAAACAGAATGAGAACATGGATCCATCATGCCTTGTTACCACTGTGCAGGCTGGTGGTGGTGGTGTAATGGTGTGGGGGATGTTTTCTTGGCACACTTTAGGCCCCTTAGTGCCAATTGGGCATCGTTTAAATGCCACGGCCTACCTGAGCATTGTTTCTGACCATGTCCATCCCTTTATGACCACCATGTACCCATCCTCTGATGGCGACTTCCAGCAGGATAATGCACCATGTCACAAAGGTTGAATCATTTCAAATTGGTTTCTTGAACATGACAATGAGTTCACTGTACTAAACTGGCCCCCACAGTCACCAGATCTCAACCCAATAGAGCATCTTTGGGATGTGGTTGAACGGGAGCTTCGTGCCCTGGATGTGCATCCCACAAATCTCCATCAACTGCAAGATGCTATCCTATCAATATGGGCCAACATTTCTAAAGAATGCTTTCAGCACCTTGTTGAATCAATGCCACGTAGAATTAAGGCAGTTCTGAAGGCGAAAGGGGGTCAAACACAGTATTAGTATGGTGTTCCTAATAATCCTTTAGGTGAGTGTATATTTCTATAGTATCCTTCAAATTCGTACCCTTTGACTACTTCACTCATCTTAAATCCAAGGTCTAATTTATTTCAGGTATTTTATGCTGGCCCCAAACATTTTCTGAAAATAAGACTATAATATATCACTATTCTGTTTACATTCTCCTGCCTGGATTTTACATCAGGCTGTCAGGGCTGCACCAGAGTGCTGCTCCTGTGGATGTCAGCCTTTCATTTCCCTTTAATTTGACTTTATAGAATTTGTCCATAATATGATTTTTAACAAACAAACCCTTGTCCTTCTGGGTCTTAGACGACACCATTACTATTTATTTACTTTATTATTACTTTATTTTTATTATTTAGTGTATATTATGTATTACTTTAACATTATTCTCATAATAGAATATATAATTTATTTATAATTTGTGATGCCTTATGCACTCTATATGCACTCTATATACAGTTAAATGTTTAGATCCAGCCTGGAGCTGAACCTCTGGAGCCACTGGGGAGCTGTTCAGTTGACGGGAGCTCTCTGACTCTATTTTAAATCTATATGTGTTTGTTTGTGGGATTATGTGTATTTGATTACATGTTTTCATTGTTTAAACTTGGTTTTATACAAGTCCTTGCCCATAGTAACAGTTTCTTTGCTTTAATTTATGAATTTATGGTTAGACTTAAACATACTGCTATTAATCAGTCTGTGTAACAGGGCCAAGTGAGTGATTGATTGATTGGATTTTGCTGATCCTATTAGCTATATTCCAATCAATTGATCTAAAACAGCAATTAACCCGTTTTTTTTTTTTTTTTTTGGCTTGTTGTGAATTTTGGCTTTACATTGAAGAGTTTGTATTGTGTGCTTTTATAGTTGAAATTGCTGTTGTAATTGTGGTAACTTATATTGGTGTGTTTATTGTATGGTTTATCTGATGTTTATACTGTGGTTTCTTTTCACTTACATTGGTGTTTATTGTATGGTTTATTTTAGTATTTCTTTAATGAAGGTCAATTGCGGTTTTATTATAATAATTGGTCGTATGTATTTGAGGGAGAAATTAACTTAACTGTTTAATGGATATTGACTTTTTATGGATTGTTTAGTGATACTGTGATTGTTATTCTATTTGCCTAAATTGCACATTGTGTACCCAGCGTATTAAATTGGTTATTAAAAAGACTTGGTTATATACTTCCTCTTGGCTTTTCACTCTCCCTTTAACATCACTAATTTTAGCTTCCAGGGTTATTCGACCGGACCGTCCGGTAAACCAAAGGTGGTGGCAGCTACATGCTCCTCTGTCAAATCCAGTTAGGACACGACCTTACTAGGACAGGTTTCGTTTCAGTACATATTGATGATCCTGTACTGTTATCCTAACCAACAAAGGCAGATGTGACAAATTAATGCATAACAATAATATTAGTAAATTGGGTTTGATGTATAAGGTGTTGTAGATTATGCAATAGATCTCAACGTAATTTACTGACAGACATCACTCTTTATCACTTTCACTTTTGAAGGAACTGCTTTGTATTCTGTGTATTGTTTTATTGTAGTGCTGCTTCCTTTCTTGGCCAGGTTTTACTTGCAAACGTGATTTTATTCTCAATGTAAGCTCAAAGTCAAATAGTTTAAATAAGAAAACAATGTATTGAAATGAGAACATCATGAACCTGTGTAATTGTGCTGAAGGACAAGCACTGAAAGCAGAGAGAATTTTGTGTTTGGCATTGAATAGCCTTAAAGAAAACTATGCCGTTTTTGGAAACTTTCATATTTAAGTTGAATGTAGGCAAAAACATTCCAGTCACTCTGAAGAGAGAATACAGTTTACTGTTCGAATAAGTAGCCCCTGAATTGAAGATAAAAATCAAAAGTGCTGTTTAAAAAATTAGTTTACACTTTTACATCAGATGTCTTGTTTTTGCGTTCCAAATTGAGGAGTTGTGGCATATAATGTAAATGAAGTTAGTTCACTAGTAGTGCGATTTCTACGTTGTGTATGTGTGTTTGTATATATGAACTCATACATTTTTTAAAGATTGTATTTGGAAAACAAATTCAGGTATAGCACGTGTCCCCCTTTTGAATGGGTTCTATATATAACATTTTAAAACGAATGGTTCTGTATAGAACGCTATGTTTGGGGGTTCTTCATGTAACCCCTTTGAAGGGGTTCTACATAGAACCATAAAGGGATCCACCAGAGCGATTACTCGAGGAACCCTTTATGGTTCTGTGCAGAACAATTTCTTCTAAGAGTGTGGAGTGTCGCCACACAATTTCTCTCAGAGGGCTTTTGACCAATGGCAATCCAATCCTGAATGACGTCACCACTATCCTGTTGTACTTTATGGGAGAGATGTATTAAGTAGTTTATAATGAGAAGAATAACAATAATCGCCTGTTTTTCATAGTTGCCTATAGGTTTTGTATCCATTGTCTCCTTCATATTAGGAAAGGAAGTTGATCCATAGCCTACTCAGAGACAACTGAGAGTTGGTCTCTGAGCAGCAGCACAAAGGGGTCGAGTCTCTCAATGTCCGTGTGTTGGAGATATTCCACCATATTGGTCCCAGCCTTTAAAACAATGTTAATGAAAGGTACTCACAGTCATTTTAAATATTACATCCTGTAGTGTTTCCTTTCAAAATATAATCTTATTATGACTTGAACTAAATAAATCCTTTGACCCACTAATACCAAATTACAGTTAGGGGGGCCACAGGTGTGATTTGAAAATACGATCTTCCATGTCTTTCTGTTGTGTTTTGACCTGGGGATCTGTAATTGTCCAAGTGGCTACTGCACATGTACTTATTTAATATTAAATGTGTTATTTAATTAGGCTTGGTTCTGGTGAGCATGTACAAGACGTCAGCTTTTTAAATAACTGTGTGTATTGGATCATACACATTTTAGAAATACTCTCTCAAACTTCCCGCACTGGTACCTCACCAGGGAGGTAGAAAACAGCAATAGCATTGAAAAAGTGTGATTGTAGTTCTGCTCTTCTGCAATATATTTCTACAAGATCAAGAACGGGCTCTGAAAACACTGAGGGTACAGGACGAGGACAGTGAAGCAATGAGCAACACTTGATACAGGATAAGAGCAACGGATACTTAGAATTTATAGGTGTAGGCCCCGTAGTAAAATATTCCCATCCGTTTTCATGGTACAATACTTTGATAATGACCCCCAATAGTCTTTCAAATGCCTGAATATCTGATAAACATTTTTTTTTCTGAATTGAAAACCCCAGCTGGCTATGCATTCGTTTGGCACCATATAACATTTCGGAATCTGTGCATTCTTTACCCTTCCACAGGCGGTACACACTGGCAGCAAAACATAAATTGTTACCTTGGTTTATGTCTATTATTTTACTAAATAATATACCTTTTAAGCGCCTCCGCGCACCACCACCACCTTGCATATTTCTAATCACAGTGACCGTTATTCGCAAACTCACATGTGATAGAATTTTGTTGTGACTTTGTAGTAAATTAGCTATGCTCTCTAAGAAATCTGCAGCGTCCAGCTCCCCCACATTTCGCCTCCTCGATTAGAAAGGATTATTTATTGACCCCGAGCTCGGTCTCAGCTGTACAAAATCATTAGGACCCACATTGTGTGATATTTCATTTAGCAATCCTTGCACAGCTCCATGCACAATACGGACAGCATTCATATAAGATTGTACCAGATCCAGGTTCACAAACCTGAATTCTTCATAAAACTCCATAGCCCGAAACCTATTAATTTCTCGGTCATAGCGACGAATAATCTCCAAAAACCCCCGAGGAGGGTCCCCGCCAACGCCACCCTCAGCCATTTGTTCATCATTTTCATTATTCATCTCTAACATTGCAGCATCACCACCCCCGAACTGATTATCATTGTTATTAGCTACCGATGCTAGTTCCTTAGATACATCCTGATCTATATATTCCTGAATTTCCAAGTTTACCGGATGGCCTCCCGTCTGGAGAGTGTGCAACAGTGTCTGTGACCGTGCTAATTGTGACACATTTGTTCTAAATTTAAGCCTACGCAGCATTCTTTTCGCAGCATTAATTTTATTTCGCATTACCCCCCTAATTACACAAGCAGACTGACAGTTTTTGTGCTTCTCCCTTTTCATTGTTTGTCAATTGTTGTTTTCAGAATTGGTTGTTTTTTGTAACAACCCTTCTCGATCTTGCAGAGACTGATTGATTCACAGTGTGAATTACAGATTCATCAAACTCTCATCAGAAACGGGTCAATTCCCTATTTGTTTTAACAAATTTGTCAAAACATGTATTTTGCACTGAGCGGTGTTTAACGCCTCCACAAGCTGACTGCATATCTTGCTAAACACCAGGGCCCTACAATCACCAGGGGTCTGTATGTCAACACAGGGTGATTGATCACATTTCATCTCAGTATCCCCACTAGTGGTGGCTTTAACCGTGCTTTTACCCCGTTTACCTCTTTTTACAGTAGCGGAGCTCGGTCGGTTCACTTTCACACATTGCACCCCCACATCGGTGGTGTCGTGTGCCACCCGGTTTGTCTTACTCAGGGCTTTTCTGGGCGCTGTGTTTCCCCTTTGTGTGACTGGTGGCTGTCTCCCCCGCTGTAGAACGGACCTCCCTTTATCAGCACGATCGGATCTCTTCACCTGTTTTCCACTTGACACGCCTCTCAAGCAGGGCAATGCAGGCTGTGCCGCATTTTTAGCTATAATAAAACAAACATGTCAATTACACTTTATACAGTGACTTTTCACTACATTTCGAACAAATACAAAATATAATATTATTATTATTATTAATAACATTGGTAAAAACGGTGAATGTTACACACCTCCATTCAAAGTTTGCTCTGTGACTTGGGGTGGGTGGGGGAGTGTGTAGTTATGTGGGTTAAACAACTGTCAAATCAAAAAACAAACATTGGTCACATAAATGTACACGATATTATGTTTTAGAAGATGTAATTAATTCATAATATGTAACAACTTGTTCTATGGCATACCATGAAATCTGAATAAAACTGGCCATTAAACACATTGCTTTGGCCCACCTTCAGAACACGTGTCTCCTGCGGTTTGGAAGGCGCTGTTCGGGACGTAGGCGTTGGGGGTTGTGAGTTCCACTCTCCGTGGTCCCCTGCGGGGTGCTCGGCCCGACAGTCTCGGCTCTGTTATTCTGTGCTGTAATATCTCGGTTCTCTCTCACCTTAAATTATACAAACCATGAACTATGCATGATATACTAACACTTTTAAACCCAACTCTATTACTATAAAAAAACATTCTTACCATCAATACATGATAACGCATTTACTAGCTCTTCCTCATCAAATGGACCCCAGTCAGATGCCATTATGAAGAGTGTGTCCCTTCATATATTATATTGGATGTGTAAAATTAACTGCTTGGAGCGGCTTATTTATGGGGGGGCAAAATGGTATTTCATAATTTTTCTAAGAATCACACAAAATTGTATTCCACATAACATACCAGGAAACCGCCAAAAATGTTGTTCTTATTACAGAATTCAGTTGGGGCGGTATGTTGGGGTGTCTATTTCACTCCGATAAAGTTGATCTCCAACAGACATCTGTATCTATGCGTGCTATGGTCATGGTCTCACGTTCAAAACAACGTGTACACACTGGGTGAGGTGACCATTTGGAGAGATAAATTGTTATCACATATTTGTTATGGACACGAGCCTAATGGGTACAAATGACTGTACCCACGTGGCACCCATACACGCACCCAACTCCGCCCACACTCCTCCTCCTCTGTAGAGCCACTGCCCCCCATTTACCCACGTGTCCCCACACACGCCCCCAACCCCACCCACACCCCGCCTCCTCTGTAGAGCCGCCGGCCACCATTTACAGTATAAAGAGCATGCTGGTAAACACAGAAAACATGTCACCCGTTTGGGACAGAACAGGTCTGCGGTAACTGGTGGAAACCCCCATAGCGCACTATGGCTACACCAGCTAAGAAGACACCCCATAGCGACCACGCTGCTGATGAAGATGCGGGGGCACCTAACACAAAATTAAGATGGTCGGAAGACAGGGACCCAAAAGAGGTAACACTTTATTTTAAAACGTGTTTAGAATATTATTATTAATTTTAAACGTATGCCGGTGTTTACATGCTGTTAGGCCGTATGTGTGTATATATAAATTTCAATGCAAAGTGAATTTAAATGCATGTTTTCTTCTTTGTATGTTTATCAAAAGAATAGTGTCAGCGCTCCTCCTCCGAGCCCCAGGGATGCTCTCCCAATGTCTGATGAAGACGAAGGTGTCAACACTGGTGATGAGTCTGAAGATGATGACAAGGACCATGAACATGGCAGGGAGGATAAAACCTCAGACACTGATGATGGAATTGGACCATCAATGGAAAGAGAGGTAAATATAGAGGTCCTACAACTGTGTATAGTTGTGTACTTCTTTACTGACCGACACACATTACAGTTTTAAGTGTTATTTTCTTTTCTCTTCATTAGAATAGTGGAGTACCAGACACCAGTGATATGGATTCCTCTGTCAACTCTTTAAGACCCCGAACAAGATTGAACATTGCATGCTTCTGTTCTTGCCTTGCTAGAACCCACAAGAGTTTTGATTCAGACAGGGAAGTTCCGAGATATAATTGTAAAAACTATGATGATCATGTAACACTAGTGATGACACACACCATAAAGGGCATTATTGCGCTAGTGTTACAACATTGTATTGGCCGTGAATTAGTTGATAAGTGTGAGGCCTGTCTGATAGGTGACCCCAGCCAAGCACAGCATCTCTGTCTAACTTTAGATCACGAGCAAGGGAGTGTCTGGAGTAGTGTCGCTCTTATATGTAACAAAATAAGTGTCACCCACTTTCTAAATGTTGTGTTATGTGTTGCACGTGCCCTATGTGGGCTATGCATCACCAGACAGACTGAGAAAGAAGTGAAATCTCTTTTGCATAGCTTAGAAACATGCACAACGGAATTAATGTTTAGTTCCCCCCCCCGCTGTACCGAACCCATAACGAACCGAGACTTCAAAACCGAGGTACGTACCGAACTGTCAGTTTTGTGTACCGTAACGTTACACCCCTAACAAATGCTGTTAAACGGCATATTTGAAACAATACATTTTTGGGAAACAGTCGCGGCTATCTAAGTTTATTTATTCAACGTTGCAGAACCTGAAGGGGAGGGAGTCATATCTCAAAGGAGATCTGATAACACTTTATTTTAAGGGGCCAGAAGTATGCATTAGTTAAGCACAAACACACTCGTAATTAATTTTTAACTTTACATATTAGTCATTATTTATTAAACATTTGAAGGATCCACATTCATGCAATGAATAAACATAAACCTAGTAATTAATGATTAACCGAATGCACAGTAAATGCATTTTAGCCATTATTTACAACTTAGCAAACCATATATTATTGTAGTGTTATGTTGGGTGTATTTTGATAAGAGCATTTTAGCTCTGAGCTGAAGCACTGATCTAAAGAAGACTTCTCCCCCCACCAAAAGTTATCAGAGTTCCTTAACTCATCAGCTTGGAACTGGTTTACATCAAAGTGACAGTTTTGGGGAGGATGGCACCGAGAATAGGCCAAATAGTTTGGAATCCTGCTATGAGATAGGAGAAAGGGGCCTGTAGGTAATAAAAACTCTTTGAAGTAGACGAGAGCCGAAATCCCGACATAGAGCTACGAACCCGGGCCAACCGGCATTTCCAAAAGATGGCATGGATTGACATCAGTCATAAATCAAGCCCCCCTCCAATAGGACACTGGGGGCTGAAACCGAAATCCAATCTAAAAAAATCAAGAACCAATCACCTATTGATCTGACAGACTATAAAGAACAGCGCACGGTCTCTCTCTCTTACTCTCTCTCTCACCTGAACCAGAAACTCGCAACCTGTAGCTCTGTTGCCAGAACCGGAACCAGAAACCAACCAAGTCTTTGCCGGCAACAGAAGAATTAAACTGGGAGAAGGAGATTGAGCCGTACGAAGAATTCTTTTAAAGGACTTTATTAAATAAATAACTTTACAGACCCACCTGATCAGTGGAGTTTTACAGCTGGACAATTGACTAAGTCGACTGAATACGAAAGTGTCAGTCATTTAAATAGCTATTTGAGTCTTAAGAAACTTGACCCTTGGAACGAACAGGGCCCTGCTTTCCTCAAAGACTTTGTCTTCAAGTAACTACGGTGGAACCCTGCTTACAAAGAAGATTTTGTGCACAACCTTGGAGCCTTCAAACCAGTGGAAAATCTGTTTGGAAAAGACTCTACATTCGCGAAACCCCAACTTCCAGGTGCATCGACTGAGTGGAAGTTCTTGGACAAAGCCGAACCGGACTGCCTTTGTTCCAAACCACACGGACCTCGTGCCGTGTGCTGTTATCTGAGCCCGAAGGCAGAGAGGCCTCTCTGCGACGAAGTTCAGATAAGTTTAACAGTTTGGAGTTTGTGATTCATGACATTTAAGAAATCAATTAGAAATGTTAATCTGTGATTCATAACTCTAGAATGTGTAATATCATTTAGTTTTCTTAAATATAAATGTGTGTTGCATTCAACTGTTTTGTTGATAATTTTAGAAATAAAATCTGTCAACGCCGAGAAATATCTTCTCATTCCTGTTTAACTGTTTAGTCTGAAATTGACACAAGTGAATAGACATTAGATTATTGGTGGCCCTGCCTATCCTTAATCATTGAATAATAATCAGTTAAGGGAAATTGTGGTAACAAGTAATGATAGGATCTTTCTCTGTACCTAAACGTTAATGAGACTGATATATATATATATATATATAACGAGAAGTTACCTGACATAAATACTAACCTGCGTAGTTATTTAATGTCTGACTAACAATACTAATGAGAGACTCACCTTCGTCTTACTAACCGGTATTGTAGTCAATGTGTTTATAACCTTTTTTGTTTAAAGATTTGTGTGTTATCATATGCGATCCCATGGTCTTTGATTTGGTCACGGAAGTGATTTGTCTTTGATTTGTTGATCTAGAGTTGAATTTTAATTAGTTTTTCCCTTTTGTATAATTAGTGTAGTGCTACATTTAGTCTTTGTTTTTGAATAAATTTGACAATTTATATCTGTCTGCGTCCAATTATTACAGAAATTGAGTTCTACAAGACTCCAGGATTCGTGATAAGGTAATACTATAAATTCACTTCTTTAATTGAAATTTATAAGTGTACCTTATACATAATGTATCTATTAAATTAACTGAACAATATGAAGCTAGTATCTATGTTTAATTAGTGCTGGTTTTACAGTTATAAATTGCTCAAATATTGTAAGAAAGACAATTTGACCGCCTGTTCTAAAGTGAAAGTTATATTCACATTAATTATTGCACTAATTCAGTGATATTTATGTTTATTGGCCTAGAATAAGGCAATAATTATGGCTAAACTGCCAACAACACAGTACTAAAGAGAATTGGACTCCCTGTTGTAAAGATTTACACTAGGGGTGTCCCGAAGCACAATACCTTATTCGGAAAGGCACGGATAATGGCTTCAAAACCAATAACGAATAATTTTGCCGAATAATATGCCGCTAAGGCTGAGACAGTCACAGCTTGTGTTTGATGGATAACAGGTGAGCCAGGGGATCATATCACGAAACTTAAATGTCTGAAATCACTAGGCAATAATGTCCGTGTGAAATGAATGTGTGTAAACTTTAGGAATGAAATGAGCGCAAATCAAATAGCAGCTCTCTGCGCTTCTCTCTGAAATCAGAGCTTTAACGGGGTGCTTGAATATGATTTCACTTTTCTAACTTTAGTTAGTGTGTAATGTTGCTGTTTGAGCATAAACAACATCTGCAAAGTTACGAAGCTCAAAGTTCAAAGCAAAGGGAGATATTTGCTGTTAAAGAAATCGTTTTTTAAGGACTACAACAAACGGCTGGGTTAGTGACATCACTAACCCTAGAATTGACATAAACCCCGTCCCCTGAACACAATTCAGAGATTATCAAGACAGAATATGCTAATCAATGGGTAGAAGATAACTAAACATAGTCCAGTTAACATAATAGATGGTGAGGTACATTACTACACACAAATAATATGGTTTGCTAAGTTGTTAATATGAAAGAATGTTGATCCTTCAAATGTTTAATACATGTTAAATAATGGGTAATATGTCCTTACTAATCAGAATTACTAGTGTACTTATGCTTAACTAATGCATCATTCTGGACTATTCAAATAAAGTGTTATCACAGTTCTTAATGACATGCATATTTTGGACATAGTCAGGTGCAAAAACAAGAAGGTTACTTTGTTGTCGGTGTTTGCGCAGAGGTTGCGTATGTTTGCGCACAGATAGCGGATAATCGCTCGCACCTTGGAACCTATTTCCGGGAGCGCGTTGTTGAGCCACCAGGCTCTGTTTTGTGCGGATGGGCGGCCGGAGCGCGTTAAGGGTTTTCTGTTACAACGTTGTCGTTAATAACTAATGATCTTCGCATGCAAGTCAATCAATCAAAACTAACTTGAGCTGGACAATAACTTTATTCTAGAGCTGCTGTAAAGCCAAAACAATCTCTGTCACTTTCATTTCTTATCACTGGAAAGCTGCTTTCAAACAATTCATATTGTTAAAAGCGCTATATAAATGAAGGTGATTGACTTCCCTTGCATAGACTTTTTGTCACTGCTGGTTTTACTGTTCTAAATAACAGTAGGACTTAGCCTAGCTTTAATACCAGATTTCTTTGTTTTTTAAGTTCAAATGTATTATTATGTGAATTGGTACTTAAGTAAATGGTGTGTGATTATATGCATGACATTCATTCGGTGACAGTGGAATACAAACAGTCTTACCGGTGTATTCTCAACATCAGTTTCATCTGAATCCGTATATCCGTGTATCATAACAGCTTCACATTATTTATTGGCCCCGACAGTGTAAAAACAAATTAAATGCATTAGATAGGTCTACTTACTGCTCACAAACTTGATAGAGGCAGCGTACACTGGCCAGCCATGTTTGGGCTTTTTCCCTTTCTGCCATCCCACAGCAGCTGAACAGTCAGTTTGCGGGTATCCATCGTCATCCATCTTGGTGTCATCATATTTACGTATGGCTTCGGTTTCCACCTCGCTATACATCCCAGCATCCTCCCCACTGACCCATTGGACCACTGCAAACTTTCTCATCACACCTTGGGCTTTAGAAGAGTTTGGCTTTTAGTGAATTTAGATCACGGCTGTTTCATCAGATCTCACATGGGAAGGTCACAGTTTTGTGTCTTGTGAGTCTGATTGTAGCGTCATGGGCATCATTTTTGCTTTGTAAGACCAGTTTGCCAGACACAGACATAATGCTAGGCCAGCTAAATGTCAGCTGCATGCAAGTTAGCTGCAGATCTGTGAAAGATTAGTACAATCGATAATGAGGGCTGTCGATTTAACGCGGTAATCTGATTCATTAACGTTAGTTGTGAGAAACTAACGCGATTCAAATATTTTAACTCAATTAACCCACCCGCCCCTGACCAACGTAGGTAGATTTGTGTAATGAAATAGATTCAAAACTGAATCGCTTGACAGTAAAAAAAGTAAATGTAGTCTAATGTTAACGGTATAATACCCATTCAACATAAACCAACAAATACATGAATCCAGTTCACGTTACCTAAATACACGAAGCAAGGGCAATATCAAAGTTGTTGCTGGCTCAGTTAGCTCCTAGCAAGGTAACCTTAACTCTTGCAACTGTTGTCTTATTGAACAAACCAACTACTTTGCTTATAAATTACTAAATGAACCAACCTGAATCAACACAAATCCCTGAGTAATAATTACAACAAGATACAATTATTCTTTCCTTCGGGGTGACGTTAGAAATCCATGTTTAATCGATCTGAAACCTCTGTTGAAACTTAAAGCAACGGCCCGTGTTACCGCTGTCTGGCTGCTTCAATGAGTCAGTGATCTGGATTTCTATTGGATCCCGCGCAGCAGTTCAAACATCAACCAATCGGCATATTGTATGGTCTTATGGCCCTAATGCACTTGCCTACATGTAGCGATGTTTTCTATTATGCAAAATGGCGAAACGAAAATTGTGTTGCTTTAACAGTTGCCAAGAAGAAAGAATGATTCCTCGTCGTACTCGGACCAGGTGGAAAACAAGGCAAAACTTGTTTTTCCAGCAAAGTTTTGGTCATATTGATAATTTATAGGCCCTAGAAATGCGTGTATTAAATATGATAAACTATAATATATTCATAAATAGGCATTATACTTATTGTTGAACATAATTGTACAAATAATGTTTAGTTTAAGTTATGTTAAGTTTTAAGGTTTTAAAAATGTGTTTAAAATGTTGTAAAATGCATTGACAAACATATCTGAAGGCGAGTAGATTTCCCACTACAGCTGGTCATGTTGTTTTTAAATGCTGCCCGTGAACTGAACAATGAACGAAGTCACCATATCTAAATATTCACAACAAACACCCTTTCGACATGAAACCAAGAAATGAGAGCAATGCTTTCACTGCTCGCCATAGCGTCTCAATGTTAGTGTCCCTCAGCAGGATATGTCGCCCATTTTAGGTTTACAGGCATTCTATAAATTAGCAGCCTGGCATTAGTACTGTCAGTAAAATATTATGCATGGCTAATAATTTTATGTCATAATAATATATTCATCTGTAGCCTATGGAGATGGCTTCCATCTCAAGACACCAATATAAATCTAAGCACAACAGCAATGCTAAAATGTAATGTATTATTGTGTCTGTAAAAGTGAAAGGAGCATACAGGTAGATGGTGGGGTGGGTTGTGAACACTAGCTTTAATCTTGATGAACATCCTGGGAATTAATAACAGTCAAAACAGCTTGCCATATTGTTGAACAAGAATATCAACATTTAGAGTAAAACAGGTTTCTTTTGGTACACACTTTGCTTATGATCACTCAAATTTGGATTCTTTCCCATTTGTTACAGAATACCAACCAATCAAACCTGGTGTCTTCAGGTCCCTCAAATGACCATGTCACAGATGCCAGTTGGCTGAACATCCTCGCATTTTCCATGAAGCACAATGTAACAGAGGCTTTAATGGAGGACCTACTGAAGCTGTTAAGGTTATGTAGTGGGGATGCTGCAAGCATCCCAAGTAGCAAGTACATGCTAGAGAAGGAGTTTAAAGATTATGTAGACAAATCAGAATACCATCTGTGAGACAAAGTTTAGAGCTGGGTCAATTTTTTATTTGTATACCTTTGAGGAATCAACTTCAAGCTCTTTTGGAGAATGAGCCTATTCCAAATATATACAATGACCAAAACAGATGGAATAACAGATTTTTCAGATGGGAAGTTGTACAAATATCTGAAATCAGTTAGTGATTCATTCTTTTCCCTGTCTTTCAATTGTGATGGAGTGCCAGTGTTCCAGTCATCTAAATACAGCATATGGCCCTTACTATGCTCTGTTAATGAATTACCCCCAGAGGAAAGAGATACAAATGTCATACTATGTGCCTTGTGGTTTGGGTCATCAAAACCACAAATGACTAGCTTCCTCAAACCTTTTGTGGAGGAATGCAAAAGTCTTGGACAAACAGGTCTTCAGTGGCAGGATCCAGTAGATCACTCAATCAAAACGACAAAGGTCTATGCATTATGTGCCATATGTGATGCTGTTGCACGACCTTTACTGCAAAATTTCAAGCAGTTTAATGGAGAGTATGGGTGTGGGCACTGTCTTCATCCAGGTGTTCCTTAGAGATCATGACACAACTGTGCAAATAGGTGAGATTGCCAAAAATAATGAACAGAGCATTTTGGGCATAAAAGGGCCATCTCCAATTGTGGACTTGCCAGATTTTGACCTGATCAATGGCATGGTCCCTGATTACATGCATTGTGTGTTGCTGGGGGTTTGCCGGCAAATAGCCACTTTATGGTTTGATTCCAAAAGCTATAGTAAACCATGGTATGTTGGTTTGAACACTGTAACAGTGGATGTAAATCTTTTAGCAATCAAGCCTCTAAGCATTTTTTCCAGAATCCCACGGTCTATTGTTGAGCTAAGGTTTTGGAAAGCTCACGAATGACAGAACTGGCTTTTATATTACAGTTTGCCAGTCCTGGAGGGGATACTTCCAAACAGGTATCTTTGCCACTGGGCTCTACTTGTGGAGGGTGTGAGCATTTTGCTAGGTTCAGACATTAGCCAAGAGGATATTGACCATGCTCATGAGGCTCTTGAGCTTTATGTTAAATCAGTTCAGTCTTTGTATGGCGAAGATCAGGTGACCTACAATATGCATTCACTTCTGCATTTGACTAAGAGTGTTGAGAATTTGGGTCCTCTCTGGGCCCAGTCTGCTTTCATGTTTGAGAGCTATAATGGCTACTTGCTCAAGCAAGTCAAAAGCAGTAATGCAGTGCCTCAGCAGCTTTGCAAAAGAGTAGCATGGTCTCGGGCATTGCCACGCATAGCTAAGGCCTGCTCATCCAATGATGTTTCACCTGAAATTAAATCATTCTACACAGAAATGACCTCTGGTAAACGTCATGTAAAGAATTATACTAGATATGACTTGCACTTGGAGTGCCAAAGATTAGGCCAGTGTCTGAAAATAATATGAATGCATTGCATGCATTGCTAGATGTACCTGGGACCTCTATTGGCAGGTACTACAACAGAATAGTTATCAACGGAGAGGTCATTCAAAGCCAAACATACACAAAGACAAAGAAAAGGAACAACTCGGTTGTGATATTGAAAGATGGCAGTATTTTCACGGTTTCACACTTTCTCTGTGTCAGTGATGACCAATATCACTTATATGCAGTTGGCAAATTTGGAAATTGTACAGTGCAGAAACTGGTTCGAGGATCTGCTGTCAAAATATCACTGACCTTTATGCGGACTGTTCATTTTCCTACAGGATTTGAAAGAGCAGTTGATCTAAGGTTGATTATACAGTATATGACCATGTTTGATTATAGGCATAGGGCTCCACTTAGGACAAGGCAAGAGCATGAGTTAAGTACAGCCTTATACTGCTAAACTGCACTGTGTTTTATACATGTCTTCATATGCTGGACATTCATATTAAATTTGCACTATTTTCCTATGTTTTTACTTCATCAAAAACTATATGCCTTTAGTTGTATGTAGGACATATATGATTAAAAATACATTAATATTATGCAATTTATATATGTGTTTTTTGCAGCATATATGTCCCTTACAATATTCGGTTTGAACATATAAGAATCACAGGTTTTTTTAGGAAAAGGAAAGGATCCAAGTGCAGGCTTTAGAGTTGAAGCAGATAATCCAATAAGGGCAAAACGAGAGAGCATAAACAGGGACAGTCCAGGTCAAACGATCAAGCGAACAGGCTAGTAGAGAGATCCGAAAGGGGTAAACGAGAGAAGGAAGCAAGAGGTCAAAAATACACGGGAAGGCAATCAAGAAACAAGGCTTAGAATTGATTCAGGAGAGAATGCAAGACTTCGCGATGAATCTAGGAAACAGAGGGGTACTGTGTACTGTGAAGGAGAGAGGGATTGAACGAGGTGAATGAAGGATTGACCAATGATAGGAGAGGAGGACAGAACAGGTGCACCTGGTAGGGAAGAATGTGGAAAGACTGGTTTGACTGGACAAAGGAAAAGAGAAGCACTAAACTAGTATTTGGGAGAGGGAGACCTCTGGTGGTGAACTAAGGTAGAAGCAGGGGAGACCGTGACAGTCTCCAAGGTTCTCATCGTAAATAACAAACAGAAATCAAACTACCTTCTGGCCTGACCTTCTAGCTTGACCTTATCTTTCTTAAGTATACAAGAGAGATTAACAGGTGTGAGAAAATAATTTCTAACTTTCCTTCCACACATACATACATACATACATACATACATACATACATACATACGGAAAATAAATAATAGAATTTTGAATCACAATAAGATGTTATCAAGTACAGAAAAAGAAAATGTAATAAAATGTGATCTTAAATACATACAAATAAAGAAAATTGGTTTACTATTTCCAGATTCCTTTTTTGAAATACAATGACATGCATTACAAATGAGTATTTACATTATATTTACAGCCGGTGCTCGTGTGTCACTGTGTCCCTCAGGCTGTGGTAGGCGCTGACATATTGGGCAGCCAGGGTGGCTGTGTGTCCCTCCCCCAGGAGGACTGACCGTTTTTCTTTTTTCTAAGATTTGTCACAGGTTGGGTGGGCATCCATTATGTTGTTACAGAATGTGTCCCTTATTTTGGGCTAAAGCTTTCCGTGGAGGGGAACGTGGATCAGTTTGTACCATTTTTGGGAAGATCTGCCTTGTTGGGGCGGAGCTGTGATCCAGGTGAACAGCAGATCGGGCATAGGTGGGCATGTGGGCAGAGGAGTAGGAAGGCCGGTCAAGCAAATAAGCTTGCTAAGGTACGCAGCAGCAGCAAGCAGCCCCCCCATCCAGCCAGCCAGCCAGTCTGGCTAGCAGTGACTGAGTGGTTGACAGACGGCAAGCAACGGAATGTACGTGCTCTGTGATGTCATAGCAGTCAGCTGAGAGAGGCTCGTGATGTCATCGCCGAGCTGTCTGTCTGTCTGTCTGTCTCTCTCTCTCTCTCTCTCTCTCTCTCTCTCTCTCTCTCTCTCTTCCTCTCAATTCAATTCATTTGTATTGTCAAAGCAATTGGACATACATACATACATACATACATACATATATATATATATATATATATATATATATATATACATACATACATACATCCATACATGCTAGAAAGTCATTACTATGTTATCTTAAAGGCTAACTAAGCAGAACATATATCATTATAGAACAGAGTTCATAGGTCAACACATGGTTTTAGGGAACAGGCTCGTAGGTCATACCGTTTGACATTGTCTCCAAGGTTCTAATCGTAAATAACAAACAGAAATCAAACTATCTTCTGCGCTGACCTTCTAGTTTGACCGTATCTTTCTTAAGTATACAAGAGAGAAAAACAGGTGTAAGAAAATAATTTCTAATTTTCCTTCTACACATATATACATACATACATACATATGTAGCGTTATGTTGGGTGTATTTGGATAAGAGTATTTGGGCTCTGAGCTGAAGCACGGATCTAAAGAAGACCTCTCCCCCCCCCAAAGTTATCAGATTTCCTTAGCTCATCAGCTTGGAACTGGTTTGCTTAAAAGTGACAGTTTTGGGGAGGATGGCACCGAGAAGAGGCCAAATAGTTTGTTATTCTGCTATGAGATGTCTGGAGAAAGGGGCCTGTAGGTGATAAAAACTCTTTGAAGTGGACGAGAGCCGAAATCCCGACATAGAGCTACGAACCCGGGCCAACCGGCATTTCCAAAAGATGGCATGGATTGACATCAGTCATAAATCAAGCCCCCCTCCAATAGGACACTGGGGGCTGAAACCGAAATCCTATCTCAAGAACTCAGGGACCAATCACCTACTGATCTGACAGACTTTAAGGAACAGCGGACAGTCTTTCTCTCTCTCTTTCTCTCACCTGAACCAGAAACTCGCTGCCACAGCTCAACCTGTAGCTCTGTTGCCAGAACCGGAATCAGAAACCAACCAAGTCTTTGCCGGCAACAGAAGAGTTAAACTGGGAGAAGGAGATTGAGCCGTACGAAGAATTCTTTTAAAGGACTTTATTAAATAAATAACTTTACAGACCCACCTGATCAGTGGAGTTTTACAGCTGGACAATTGACTAAGTCGACTGAATACGAAAGTGTCAGTCATTTAAATAGCTATTTGAGTCTTAAGAAACTTGACCCTTGGAACAAACAGGGCCCTGCTTTCCTCAAAGACTTTGTCTTCAAGTAACTACGGTGGAACCCTGCTTACAAAGAAGATTTTGTGCACAACCTTGGAGCCTTCAAACCAGTGGAAAATCTGTTTGGAAAAGACTCTACATTCGCGAAACCCCAACTTCCAGGTGCATCGACTGAGTGGAAGTTCTTGGACAAAGCCGAACCGGACTGCCTTTGTTCCAAACCACACGGACCTCGTGCCGTGTGCTGTTATCTGAGCCCGAAGCCAGAGAGGCCTCTCTGCGACGAAGTTCACATAAGTTTAACAGTTTGGAGTTTGTGATTCATGACATTTGAGAAATCAATTAGAAATGTTAATCTGTGATTCATAACTCTAGAATGTGTAATATCATTTAGTTTTCTTAAATATAAATGTGTGTTGCATTCAACTGTTTTGTTGATAATTTTAGAAATAAAATCTGTCAACGCCGAGAAATATCTTCTCATTCCTGTTTAACTGTTTAGTCTGAAATTGACACAAGTTAATAGACATTAGATTATTGGTGGCCCTGCCTATCCTTAATCATTGAATAATAATCAGTTAAGGGAAATTGTGGTAACAAATAGGATCTTTCTCGGCACCTAAACGTAAATGAGACTGATATATATATAACGAGAAGTTACCTGACATAAATACTAACCTGCGTAGTTATTTAATGTCTGACTAATAATACTAACGAGAGACTCACCTTCGTCTTACTAACCGGTATTGTAGTCAATGTGTTTATAACCTTTTTTGTTTAACGATTTGTTAAACGGAATGTACGTGCTCTGTGCTGTCATAGCAGTAAGCTGAGAGAGGCTCGTCATGTCATCGCTGAGCTGGCTGGCTGGCTGGCTGGCTCTCTGTGTGTGTGTGTGTGTGTGTCTCTCTGTCTGTCTGTCTGTCTGTCTCTCTCTCTCTCTCTCTCCCTCTCAATTAAATTCATTTGTATTGTCAAAGCAATTGGACATGCATACATACATACATACATATATATGGAAAATAAACAATATGTGTACATCTCTTTCGGCATTAGTGGTGCCCTCACAGATGTGCAAGTTACATGACAGACAGACAGACAGACACACACACACTTTCACACACAGACAGACAGACAGACAGACAGACACACGCATATTATGGGTCTTTGTTGGGTAGTGAAATGGGTAGCATCAGTCGCAGTGTGGGTAATGTCAGGGAGCCAATCATAGTCCCCGTTATTTGCATATCGTGGCGCAAAGCTTTCTGGGAAAAGCAACTTAACACGTTTAGTCATGTATTTGTCCATAGTTTACACATGAGATGAAAGAGACAGTATGACGTATTGAGCACCTAGGATTCCTCATGTGTATGTGAGGGGCAGAGGAACCGGATCCCAAGTGTGCGTCCCAGGTGCTATAGGTTTCAAAGCATGCAGGGGAATAGGCACCCCACCCTGACACCTATAGAAGACTGGATAGGGAGATATAAATAGCAATGGGGAGACTCTTGTACTTGGTGTGGCTCTATCCATATAGTGGGGCCAGCAGCCACTTAGCAGGTGCAGCAATAGAAGCTCAGCCTGGGGAGACTGGATTTAGCATTTCCTCTCCATTTTGATAACTATCCATAATCATTTCTGCAAAATACTTCTATGATACCTATGTATGTTTTTTACTTGTACTATATTATACTATCAAGTATCAGTGTACACATACAATGTGACCTGTTACATTAATACAGAGGCCACGGAAGGCCAGATCACTAATAGCCACTGTCCCCTGATATTACACTTTTTTACAATCACTTTGGCACTCATTTCAGAACCTTGATGTCATTTTTCAAAACTCTAGACACTAAACTCACACCCGATGATCAAAATGCACATTTTTCAAAACTCTAACACTTTTTTACAATTGCTTGGATACAATACACATCAACCTCAGATCATTTGTTCATTGAACTAAAATGACACAACTTACATCAAAGTATTACCATTTCAAAATGCAATTCACACATTACATCTGAGATCACTGTCTATTCATTTCATTACAAAGATCTAACTATCAATTGATACAGCTGCTCAAAATGATAAGTGACTGTTGCATTACTCTTAATGCATAATTTTATGGAAACTGACAAACAATATTCCATGTTTCGATCATGAAAGTTTCAGGATAATGAGATCCATTGACACCAATAACCGAGGAGCATGAACCAGTTGGACTACATTATCTATGGATGTAATATTTCATCATCATTCATCATCATGTAGCACTTTTCCACACCATGTTTTCAGTGTGGAAGGAAAGTTAGAAATTCTTTCTCTAATACCTGTTTTTCTCTCTTGTATACTTAAGAAAGATAAGGTCAAGCTAGAAGGTCAGGCCAGAAGGTAGTTTGATTTCTGTTTGTTATTTACGATGAGAATCTTGGAGACAATGTCAAACAGTATGATTGAAGTGCCTGCTCCCTAATCCATGTGTTGATCTATGAACTCTGTCCTATAATGATATAAATTCTGCTTAGCTAACTTTTAAGATAACATAGTAATGACTTTCTGATTATAACCAGCTCTTTGATTTTTGTGTATAAAAGCTCTGACTGTTAAAATGAAGGCAGAGCGACTTTGGGATCTACTTGAGTCACTGTTCCTCTCCACGCTGCGTGTATTAAAGGCATTGCAACTAACGCTCCAACCTGGTTGAAGATGATTGTTCTTCCACATCAGATTTGACATTACTGTATGTATGCAGGCCCTTGTAATTGCTTTTCCAATACTGCCAACTGGTTATTGATGATTGATTTCACATTGTGGTACGAGTATCGAGTGAAATGAGTGCTATCCACCCCAGCAACACAGTGATAACATGGAGCCGGCAAGTCATCCAGGTCACAATAGAGGTCAAGCAGTGGGAGGAGGAAGACGTGGTGGTCAAAGGAATGGAAGGGGACATGCACCCCTTCTGAGAGGTGGTCGTGGGCCTCGTCATAGAGGAGGGCTTAGGCCTCACCAGAGAGGCAGCCATGGGCCTCGTTTGAGAGGTGTTGGGGGAACGTGGTAGAGGACAAGGCCACGGACCAGACAGCGGCAGCAACAGCAAATAGTGTCCAGTGAAATCCGAGAAATAGTTGTAGAGCATGTTGTAAATCATGGCATGACCATGACTGAGGCAGCTACAATGATTCAATCAAACCTCAGAATCAACTCAGGATCAACTGTGGCCTCAATCATCAGAAATTTCCGTACTGAGAAGCGGCAAGTCTTCAGCATGCACTAAACATTAGGCTACTCTCAATTGTCAAATGACTGTATACTGCATACCAATGTGTAGCACAGAGTATAGTGTGCCTTTTGAAAGAAATGCAGACAGAGTGAAGCAGCTGATGACTGAGTATGTTCAGGTATGTTCAGTTTCAAGATGCCTCTTGTGAAAAATGGTTGTGAGAACCTGAACCAGAACACAGGGCTGATGGAAATTTAGAAGTACAGTAATCAATCCTTTGTTTTGCTTTTTACACTAAGCCAGGTGAGGAACACTGCAGTTGACATTTTACTGTAGTTTTGTTCTTTTTTGTAGCTAATTATTGTTGCATGGATTCAAAGAAACCTATGGTGTGATTTGATTGTATTGCATCAATACATTTCAGATTTTGTTCAATGATTCCACTGTGTCTGTAGTATTCTCTCTACTAGTCCTTTTACAGTGATGTATTTATGTGTAGTACCATAATGAAACATGTATCACATATTTTGTACTACAATATTTAATGATTGTACGAACAACTACACAGTGTAACTATCGGTATCTTCTGTGTTACTATGTTACTATGGTATTTCATGATAAATTAGTTATTTGAACCAACAAGTCTGCAAGTGCAAGGTTTCTTTAAAGATATGAAAGGCTGTCCAATGTTCAAAACATTGTATTGTGCAGTGTTACAAGTGATGACCGTTTTGAGTTTTGTGTCTAGAGTTTTGAAAAATGACATCAAGGTTCTGAAATTAGTGACAAAGTGATTGTAAAAAATTGTATATTCATCCTATTTAATGTGCTCTTTTAAAATGTACTTTTCTTTTTTATGTTGCCATTTCTGTTCTACCAATGTTTCAGTTGTTAGCCAAAGATTGACAGAGTACATCTCATACACACAGGCCAGACAGCAAGGATTTCTTTTTGAAATTCAATTACAAATGCTGCATGAATTCATCAATACGATTAGAGCTCCTGAAAACTCACTTTACAGCATCTCATTAGCAGTGAAAAGAAACCAAGAAAGTTGGGACAGTCGACTGTTTACCACTATGTAACATCACCTTTTCTTTTAATAACACTTATTAAGCACTTGGGCACTGAAGACACCACTTGGTTAAGTTTAGCAAGCGGGATTTTCCCCCATTCATCCATTATGCATTTCCTCAGCTGCGCAACTGCACAGGGCCTTCGTTGTCTTAATTTGCACTTCATAGTGCGCCACACATTCTCAATTCGGAGACAGGTCAGGACTGCAGGCAGGCCATGCTAGCACCCGCACTCTCTGCCTACGCAACCATGCGCTTGAAATCTGGGCAGAATGTGGTTTGGCGTTATCCTGCTGAAAAATGCAGGGACGTCCCTGGAAAAGATGATGTCTGGATGGCAGCATATGTTGCTCCAAAATGTGTACATCTCTTTCTGCAAAAATGGTGCCCTCACAGATGTGCGAGTTACATGACAGACAGACACTCATACACACTGTCACACCCACACACACACACACACTTTCACAGACAGACACATGCACACACACACACACTTTCACAGACACACACACACACACACACACTTTCACAGAGACAGACACACACACACTTACATACATACATACATACATACATACATACATACAGTGAGGGAAAAAAGTATTTGATCCCCTGCTGATTTTGTGCGTTTGCCCACTCACAAAGAAATGATCAGTCTATAATTTTAATGGTAGGTGTATTTTAACAGTGAGAGACAGAATAACAGCCAAAAAATCCAGAAAAACGCATTTCAAAAAAGTTATAAATTGATTTGCATGTTAATGAGGGAAATAAGTATTTGATCCCCTATCAATCAGCAAGATTTCTGGCTCCCAGGTGTCTTTCATACAGGTAACGAGCTGAGATTAGGAGCACTCTCTTAAAGGGAGTGCTCCTAATCTCAGCTCGTTACCTGTATAAAAGACACCTGTCCACAGAAGCAATCAATCAATCAGATTCCAAACTCTCCACCATGGCCAAGACCAAAGAGCTGTCCAAGGATGTCAGGGACAAGATTGTAGACCTACACAAGGCTGGAATGGGCTACAAGACCATCACCAAGCAGCTTGGTGAGAAGGTGACAACAGTTGGTGCGATTATTCGCAAATGGAAGAAACACAAAATAACTGTCAGTCTGGGGCTCCATGCAAGATCTCACCTCGTGGAGTTTCAATGATCATGAGAACGGTGAGGAATCAGCCCAGAACTACATGGGAGGATCTTGTTAATGATCTCAAGGCAAACGTACAAAAACAGCAGGGGATCAAATACTTTTTTCCCCCACTGTACATACATATATATGGAAAAGAAACATTACAAGTATAAATCACAATAAGATGTAATAAAGTACAGATAAACAAAATGTAATAAAATGTGATCTTTTTGCAAATGCAGGGACGTCACTGGAAAAGATGATGTCTGGATGGCAGCATATGTTGCTCCAAAATGTGTACATCTCTTCTGCAAAAATGGTGCCCTCACAGATGTGCGAGTTACATGACAGACAGACAGACAGACACTCACACCCACACACACACACTTTCACAGACAGACAGACATACACACACACACACACACTCACTTTCACACAGAGACAGGCACACACACACACACATACATACATACATACATATGGAAAAGAAACAATACATTTATAAATCACAATAAGATGTAATAAAGTACAGAAAAACTAAATGTAAGAAAATGTGATCTTTAATACACACAAATATGTATGGCTGGTCGGATGCGTCTTGGACTCGGGTTCCTCTTCATTACGTATAACGCTTTTGCCTTTTGCTAAAGCTTTCCGTGGAGGGGATCGTGGGTGAGTTTGTACCATTTTTGGGAGGATCTGCCTTGTTGGGGGGGAGCTGTGATCCAGGTGAACAGCAGATCGGGCATAGGTGGGCATGTGGGCTGAGGAGTAGGAAGGCCGGTCAAGCAAATAAGCTTGCTAAGGTACGCAGCAGCAGCAAGCAGCCCCCCCATCCAGCCAGCCAGCCAGTCTGGCTGGCAGTGACTGAGTGGTTGACAGACGGCAAGCAACGGAATGTACGTGCTCTGTGATGTCATAGCAGTCAGCTGAGAGAGGCTCGTGATGTCATCGCTGAGCTGGCTGGCTGGCTGGCTCTGTGTGTGTGTGTGTGTGTGTGTGTGTCTATGTCTGTCTGTTTTTCTGTTTGTCAGTCTGTCTGTCTGTCTCTCTCTCTCTCCCTCTCAATTCTATTCATTTGTATTGTCAAAGCAATTGGACATACATACATACATACATATATATATATATATATATATATATATATATATATATATATATATATATATATATATGTAGCGTAAGGTACACTTTTAAATTTCAATTAAAGAAGTGAATTCATAGTATCACCTTATCACGAATCCTGGAGTCTTGTAGAACTCAATTTCTGTAATAATTGGACGCAGACACCAATTCCAAAGATATAAATTGTCAAATTTATTTAAAAACAAAGACTAAATGTAGCACTACACTAATTATACAAAAGGGAAAAACTAATTAAAATTCAACTCTAGATCAACAAATCAAAGACAAATCACTTCCGTGACCAAATCAAAGACCATGGGATCCCATAGGATAACACACAAATCGTTAAACAAAAAAGGTTATAAACACATTGACTACAATACCGGTTAGTAATTCTAGGAATCACTAAGAAACAGTTGAAAGTGCTAAATTGCAGTTTCAGAAGATGAAAAAAAACTGTAACTGATGGGATATGTAGTACTTTATACTCGAGTGGTCTATGCGATTACACCCTGTTGGTGTTATTAAGAACGCCAAGTACCAGAATGCAGAGCGGGACTGTTTTTTGTGCCGTGACTTGTCGGGGGAAAAAGGCGCAGAAAAAACGGACGAGAAGGTGAAGGTAGTATGGCGGTGATGCACGCGTTGGTGAAGTGGGAAAGCGGGGTCGACAAAGACTCTTACAGCGTGATTCCCACTGCTTGCTTTCGCAATTTTGATTTATTCAGCATTGCTGATGATGACGAAGAGACGACTCGAAACTTCAGAGCAGAGTGGAGAGACACGAACAAACCTCCAAAAGGTGGATGGCCTGTCCATGAAGCGCAGATCATTATGACTGGTAACAATGTTTATTTAAAAAAAAAAACATTAAAGTCTTTACATGCTATTTGATATATACAATCACAGTATATTTGAAATGAATGTTTAAGTTATTAATGTGTTGTACTTCTAACATACTCTTATAACATGGTAGGTGGTGGTGAGGGCGCTAAAACTCGTCATATTTGACTGGCATTTGTAAGAACGATTTATTGTGTGTTGTGCTTTACAATAAAATCCCCCAAATCACAAAATAAATTAAACCAGATATAATTTAACTTCAGTTTTGATTCAGTGTTGGCTGTTCATCTTAATTTGTATGGTCAAAGCACAGTATTTTTATGACAAATAAATATAATCCCCAAATATCTGTGGACATAATGCAGGGTTTTATTTATTTTATTTTTATTTTAGGAAAAGAAGGCGAACTAAGAAGAAAACTTAATGACCTAACAAAAATGCCCTGTCCTAAAATGAAGAGAGTACCTAAACCAAACAAAAAACTTCAAATTTCAGATGATAGTGACCTTGATGAACCACAGTTACCGGTGAGATAATTACTGCAAATATTAAATAAATGTATTGCAGGATTGTTTTTTTTTAATCATATTCATATATATATATATATTTTCATTTTAAACTCTTTTCCTCTCTGAATACAGCACAAAATAAGAAAGAAAACCGATGGAGCTTCAAGAATTAGATCCCGTCATATTCTACAGACATTTAAAGAGTCCAGTGAAGTTGAGCTACAGCAAAACGTTAAGCAGCTCGAAAAGGAAAACACAAGACTTAAAAATGAAAACCAATGTCTTCGAAACCGTATGGTTGATGGTAAGTTTTTTTATTTATAGCAAATAATTCCTTACCTTGATAAATGTTATTCTTCAGTAATTTAGATTCCAGAGTAATGTATTATAGTTGATCATACTGAAGTAATCTAGAACCACAATACAGACTCTTAATGTGCACTGTCTAATAGTTTAATAATACTGATTATTAAATAAAGTTTTCAACATAACTTCATAATCCTACATTAATGACTATATGCATTACATTAGACCTGGTAATTCTTGTATTTTATCTCTTTTATTTTTTTCGTAGCTAATGTTAATGACCCACAAAAAGGTCAGTTTGCCAATAACATAGAGCAAGTCTCTCAAGTATAATTGCAGGCATTGATGGTTTTGTTTTCACTTTGTATTAAATATATTACTAGAAATGATTATCATTTAATACTAAGGTTTTTTTCTCCAGAGATTCCAGACCTTTTGGACAATCTGAAAAAAATTGTAACAAAAGCCACATTGATCAGCAATGAAGACAAAAGTGTGTCACCATCAAGTGGTTCTGACAGCCCCACAGCAAATTGTTCTGAATCTGACAAAGAATCACCAAAACAGGTATAACACTCTTGGTCTACAATATTACAAAGACAAGGTAAAAATATATATATTGAAAACAAATATTGGTTGTAAACAATCTAATGATGCTACATTATCAGTTATATTCATAGTTATAGTTGATAATAAGAATGTAATTGAATTATGGGTGTCACAGATTCACTGACTTTATTATGTCTGTAAATTAATAAACTTAGAATTGAGACATACTGTGGTCTTTAATAACACATTTCTGTAACAAAATCACAGCCTTACTGATAATGTATTCCACTTAACATAATATAAGAATAGTTTGGGGATAAACTTGTTTTTTATTTACCATTGTCTTTTAGGTGGAAATATTCCCAGGCACTGGAGTTTACATTGACAAACTGTCCTGGATCCTTGCAGAGAGGTGCAGCACGAATACGTCATATGCAAGAACCCTGACGGTTGCTGTCTTTGACTTTCCAACATTACTAAAGAGCAATCTTCGTGGTGGTGGCAGCAAGAGAGATCCAACTTCGGAGAAAAAGACACCTCTGGATCGCTTAAAGGTGGAAGCCATATATGGTATGTAAATGCTGTTGTACAAAATTTCTAACTCTCCTTTTTAACTGTATAGAACACAAAGGGTTAGCATTTGAAATGTTCCTTTGGCCTTTGTTTTAGTTTCAGAGACTAGAGTTAATTTATTAATAAATAATAATACCTTACATGTAGCAGCTGGAAAGATCCCAAAGTGCTCTACAGACTCACTTCACCCACCACCCTCTGGGGTGCAGCCATTTTGTACCAGCAGATTACTACACAGCAGTAAAGGTGGAGTCATAACAAATTTGTTAGACCTGATTGAGGGAAGCCTGACTTAGAATTCAGCCACGTCACTCTTTCAACAACACCTTGTAAATCACCTTGGATTAATGCTTCAGACATATTAATACATAATAATAATGAATAGTGCCATGGGATCCAAGGTATTAGTGGAGAAAAGACTGCCTTTGCATAGCTGCTTCGCCAAGTACAGATTTTACTATGAACTAGTGTAAGACAAGTTTAAGAGCATACACCAAAACATTTAAATACACCCACACACAAAAATGTTGATTTACTGTGGCAATATGTAACTAATGAACCCTTCTCAAAGATATGTGGTATGTTTATTAAAAGATTTTTATATATCTATCTATGTGCAAGTCATTAAATCTATGTGATACATGTTTTTTAGGGGCTACCTTGAAAAAATTGCCCAGTACCCCAAAGAGTGTAATTGGTGGTGCAATTAACAGCAAGATAAATGAACTACGACACAGAATGAAACCAGAGTGAAGATTTGAAGAACCAGATCTGTATTTTTTGTTTTGTTTTCAACAGGGTTGGGGTCAATTCCAATTCAATTTTTAATTCCCTTTTCAATTCAATTCCAATAAAGAATATTCTGTGAATGCAAAAAGTAATTGCAATTTTGAATTGATTTGTAGGAGGAATTGGAATTGAAAAACAGGAATTGACCCCAACCATGGTTTTCAGTGAGTGTTGTACAAATTGATAGGTCAGGGTTTCTGTAAAAACTTAATAGAGGCCAGCAGGCGTGCACGATCTGGGAAAAACTGCTCCACTACAACAGACCTCTTTCCCTTCGTTTTCTCTAAAAACCTCCTGATATCCTTCACTGCAGCTCTGACTCACCGAGGACGAGGAGGCGAGAGAGGAATCCGTGAAGCCGCCCTCACTGTCACTCCGAGCCGCGATGCTCCAGCGTGTAGCCGGACCTTTCCCCACCAAGCCGCTCGCTACCCCAGCTTCACTACTGTGCCACCACTTCTTTTACTGCCACTATTTACCAACACCGTCCGTGCTCCCTCCCAGCACCTTCTTAGTGCGTTTTTTCCACCCGGCGCCTCGGCTTGTACCGCCGAGCCTGGCCCTGCCTCCTCCTCGGCTACACCCTGTGTGTCTGTCCGCCCGTCTGCTGGCTGCTGAGGTTGTTCCTCGTCACTAACCAGCGCCCCGTGCACCGCCTCAACACCATCTCCCCCCGGCGTCTCGGTCGTCACTATCCCCCGCTGCCTCGACCCCGTCCCCCAGCTGTGCGTCATCGCCTCCGGGCAGCTCTTCCCCCGTCACGGCATCAGTGGTACCATCGGTCCGACCGGCGACTGTCTCCTCCGCCGGGGCTCGATCTCTGTCTGCCCGCTGCATCTGTGGCTGCGGGCCGGTGTCTCTATTCCTCCCCGCGTCGCCCCGCTCCTCCTCCCGCTCCCTGTCCTGCTCGGGACAGTTCCTCACGACATGCCCCTCGCTCCCACACCTGAAACACTTCATGGACTCCGAAGTAGCGAATACGACGTAGTCGGTATTGTCGATCTTAAATTTAAAAATGACATTAAGATCCTCATTGATGTTATTGAGGATCATATACAGCTGCCTTCGGAAGGACACGACGTGTTTCAGTTGCGGGGCTTTGCAGCCCAGCGGGACCCTCTTAATGCCGGACATCAGCTGCCCGAGCCGGTGCGGATGAACGGAGGGACGTTAGACAGCGTTACCTTCCGGGCAGGAGCAGCGAGCGGCAACACCGGGGTGAAAGTGTCGTCTAACACTGTGCCATTAGCCACTAGCTGATTGAGCAGATCAGTGGTTTTTAAGAAGATAACAATGGCAGCAGACTTGATATTTTCACACCCTGCTACCTCCCCAACCGCTAACACACACTGCTCTAGGGGGCAGAACTGCACCGGAGCGATCTTGACTCCATGGCGTCGGGTCAGTTTTTCAAAAGACGCATTCAGGGGGTCCGACCCCCCGACCCGGGAAGAACTACCGGTACTCCCCCCTCCCCTCCCCTGTTCCCCCACAATAAGAAAAGCACTGAAAACAGAAGACAAAATAAACAAACTGAAAAAAGTAAAGCAACAAAAAAACGCAGCCAAAGGACAGAGCTCTCAGCAGCACTCCCGCTCACTGCAGACCCCTCCCACACACTCCCAGCTGAGAGAGAGAGAGAGAGAGAGAGAGAGAGAGAGAGAGAGAGAGAGAGAGAGAGAGAGTTAGTGTCTGTCTGTCTCTCTCTCTCTGTAGATGCATCATAGGGAACATATGTAACAATCTCTCTTTTTGTTTACCAAAAATGAGAATGAACGTATTTCAAGTGGGTGTTGCCTTGGTTGGAAACGTTTTAAGATTATTTATGAAGTGTAAAGTGGATTTGTCTCAGTTCTCCGTAGTTTTCAATGTATGTGCCATTCAGTAGCGTTCATGTTACAGATGTGCCCTATGCAGTGGTAGGGTCAATAAAATGTCAGTAAAACTTTATTTTAGCAATTATGGAGGGGAAGAACTGCAAATAGAGGGTCCCCACTAATTATCTAACTTACCAACAACGTTTCAAATTAGGTCTTGCGAAGCTGCCAAATAATGCTGTATAATCGTATGTGTCTTCATACACCGGCTGCTATAGTCTGATAGCTTTGATTATATATATATATATATTTTCTTGTGAACCACAAATGTTATTTGCTTGATTTTTACAGAGTATGTTATAAATACCATTCTTATGAAGCCTGACAAATTGTATGCTGTAATTATGAATATTTTCAAATCATTTGTTTGTTTTTCCTAACATGTTACAAATGTTCCCTATGTGAAAGATGCATTATATCTTAATAACGTCTAAACAATTAAAGATATACAGATTATTATTTTTGGTAAAGTTATAATACATTGCTATTAACTATGTGTGTCAGTAAAAGTTTAAATTTCCTAAAGGATTTTTATTGATCTTGCAAAATAAGTGTTTAGGGAACATTTGTAACATAGAGGTGGGTTAGCCACCGGCTAAGGGCAGCGGCTCCGGCTCCAGCACCGTCACCATGTCGCTGGAAAAGCGCTAAGTGAGCTCACAGTGAGCTCAGTGTAATGTCTGCTCTGGTGAGCTCACAGTGTGACCTAGTCGTGAGTTCACGTCTTCACTGGGTAGTCCTTGACAACTTAATTGACTCAAATCTTGGGCTTAATTGGTCAAAATGACCATTGGTTGAAGGTACTCAGGGACTGATGTGTAGAGAGACTTATTAAACCTGCAGGATTGTGGTTTTCCCAGATCAGAATTAACCAGATCACCACAAAGGAACATGGTAGGTGCTATTGCAACACAGATTACACAAATACATTGAAATCCAAGTTTGCAGTGGTCCTTGGGCCATTGGGTGGTGATCCAGATCACTTCAGCAGGAATTTTGCAGTGGTCTGGACTACAACTCTCTCTCTCTCTCTCTCTCTCTCTCTCTCTCTCTCTCTCAATTCAGTGCATTTGAATTGTCAAAGCAATTGGACATGCATACATACATACATACATATACACTCACCTAAAGGATTATTAGGAACACCTGTTCAATTTCTCATTAATGCAATTATCTAATCAACCAATCACATGGCAGTTGCTTCAATGCATTTAGGGGTGTGGTCCTGGTCAAGACAATCTCCTGAACTCCAAACTGAATGTCTGAATGGGAATGAAAGGTGATTTAAGCAATTTTGAGCGTGGCATGGTTGTTGGTGCCAGACGGGCCGGTCTGAGTATTTCACAATCTGCTCAGTTACTGGGATTTTCACGCACAACCATTTCTAGGGTTTACAAAGAATGGTGTGAAAAGGGAAAAACATCCAGTATGCGGCAGTCCTGTGGGCGAAAATGCCTTGTTGATGCTAGAGCTCAGAGGAGAATGGGCCGACTCGATTCAAGCTGATAGAAGAGCAACTTTGACTGAAATAACCACTCGCTACAACCGAGGTATGCAGCAAAGCATTTGTTATGCCACAACACGTACAACCTTGAGGCGGATGGGCTACAACAGCAGAAGACCCCACTGGGTACCACTCATCTCCACTACAAATAGGAAAAAGAGGCTACAATTTGCACAAGCTCACCAAAATTGGACAGTTGAAGACTGGAAAAATGTTGCCTGGTCCGATGAGTCTCGATTTCAGAGTCAGAATTTGGCGTAAACAGAATGAGAACATGGATCCATCATGCCTTGTTACCACTGTGCAGGCTGGTGGTGGTGGTGTAATGGTGTGGGGGATGTTTTCTTGGCACACTTTAGGCCCCTTAGTGCCAATTGGGCATCGTTTAAATGCCACGGCCCGTTGTTTCTGACCATGTCCATCCCTTTATGACCACCATGTACCCATCCTCTGATGGCTACTTCCAGCAGGATAATGCACCATGTCACAAAGGTCGAATTATTTCAAATTGGTTTCTTGAACATGACAATGAGTTCACTGTACTAAACTGGCCCCCACAGTCACCAGATCTCAACCCAATAGAGCATCTTTGGGATGGGGTGTGTAGCGTTATGTTGGGTGTATTTGGATAAGAGTATTTGGGCTCTGAGCTGAAGCACGGATCTAAAGAAGACCTCTCCCCCCCAAAGTTATCAGATTTCCTTTGCTCATCAGCTTGGAACTGGTTTGCATCAAAGTGACAGTTTTGGGGAGGATGGCACCGAGAAGAGGCCAAATAGTTTGTTATTCTGCTATGAGATGTCTGGAGAAAGGGGCCTGTGGGTGATAAAAACTCTTTGAAGTGGATGAGAACCGAAATCCCGACATAGAGCTACGAACCCAGGCCAACCGGCATTTCCAAAAGATGGCATGGATTGACATCAGTCATAAATCAAGCCCCCCTCCAATAGGACACTGGGGGCTGAAACCGAAATCCAATCTCAAGAACGCAGGAACCAATCACCTATTGATCTGACAGACTATAAAGGACAAACACGGCCTTTCTTTCTCTCTCTCTCTCACCTGAACCAGTAACTCGCTGCCACAGCTCAACCTGTAGCTCTGTTGCCCGAACCGGAACCAGAAACCAACCAAGTCTTTGCCGGCAACAGAAGAGTTAAACTGGGAGAAGGAGATTGAGCGAAGAATTCTTTTAAAGGACTTTATTAAATAAATAACTTTACAGACCCACCTGATCAGTGGAGTTTTACAGCTGGACAATTGACTAAGTCGACTGAATACGAAAGTGTCAGTCATTTAAATAGCTATTTGAGTTTTAAGAAACTTGACCCTTGGAACGAACAGGGCCCTGCTTTCCTCAAAGACTTTGTCTTCAAGTAACTACGGTGGAACCCTGCTTACAAAGAAGATTTTGTGCACAACCTTGGAGCCTTCAAACCAGTGGAAAATCTGTTTGGAAACGACTCTACTTTCGCGAAACCCCAACTTCCAGGTGCATCGACTGAGTGGAAGTTCTTGGACAAAGCCGAACCGGACTGCCTTTGTTCCAAACCACACGGACCTCGTGCCGTGTGCTGTTATCTGAGCCCGAAGGCAGAGAGGCCTCTCTGCTACGAAGTTCACATAAGTTTAACAGTTTGGAGTTCATGATTCATGACATTTGAGAAATCAATAAGAAATGTTAATCTGTGATTCATAACTCTAGAATGTGTAATATCATTTAGTTTTCTTAAATATAAATGTGTGTTGCATTAAACTGTTTTGTTGATAATTTTAGAAATAAAATCTGTCAACGCCGAGAAATATCTTCTCATTCCTGTTTAACTGTTTAGTCTGAAATTGACACAAGTTAATAGACACCAGATTATAGGTGGCCTGCCTGCCTATCCTTAATCATTGAATAATAATCAGTTAAGGGAAATTGTGGTAACAAGTAATGATAGGATCTTTCTCTCCACCTAAACGTTAATGAGACTGATATATATATAACGAGAAGTTACCTGACATAAATACTAACCTGCGTAGTTATTTAATGTCTGACTAATAATACTAACAAGAGACTCACCTTCATGTTACTAACTGGTATTGTAGTCAATGTGTTTATAACCTCTTTTGTTTAACGATTTGTGTTATCATATGCGATCCCATGGTCTTTGATTTGGTCACGGAAGTGATTTGTCTTTGATTTGTTGATATAGAGTTGAATTTTAATTAGTTTTTCCCTTTTGTATAATTAGTGTAGTGCTACATTTAGTCTTTGTTTTGAATAAATTTGACAATTTATATCTTTGGAATTGGTGTCTGCGTCCAATTATTACAGAAATTGAGTTCTACAAGATTCCAGGATTCGTGATAAGGTGATACTATAAATTCACTTCTTTAATTGAAATTTATAAGAGTACCTTACGCTACAGGTGGAACGGGAGCTTCGTGCCCTGGATGTGCATCCCACAAATCTCCATCAACTGCAAGATGCTATCCTATCAATATGGGCCAACATTTCTAAAGAATGCTTTCAGCACCTTGTTGAATCAATGCCACGTAGAATTAAGGCAGTTCTGAAGGCGAAAGGGGGTCAAACACAGTATTAGTATGGTGTTCCTAATAATCCTTTAGGTGAGTGTATATGGAAAAGGAACAATATGTGTACATCTCTGCATATGGTGCCCTAACAGATGTGCAAGTTACATGACAGACAGACACTCACACACACTTTCAAAGACAGACAGGCAGACAGACACTCACACACACTTTCACACACTCACTTTCACAGACAGACAGACACAGACACAGACACACATACTTTGACAGACAGACAGACAGACAGACACATGCATATTATGGGTCTTTGTTGGGTAGTGAAATGGGTAGCATCAGTCGCAGTGTGGGTAATGTCAGGGAGCCAATCATAGTCCCCGTTATTTGCATATCGTGGCGCAAAGCATTCTGGGAAAAGCAACTAAACACGTTTAGTCATGTATTTGTCCATAGTTTACACATGAGATGAAAGAGACAGTATGACGTATTGAGCACTTGGGATTCCTCATGTGTATGTGAGGGGCAGAGGAACCGGATCCCAAGTGTGCATCCCAGGTGCTATAGGTTTCAAAGCATGCAGGGGAATAGGCACCCCACCCTGACATGTATAGAAGACTGGATAGGGAGATATAAATAGCAATGGGGAGACTCTTGTACTTGGTGTGGCTCTATCCATATAGTGGGGCCAGCAGCCACTTAGCAGGTGCAGCAATAGAAGCTCAGCCTGGGGAGACTGGATTTAGCATTTCCTCTCCATTTTGATAACTATCCATAATCATTTCTGCAAAATACTTCTATGATACCTATGTATGTTTTTTACTTGTACTATATTATACTATCAAGTATCAGTGTACACATACAATGTGACCTGTTACATTAATACAGAGGCCACGGAAGGCCAGATCACTAATAGCCACTGTCCCCTGATATTACACTTTTTTACAATCACTTTGGCACTCATTTCAGAACCTTGATGTCATTTTTCAAAACTCTAGACACTAAACTCACACCCGATGATCAAAATGCACATTTTTCAAAACTCTAACACTTTTTTACAATTGCTTGGATACAATACACATCAACCTCAGATCATTTGTTCATTGAACTAAAATGACACAACTTAACATCAAAGTATTACCATTTCAAAATGCAATTCACACATTACATCTGAGATCACTGTCTATTCATTTCATTACAAAGATCTAACTATCAATTGATACAGCTGCTCAAAATGATAAGTGACTGTTGCATTACTCTTAATGCATAGTTTTATGGAAACTGACAAACAGTATTCCATGTTTCGATCATGAAAGTTTCAGGATAATGAGATCCATTGACACCAATAACCGAGGAGCATGGTTTCTTAGGGTTACCATAGACTTGACTGTGTCTTCTTGTTTGTGAAGGAACAGGACTGTGTTTTCCTGTCTGGGTTCCCGCAGGCTTAAGTGGGTTTGACCTACTATTAGAAAAAAAAAAAAAAAGGAGCGCTAATTAATTGTTCAATATCTGATACGCCGGTGATAATATAAAATAACATGTTTATAGTTTATAGAAGTTTATAGTGTTTATGGTAAATGAAGAAAAGTCATTAAGTTATATACAAGTTCTATAAATGCAAACATTGAAAAGCATGTTTGTTGTTATTCCTATATAGGATTTAGTATTATTTGTGTTTTCTTGTTTTTTGCTATGTTTTCTCCCCTGTCGTTTATTGTTATTTTGCGGGCTTGCACGCCTTGGTTGTTGTGTACAAAACGATACATAGAAAATGGGAAAACGTGTTACTGTGTGGGAACAGCTCTAGTAAGATGGGCGACCCGCCACTTAAAGGTACACATGTAAGGTACATGTATGATAACTATGGAGTGAAGCGGTGCGTTTGACTGGACAATAGGTGACAGAAAATTAAGGTTTCCAGAAGATGGGACTTTTGATTCAGATAGACTTGAGCACCTAAAAACGGTTTTGCAAAATAGGAATACAAAGCATTAAGAAATGAGAAACCAAAGCTAGCTATCTTAAAACATTTGTTAGAGAAAAGAAAGAAAAGACAACAGGCATAATTCAATCTGAATGCCCCGAAGACAAATTAAAAATATATATATATATATGTTTTTCAGTATAAATGACAGTCCTCAAGATACTGAAGGAAAATTACTAGATAAGTAATAAATAAGGGTAGTTTGAGACACTGCAGGTCAATATAACATGCCAACCAAAACCATGGTATCTGAATTTACTATGGATATAAATTAATATGTGTCTCTTTGTATGTTTGTACGTTTTCAGTTTGCGCAAGGTAAATGTCCATATTTTGACTTTTTCATGTACTGTATAGTCCAGAATATGACTAAGAGAGTCATAAGTCACAAATAGTTACAGAATGATAGCTAAAAAACGCCAGTTAAATATGTTGTAATAACAGACCTACAAGAAAGTCAGCATTTAACTGTACACAGAATGCTATTGCAAACAGAAATAATAATACAAAATTAAGTTATTTAAATAGGTCTTACGAATACAGAAGTTAAAAGTAACATGTTAGAAATGGAATTAGAGCCAAATTTAGAAATAGGAATCCGAGGCAACCACAAACATTCGGTGAAGGTTTCTTACATATTGATAAATAGATAACCAGATACTCCAGGAAATTAACGATGTGCTCATTTGGAAGCTATGAGTTCCACAATGAAGAGTTTTTAAATCCCTAGTAATAGATCCCTAAATACAATGTGTAGGTAAGAAATTAACTATTGATCAGTTCAATCTGGATTCGGGAACAGTTCTTCTGAACCTGTACTGGTGTAGATTGGACTTCAATAGGAGGAAGTGACACAATAAAGACATGAGCCGCGCAGGAGGACAGTCTTAGTGCCCACGCAGGTTCTTAGTTGGGGAAATCATTGACTGGACACATTTTTTGAAAATGTGCTTTCCTGAAGTACCTGGACATCATTATTGAGATCAATGAAAAGGCTTATTTTCCAAAGATTAAATACATTCATTAACTACAATAATGTAGTGAAATGTATATAAATAGTAATAATACAAATCGATCAAATATAACTTGCATTTTCTTGTAAGAAATTAGGAATAGGAGAAAGAACAGCTGTTGGGATGCAGTGCGATGTTATCCAAAATTGAAAGCGGTTGAGAAAGGAGAGTTTGTTCTGTGTGAGACAAATGTACTGCCACGAGAGACTCTGATGGTGATTGACTGGAATATGAGGGAAATTAATGAAGTTACTACAGGTATAACTAAAGGTGTAACATAACTAATTTAATGAAACATAGTCATGGCAAGTTATAAAACTGTTTGGAAATAGTCCTTTCACAAACAGAAATACCCTATCAATTAGGAAGAGGGGGGCAGGGGGCAAGGGCCGTATGTGCTCCTCTGCTCCCCCTGTTCGCCTGAGCAGACAAGCAGCCTGAGATGAGAGAGAGAGACAGAGAGAGAGAGAGAGAGAGAGAGAGAGAGAGAGAAGTCAGAGACAAGGCAGAGACTGTAAGTACGTGTAAGGGTTCATAACTTATTACAAACAGAGCAAGAGTGTAATGAATGGTAATTTACACTGCTTGTATTAATAATGATAATAATATTGATGTTGATACAGACGAATACGTCACATACTAGATGACAACCGCATAAAACTAATAATAATGAAAATAGGAATAATAGGAGTATGGAAATAATTTCAAATTATGGTTTATTGGTAAAAAATGAATTGAGAAACAAAGATTAATAACTGCCATCATTTACCCAACTACTATTAACTATGGTGTTGAAGGAGCTGCTGTAATAGTTATTGTAATGGTCTCAGGTATTTAAGTTAGATAAAAGGACAAAGATAAGCACATTGTTTTGAAACTTTGACAACTCCACACAAAAAGAGTATCTACACTAGGAAGTAAAGCTGATTCAATAAACACAGGAGATATGATGCTGCTGACGACAGCTGAGTGCTGTACTGAAATAATTTGATAAATGAGATAAATTGGAATCAAGATTATTATTATTTTGAATTGTCCCTTTACTAGAAACCTTATAGATTGTGCGAATGTCAACTAATGTGATAGAGATGCCTTTTATAAGGACGATCTCTGATGTTGTGTGAACCACACATTGTGTCTTCAGACTGATTTATTCCACATGGCAGATATGCATATTATGAATCGTGTCCTGAAGGAACCGATGTCTGACCCATATGGAGAAGATGCTGGTGTTCTTGTTGAGACACAGTAGGCCAAGGGCGCGGCTTTAAAGACAGCCTCACAGCAACTTGAACAGACCAATGCTGAGGTCCACTACGCTGAAGTGATGCTTGACTCAGTGGAGAAATAAGTTAAAATACTATAATTAAAGGTTTTCCAGATTATAGGAATCTACAATATATTGTGAAACTGCTCAGATGACGTCCGCAGTAGCACATATTCTTCTATTGATAGTTTAATTTATAATGTACTATTAGTGGAGATGTCACATTATTCAAATGAATAGAATGACAGCCATGAAGTCAGAATCAGTCCATTGCCCTTCACTTAAGATTTGTACAATGTATAATGTTTATAAATCAAAACGCAACAAATATATGTACAATACAGTTTACAAACTGAATTTGTAAAAAAGAATGTTTTGCTGACTTTTGTATTCTCTTTGAAGCAACAAAATGTATGTGTTATGTATGTCGTAACTAGGGTTTGACTTTTATGACCTGGGGCTGGATGAAATTTAATTTGAGATGCACTGTAAAAGCTCCAGGAAATTGCAACTGGCCACTGCACCTTCCATAAGAGAGCTCAAACATTTGCTAATGCATTGGTTGCCTCACAGGCACTCTTTCCCTGGTTTGCCCATGTGGCGCATGGTGTTGGCCACACGGGCAAAGGGGGGATGTGTGCATCAGTCTTTTAAATTGGTTTGCCCCAGGTTTTATAGTAACAGCTTAGCAATATTGTAGAACTTGCCACATTTGTCAAGCTCATAATCCTGCAATATGCAAATAGATTGTGTTCAAAAGCTTAAATGTTGTGGATATGAATATATACTTGTAATAATATATAGGTGTTCTAAATGGGTTGAAGCCTATCCCGTAGGAAGGCTGAAGTAGTAAAAGTAGCAAAAATACAGTTAAGGGATGTTATATGTAGATTTCGCATTCCAGGGAAATTTCCAGTGATAGGAACACTCACTTCACTGGGACAATAGTGCAGGAACTATGCAAAGCCCTGCGAGGTAAACAACATTTTCACTGCCCCATCAGGCTCAGTCAGCTGGAGCAGTGGAGAAACAAAATGGGATATTAAAGAATAAGCTGTCTAATATATGCAAACAAACAGGACTCAAACGTCCAGATCCCCTTCCTATAGTCCTAATGACAATGAAATCGTCAGCAAATTGAGAAAAACAGGTCTTTCTCCGTGTGAGATTATTATGGGATGACTTATGAGACTCTCCATCACTCCTCCATTGTCTGTAAGGGAAATGGACATCCACTTGATGGATGATGCTATGTTGTCTTTTTGTATGGGACTAACACGTGCTTTCGAAGCTGTCCATTCACAGATGAAAGCCGCCCAGACTGAACCATCCCAGCAGGTTTACCACCCCTTCCAGCAAGATGACTGTGTATATCAAAGCACACAAGAGAAAGTCCTCCCAACAGCCCAGGTGGACAGGGCCCTACCAGGTGCTCCTGACCACCCACACAGCTGTGAAGTGCCTAGGAACGACGACATGGATCCACTCCTCACACTGCAAACTTGCCAATCGAGGCGATCAGCACAACCCTGGTGGAGAACAGAGGGATAAAGGAATTGTTCTTCCACATCAGATTTGACATTACTGTATGTATGCAGGCCCTTGTAATTGCTTTTCCAATACTGCCAACTGGTTATTGATGATTGATTTCACATTGTGGTACGAGTATCGAGTGAAATGCGTGCTATCCACCTCAACAACACAGCGATAACATGGAGCCGGCAGGTGATCCAGGTCACAATAGAGGTCAAGCAGTGGGAGGAGGAAGACGTGGTGGTCAAAGGTGTAGCGTAAGGTACACTTATAAAATTCAATTAAAGAAGTGAATTTATAGTATCACCTTATCACGAATCCTGGAATCTTGTAGAACTCATTTTCTGTAATAATTGGATGCAGACACCAATTCCAAAGATATAAATTGTCAAATTTATTCAAAAACAAAGACTAAATGTAGCACTACACTAATTATACAAAAGGGAAAAACTAATTAAAATTCAACTCTAGATCAACAAATCAAAGACAAATCACTTCCGTGACCAAATCAAAGACCATGGGATCGCATATGATAACACACAAATCATTAAACAAAAAAGGTTATAAACACATTGACTACAATACCGGTTAGTAAGACGAAGGTGAGTCTCTCATTAGTATTGTTAGTCAGACATTCAATAACTATGCAGGTTAGTATTTATGTCAGGTAACTTCTCGTTATATATATATCAGTCTCATTAACGTTTAGGTGGAGAGAAAGATCCTATCATTACTTGTTACCACAATTTCCCTTAACTGATTATTATTCAATGATTAAGGATAGGCAGGGCCACCTATAATCTGGTGTCTATTAACTTGTGTCAATTTCAGACTAAACAGTTAAACAGGAATGAGAAGATATTTCTCGGCGTTGACAGATTTTATTTCTAAAATTATCAACAAAACAGTTGAATGCAACACACATTTATATTTAAGAAAACTAAATGATATTACACATTCTAGAGTTATGAATCACAGATTAACATTTCTAATTGATTTCTCAAATGTCATGAATCACAAACTCCAAACTGTTAAACTTATGTGAACTTCGTCGCAGAGAGGCCTCTCTGGCTTCGGGCTCAGATAACAGCACACGGCACGAGGTCCGTGTGGTTTGGAACAAAGGCAGTCCGGTTCGGCTTTGTCCAAGAACTTCCACTCAGTCGATGCACCTGGAAGTTGGGGTTTCGCGAATGTAGAGTCTTTTCCAAACAGATTTTCCACTGGTTTGAAGGCTCCAAGGTTGTGCACAAAATCTTCTTTGTAAGCAGGGTTCCACCGTAGTTACTTGAAGACAAAGTCTTTGAGGAAAGCAGGGCCCTGTTCGTTCCAAGGGTCAAGTTTCTTAAGACTCAAATAGCTATTTAAATGACTTTCGTATTCAGTCGACTTAGTCAATTGTCCAGCTGGATGGCTGGGCACAGGCGGGCAGCGCAGTCTGTAAAGTTCTTTATTTAATAAAGTCCTTTAAAAGAATTCTTCGTACGGCTCAATCTCCTTCTCCCAGTTTAACCCTTCTGTTGCTGGTAAAGACTTAGTTGGTTTCTGGTTCCGGTTCTGGCAACAGAGATACAAGTTGAGCTGTGGCAGCGAGTTACTGGTTTAGGTGAGAGAGAGAGAGAGATGCCGTGCGTTACCCTTTATACGCCTGTCAGATCAATAGGTGATTGGTTCTTTAGTTTGTGAGATTGGATTTCGGCTTCAGCCCCCAGTGTCCTATTGGAGGGGGGCTTGATTTATGACTGATGTCAATCCATGCCATCTTTTGGAAATGCCGGTTGGCACGGGTTCGTAGCTCTGTGTTGGGATTTCGGCTCTCGTCCATTTCAAAGAGTTTTTATTTCCTACAGGCCCCCTTCCCCAGACATCTCACAGCAGGGATTCCAAGCTATTTGGCCCATTCTCGGTGCCATCCTCCCAAGACTGTCACTTTGATGTAAACCAGTTCACATGCTGATGAGTTAAGGAAATCTGATAAATTTGGGGGGGAGAGGTCTTCTTTAGATCAGTGCTTCAGCTCAGAGCTAAAATGCTCTTATCAGAATACACCCAACATAACGCTACACTGGTTAATTCTGTTCTGGGAAAACCACAATCCTGCAGGTTTAATAAGTCTCTCTACACATCAGTCCCTGAGTACCTTCAACCAATGGTCATTTTGACCAATTAAGCCCAAGAATTGAGTCAATTAAGTTGTCATGGACTACCCAGTGAAGACGTGAACTCACGACTAGGTCACACTGTGAGCTCACCAGAGCAGACATTACACTGAGCTCACTGTGAGCTCACTTAGCGCTTTTCCAGCGACATGGTGCCGGTGCTGGAGCCGGAGCTGCTGCTCGGCCTGGGATCCAGCTGATCTTTTTTGAACCGGCCCGCTTTTCCACCGGTTTTGACGTCACTGGATGTGGGCGTTCCCAAGCATGGAGTAGAAGTGGAGAAACACAGCAATAGTATTCAGCACCGAGGCGACTGCGTCTTTAAACCCCATTTAACATCACAATCAAACTCATTCCGCGTCTATGGCAAATCGTAACCCTAATGTTACAAATGTTCCCTAAACACTTATTTTGCAGGATCAATAAAAAATTATTAGGATTTTTTAAACTTTTACTGACACACATAGTTAATAGCAATGTGTTATAACTTTACCGAAAATAATAATCTGTATATCTTTAATTGTTTAGACGTTATTAAGATATAATGCATCTTTCACATAGGGAACATTTGTAACATGTTAGGAAAAACAAACAAATGATTTGAAAATATTCATAATCATACAATTTGTCAGGCTTCATAAGAATGGTATTTATAACATACTCTGTAAAAATCAAGCAAATAGCATTTGTGGTTCACGAGAAAATATATATATATAATCAAAGCTATCAGACTATAGCAGCCGGTGTATGAAGACACATACGATTATACAGCATTATTTGGCAGCTTCGCAAGACCTAATTTGAAACGTTGTTGGTAAGTTAGATAATTAGTGGGGACCCTCTATCTGCAGTTCTTCCCCTCCATAATTGCTAAAATAAAGTTTTACTGACATTTTATTGACCCTACCACTGCATAGGGCACATCTGTAACATGAACGCTACTGAATGGCACATACATTGAAAACTACGGAGAACTGAGACAAATCCACTTTACACTTCATAAATAATCTTAAAACGTTTCCAACCAAGGCAACACCCACTTGAAATACGTTCATTCTCATTTTTGGTAAACAAAAAGAGAGATTGTTACATATGTTCCCTATGATGCATCTACAGAGAGAGAGAGACAGACAGACACTAACTCTCTCTCTCTCTCAGCTGGGAGTGTGTGGGAGGGGTCTGCAGTGAGCGGGAGTGCTGCTGAGAGCTCTGTCCTTTGGCTGCGTTTTTTTGTTGCTTTACTTTTTTCAGTTTGTTTATTTTGTCTTCTGTTTCCAGTGCTTTTCTTATTGTGGGGGAACAGGGGAGGGGAGGGGGCAGTACCGGTAGTTCTTCCCGGGTCGGGGGGTCGGACCCCCTGAATGCGTCTTTTGAAAAACTGACCCGACGCCATGGAGTCAAGATCGCTCCGGTGCAGTTCTGCCCCCTAGAGCAGTGTGTGTTAGCGGTTGGGGAGGTAGCAGGGTGTGAAAATATCAAGTCTGCTGCCATTGTTATCTTCTTAAAAACCACTGATCTGCTCAATCAGCTAGTGGCTAATGGCACAGTGTTAGACGACACTTTCACCCCGGTGTTGCCGCTCGCTGCTCCTGCCCGGAAGGTAACGCTGTCTAACGTCCCTCCGTTCATCCGCACCGGCTCGGGCAGCTGATGTCCGGCATTAAGAGGGTCCCGCTGGGCTGCAAAGCCCCGCAACTGAAACACGTCGTGTCCTTCCGAAGGCAGCTGTATATGATCCTCAATAACATCAATGAGGATCTTAATGTCTCCGAAGTTGGATCTCTCTTGCTGCCACCACCACGAAGATTGCTCTTTAGTAATGTTGGAAAGTCAAAGACAGCAACCGTCAGGGTTCTTGCATATGACGTATTCGTGCTGCACCTCTCTGCAAGGATCCAGGACAGTTTGTCAATGTAAACTCCAGTGCCTGGGAATATTTCCACCTAAAAGACAATGGTAAATAAAAAACAAGTTTATCCCCAAACTATTCTTATATTATGTTAAGTGGAATACATTATCAGTAAGGCTGTGATTATGTTACAGAAATGTGTTATTAAAGACCACAGTATGTCTCAATTCTAAGTTTATTAATTTACAGACATAATAAAGTCAGTGAATCTGTGACACCCATAATTCAATTACATTCTTATTATCAACTTTAACTATGAATATAACTGATAATGTAGCATCATTAGATTGTTTACAACCAATATTTGTTTTCAATATATATATTTTTACCTTGTCTTTGTAATATTGTAGACCAAGAGTGTTATACCTGTTTTGGTGATTCTTTGTCAGATTCAGAACAATTTGCTGTGGGGCTGTCAGAACCACTTGATGGTGACACACTTTTGTCTTCATCGCTGATAAATGTGGCTTTTGTTACAATTTTTTTCAGATTGTCCAAAAGGTCTGGAATCTCTGGAGAAAAAAACCTTAGTATTAAATGATAATCATTTCTAGTAATATATTTAATACAAAGTGAAAACAAAACCATCAATGCCTGCAATTATACTTGAGAGACTTGCTCTATGTTATTGGCAAACTGACCTTTTTGTGGGTCATTAACATTAGCTACGAAAAAAATAAAAGAGATAAAATACAAGAATTACCAGGTCTAATGTAATGCATATAGTCATTAATGTAGGATTATGAAGTTATGTTGAAAAACTTTATTTAATAATCAGTATTATTAAACTATTAGACAGTGCACATTAAGAGTCTGTATTGTGGTTCTAGATTACTTCAGTATGATCAACTATAATACATTACTCTGGAATCTAAATTACTGAAGAATAACATTTATCAAGGTAAGGAATTATTTGCTATAAATAAAAAAACTTACCATCAACCATACGGTTTCGAAGACATTGGTTTTCAATTTTAAGTCTTGTGTTTTCCTTTTCGAGCTGCTTAACGTTTTGCTGTAGCTCAACTTCACTGGACTCTTTAAATGTCTGTAGAATATGACGGGATCTAATTCTTGAAGCTCCATCGGTTTTCTTTCTTATTTTGTGCTGTATTCAGAGAGGAAAAGAGTTTAAAATGAATATATATATATATATATATATATATATATATATATATGAAAATGATTTAAAAAACACAATCCTGCAATACATTTATTTAATATTTGCAGTAATTATCTCACCGGTAACTGTGGTTCATCAAGGTCACTATCATCTGAAATTTGAAGTTTTTTGTTTGGTTTAGGTACTGTCTTCATTTTAGGACAGGGCATTTTTGTTAGGTCATTAAGTTTTCTTCTTAGTTCGCCTTCTTTTCCTAAAATAAAAATAAAATAAATAAAACCCTGCATTATGTCCACAGATATTTGATGATTATATTTATTTGTCATAAAAATACTGTGCTTTGACCATACAAATTAAGATGAACAGCCAACACTGAATCAAAACTGAAGTTAAATTATATCTGGTTTAATTTATTTTGTGATTTGGGGGATTTTATTGTAAAGCACAACACACAATAAATCGTTCTTACAAATGCCAGTCATGTATGACGAGTTTTTAGTGCCCTCACCACCACCTACCATGTTATAAGAGTATGTTAGAAGTACAACACATTAATAACTTAAACATTCATTTCAAATATACTGTGATTGTATACACTCACCTAAAGGATTATTAGGAACACCATACTAATACTGTGTTTGAGCCCCTTTCGCCTTCAGAACTGCCTTAATTCTACGTGGCATTGATTCAACAAGGTGCTGAAAGCATTCTTTAGAAATGTTGGCCCATATTGATAGGATAGCATCTTGCAGTTGATGGAGATTTGTGGGATGCACATCCAGGGCACGAAGCTCCCGTTCCACCACATCCCAAAGATGCTCTATTGGGTTGAGATCTGGTGACTGTGGGGGCCAGTTTAGTACAGTGAACTCATTGTCATGTTCAAGAAACCAATTTGAAATGATTGGACCTTTGTGACATGGTGCATTATCCTGCTGGAAGTAGCCATCAGAGGATGGGTACATGGTGGTCATAAAGAGATGGACATGGTCAGAAACAATGCTCAGGTAGGCCGTGGCATTTAAACGATGCCCAATTGGCACTAAGGGGCCTAAAGTGTGCCAAGAAAACATCCCCCACACCATTACACCACCACCACCAGCCTGCACAGTGGTAACAAGGCATGATGGATCCATGTTCTCATTCTGTTTACGCCAAATTCTGACTCTACCATCTGAATGTCTCAACAGAAATCGAGACTCATCAGACCAGGCAACATTTTTCCAGTCTTCAACTGTCCAATTTTGGTGAGCTTGTGCAAATTGTAGCCTCTTTTTCCTATTTGTAGTGGAGATGAGTGGTACCCGCTGGGGTCTTCTGCTGTTGTAGCCCATCCGCCTCAAGGTTGTACGTGTTGTGGCTTCACAAATGCTTTGCTGCATTCCTCGGTTGTAACGAGTGGTTATTTCAGTCAAAGTTGCTCTTCTATCAGCTTGAATCAGTCGGCCCATTCTCCTCTGACCTCTAGCATCAACAAGGCATTTTCGCCCACAGGACTGCCGCATACTGGATGTTTTTCCCTTTTCACACCATTCTTTGTAAACCCTAGAAATGGTTGTGCGTGAAAATCCCAGTAACTGAGCAGATTGTGAAATACTCAGACCGGCCCGTCTGGCACCAACAACCATGCCACGCTCAAAATTGCTTAAATCACCTTTCTTTCCCATTCAGACATTCAGTTTGGAGTTCAGGAGATTGTCTTGACCAGGACCACAGCCCTAAATGCATTGAAGCAACTGCCATGTGATTGGTTGGTTAGATAATTGCATTAATGAGAAATTGAACAGGTGTTCCTAATAATCCTTTAGGTGAGTGTATATCAAATAGCATGTAAAGACTTTAATGTTTTTTTTTTTTAAATAAACATTGTTACCAGTCATAATGATCTGCGCTTCATGGACAGGCCATCCACCTTTTGGAGGTTTGTTCGTGTCTCTCCACTCTGCTCTGAAGTTTCGAGTCGTCTCTTCGTCATCATCAGCAATGCTGAATAAATCAAAATTGCGAAAGCAAGCAGTGGGAATCACGCTGTAAGAGTCTTTGTCGACCCCGCTTTCCCACTTCACCAACGCGTGCATCACCGCCATACTACCTTCACCTTCTCGTCCGTTTTTTCTGCGCGTTTTTCCCCCGACAAGTCACGGCACAAAAAACAGTCCCGCTCTGCATTCTGGTACTTGGCGTTCTTAATAACACCAACAGGGTGTAATCGCATAGACCACTCGAGTATAAAGTACTACATATCCCATCTGTTACAGTTTTTTTTCTTCTTCTGAAACTGCAAGCGCACTACATAAAGTTTGGCAAATGAAGAAATTTGGATGATGAGTTTACAATCTTATAAACAGTATTTAAGTAAACCTAGATATGCAATTCCAAAAAGAACAGCATCGAGATGGAGAAACAGGATACAAAAATAATAATACAATGTTTATACTTTTTGTATTTTAATTACAGTATGTAATTATTGCCTTTTGATTTACATTTACAGAAAAAGAACGGCGGCAAACGTGGACTACCCAACAAGAAGCAACAAAGTTACTAAAATATCAGATTCTCAGGTAAGCTTCATGCAGCCATACATGTATAATTATAAAATCAATCCAAAAAATAGACCTTGTTTACCCTACAACTGATTTGAGTGTTAATTCTATTTAAGATATAAAAAAATATTTTGTTTTCTGAACTAATAATCTGTGAACATTCTATTATCTCTATAATTTTAATTAATACATTTATTTTATTATTGGTGGAACATTATATTTTTCAGCTCAGATGATTTCACGTACCATCAATTTTTCTGTTAATAAATGTGCAAAAACAAATCAGATGGATAGGCCCCTACATATGAACATTAAGTTAAAGGCCTAGAGTGAGTGTTCTTCACTTCCAGTCATGGCGGGCCACAATCCAGCTCTTTGTAACTCATCAACAACCAAAGACCTGGGAAAAGGGTTAAATGGCTTCAGTTAAGCCAATTAGGTAATTAAGAGCTCAACTGGAAAAAAAACAGCAGGCATAGGGGTACTTTAGGACCACAGTCACTGATATAACCTACAATGTTGTTGTAATGAAAATCAGCAGACAGTGGGCCTCCTCCAGGACTAAGGTTGAGAAGCACTGGTCTTGAAGACCACAATAACAATCGACCTCAAGGGCTAGGGATATTCGAGGTGATGCTAAACCAGTCCTGAATGTTTAAATATAATGTTATTTTCTTGTAGTGTGCCGTTGCTGTTAATGCAACCAGTTATATTGAGCCATCAAATACAGAAGCTGACGAAAGACATCAACATGTAAATTTAGTTGTAAATTTAAAGTGTGTGTGAAAAGTATTTTGTATATGGAGATTAACCCATAGTTTCACAGATAAATTGTGGACCAGTGATATTCAGGATCTTCAAAACAAGTCCTGAATGCTCAAACTTAACACTTCTTTTTTTAGAGTGTCGTTGCTGTCAATCCAGCCAGTGATGTGGAGCCATCAGATACAGAAGCTGATGAAAAACAACATGTAAATTTCCTAAATTAATATGGTGCATCAAAATACTTATTTAGCACTTTCAACTGTTTCTTTGTGATTCCTAAAATTACTTTACAGGCTGGGGCTGGGGGAAGACACTGCGCCCGCCTGGAGAAGCCTGTACAAGCCCCCCTCAATAAGAGAGCTGGCAATCTGCAGTGGAGGGTGTTACACACCATTATTGCTGTCAATTCTTTTATTACTGTTCTTAACCCTGCTGTGTCCGACGCCTGCCCATTCTGTGCTCAGAGAGAGACCGTGTTTCACTGTTTCAGCACTTGCTCTCGGTTGTCACCCATTTTTAGTCTTTTAACTCGTCTTTTTACTGATCTTAACCTGATTTTTAACACAAAGGTTTTTATTTTAGGGGCGCGATACACCAGAAGGACCAAACATGTGGACCAGCTGGTAAACTTCTTGCTGGGCCAGGCTAAAATGGCCGTCTATAAGACTAGGAAGAACAGAGTGTGTGGGGAGGGCAGTGAGGATGCAGTGAGAGTGTTTGCCATGCTGGTCAAGTGCAGAGTCAGACTAGAGTTTAACTATTACAGGCTGATGAATGATTTGGAGAGTTTTGAACAGGTCTGGTGTATTAATGATGCCCTTTGTGAATTGTATGACGGGGAGTTGGTTTTTATTATGTAATTCATTTATAGGGTTTAGTATTTGATGGTTGTTTTGTTGTGTGTATTGGGTTGCTTTCTTTAAAAGTGTACAGATCAGTGGCGGAGTTAATGCTTGTTGGGGGGAGACAAACAAAGGGGAACACTATTTTTTATTTATTTATTTATTTTCTTTTGTATGAATTATTGCGTGTTGCAAACAGGCAATGAAGTCTGATAAAAGTCAAAAAGTCTCTCTCTCTCTCACACACACACACACAGCCAGCAAGACACACAGAGCCAGCCAGCTCAGCGATGACATCACAAACATCTCTCTCAGGTGACTCCTATGACATCACAGAGCACGTACATTCCGTTGCTTGCCGTCTGTCAACCACTCAGTCACTGCCAGCCAGACTGGCTGGCTGACTGGATGGTGGGGCTGCTTGCTGCTGCTGCGTACCTTAGCAAGCTTATTTGCTTGACCGGCCTTCCTCCTCCGCCCACATGCCCACCTATGTCCGATCTGCTGTTCACCTGGATCACAGCTCCGCCCCAACAAGGCAGAGCCTCCCAAGAATGGTACAAACTCACCCACGATCCCCTCCACGGAAAGCTATAGCAAAAGGCAAAAGCATTATACGTAATGAAGAGGAACCCGAGTCCAAGACGCATCCGACCAGCCATACATATTTGTGTGTATTAAAGATCACATTTTATTACATTTAGATTTTCTGTACTTTATTACATCTTTTTGTGATTTTTAAATGTATTGTTTCTTTTCCTTATATATGTATGTATGTATGTATGTATGTATGTATGTGTGTGTGTGTCTGTGTGAAAGTGTATGTGTTTGTGTGTCTCTGTGTGAAAGTGAGTGTGTGTGTGTCTGTCTCTGTGTTTGTGTGTCTGTCTCTGTGTGAAAGTGAGTGTGTGTGCGTGTGTCTGTCTGTGAAAGTGTGTGTGTGTGTGTGTGGGTGTGACAGTGTGTATGAGTGTCTGTCTGTCATGTAACTCGCACATCTGTGAGGGCACCATTTTTGCAGAAAGAGATGTACACATTTTGGAGCAACATATGCTGCCATCCAGACATCGTCTTTTCCAGGGACGTCCCTGCATTTTTCAGCAGGATAACGCCAAACCACATTCTGCCCAGATTACAAGCGCATGGTTGCGTAGGCAGAGAGTGCGGGTGCTAGCATGGCCTGCCTGCAGTCCTGACCTGTCTCCGGATTGAGAATGTGTGGCGCACTATGAAGTGCAAATTAAGACAACGAAGGCCCTGTGCAGTTGCGCAGCTGAGGAAATGCATAATGGATGAATGGGGGGAAATCCCACTTGCTAAACTTAACCAAGTGGTGTCTTCAGTGCCCAAGTGCTTAATAAGTGTTATTAAAAGAAAAGGTGATGTTACATAGTGGTAAACAGTCGACTGTCCCAACTTTCTTGGTTTCTTTTCACTGCTAATGAGATGCTGTAGAGTGAGTTAGTTATATTGCTTTCAGGAGCTCTAATCGTATTGATGAGTTCATGCAGCATTTGTAATTGAATTTCAAAAAGAAATCCTTGCTGTCTGGCCTGTGTGTATGAGATGTACTCTGTCAATCTTTGGCTAACAACTGAAACATTGGTAGAACAGAAATGGCAACATAAAAAAGAAAAGTACATTTTAAAAGAGCACATTAAATAGGATGAATATACAGTTTTTTACAATCACTTTGTCACTAATTTCAGAACCTTGATGTCATTTTTCAAAACTCTAGACACAAAACTCAAAACGGTCATCACTTGTAACACAGGCTGTCCAATGTTCAAAACATTGCATTGTGCATTCATATCTTTAAAGAAACCTTGCACTTGCAGACTTGTTGGTTCAAATAATTCATTTATCATGAAATACCATAGTAACATTTATTTAGATCACCCACACAGAAGATACCGATAGTTTCACTGTGTAGTTGTTCGTACAATCATTAAATATTGTAGTACAAAATATGTGATACATGTTTCATTATGGTACTACACATAAATACATCACTGTAAAAGGACTAGTAGAGAGAATACTACAGACACAGTGGAATCATTGAACAAAATCTGAAATGTATTGATGCAATACAATCAAATCACACCATAGGTTTCTTTGAAGCCATGCAACAATAATTAGCTACAAAAAAGAACAAAACTACAGTAAAATGTCAACTGCAGTGTTCCTCACCTGGCTTAGTGTAAAACAAAGGATTGATTACTGTACTTCTGAATTTCCATCAGCCCTGTGTTCAGGTTCAGGTTCTCACAACCATTTTTCACAAGAGGCATCTTGAAACTGAACATACCTGAACATACTCAGTCATCAGCTGCTTCACTCTGTCTGCATTTCTTTCAAAAGGCACACTATACTCTGTGCTACACATTGGTATGCAGTATACAGTCATTTGACAATTGAGAGTAGCCTAATGTTTAGTGCATGCTGAAGACTTGCCGCTTCTCAGTACGGAAATTTCTGATGATTGAGGCCACAGTTGATCCTGAGTTGATTCTGAGGTTTGATTGAATCATTGTAGCTGCCTCAGTCATGGTCATGCCATGATTTACAACATGCTCTACAACTATTTCTCGGATTTCACTGGACACTATTTGCTGTTGCTGCCGCTGTCTGGTCCGTGGCCTTGTCCTCTACCACGTTCCCCCAACACCTCTCAAATGAGGCCCATGGCTGCCTCTCTGGTGAGGCCTAAGCCCTCCTCTATGACGAGGCCCACGACCACCTCTCAGAAGGGGTGCATGTCCCCTTCCATTCCTTTGACCACCACGTCTTCCTCCTCCCACTGCTTGACCTCTATTGTGACCTGGATGACTTGCCGGCTCCATGTTATCACTGTGTTGCTGGGGTGGATAGCACTCATTTCACTCGATACTCGTACCACAATGTGAAATCAATCATCAATAACCAGTTGGCAGTATTGGAAAAGCAATTACAAGGGCCTGCATACATACAGTAATGTCAAATCTGATGTGGAAGAACAATCATCTTCAACCAGGTTGGAGCGTTAGTTGCAATGCCTTTAATACACGCAGCGTGGAGAGGAACAGTGACTCAAGTAGATCCCAAAGTCGCTCTGCCTTCATTTTAACAGTCAGAGCTTTTATACACAAAAATCAAAGAGCTGGTTATAATCAGAAAGTCATTACTATGTTATCTTAAAAGTTAGCTAAGCAGAATTTATATCATTATAGGACAGAGTTCATAGATCAACACATGGATTAGGGAGCAGGCACTTCAATCATACTGTTTGACATTGTCTCCAAGATTCTCATCGTAAATAACAAACAGAAATCAAACTACCTTCTGGCCTGACCTTCTAGCTTGACCTTATCTTTCTTAAGTATACAAGAGAGAAAAACAGGTATTAGAGAAAAAATTTCTAACTTTCCTTCCACACTGCAAACATGGTGTGGAAAAGTGCTACATGATGATGAATGATGATGAAATATTACATCCATAGATAATGTAGTCCAACTGGTTCATGCTCCTCGTTTATTGATGTCAATGGATCTCATTATCCTGAAACTTTCATGATCGAAACATGGAATATTGTTTGTCAGTTTCCATAAAATTATGCATTAAGAGTAATGCAACAGTCACTTATCATTTTGAGCAGCTGTATCAATTGATAGTTAGATCTTTGTAATGAAATGAATAGACAGTGATCTCAGATGTAATGTGTGAATTGCATTTTGAAATGGTAATACTTTGATGTTAAGTTGTGTCATTTTAGTTCAATGAACAAATGATCTGAGGTTGATGTGTATTGTATCCAAGCAATTGTAAAAAAGTGTTAGAGTTTTGAAAAATGTGCATTTTGATCATCGGGTGTGAGTTTAGTGTCTAGAGTTTTGAAAAATGACATCAAGGTTCTGAAATGAGTGCCAAAGTGATTGTAAAAAAGTGTAATATCAGGGGACAGTGGCTATTAGTGATCTGGCCTTCCGTGGCCTCTGTATTAATGTAACAGGTCACATTGTATGTGTACACTGATACTTGATAGTATAATATAGTACAAGTAAAAAACATACATAGGTATCATAGAAGTATTTTGCAGAAATGATTATGGATAGTTATCAAAATGGAGAGGAAATGCTAAATCCAGTCTCCCCAGGCTGAGCTTCTATTGCTGCACCTGCTGGCCCCACTATATGGATAGAGCCACACCAAGTACAAGAGTCTCCCCATTGCTATTTATATCTCCCTATCCAGTCTTCTTTAAGTCAGGGTGGGGTGCCTATTCCCCTGCATGCTTTGAAACCTATAGCACCTGGGACGCACACTTGGGATCCGGTTCCTCTGCCCCTCACATACACATGAGGAATCCTAGGTGCTCAACACGTCATACTGTCTCTTTCATCTCATGTGTAAACTATGGACAAATACATGACTAAACGTGTTTAGTTGCGTTTCCCAGAATGCTTTGCGCCACGATATGCAAATAACGGGGACTATGATTGGCTCCCTGACATTACCCACACTGCGACTGATGCTACCCATTTCACTACCCAACAAAGACCCATAATATGCGTGTGTCTGTCTGTCTGTCTGTCAAAGTATGTGTGTGTGTGTCTGTGTGTGTCTGTGTCTGTCTGTCTGTGTGTGAAAGTGTGTGTGTGTCTGTCTGTCTGTCTGTCATGTAACTTGCACATCTGTGAGGGCACCACTAATGCAGAAAGAGATGTACACATATTGTTTATTTTCCATATATATGTATGTATGTATGTATGCATGTCCAATTGCTTTGACAATACAAATGAATTGAATTGAGAGGGAGAGAGAGAGAGTAAGAGAGAGAGAGACAGACAGACAGACAGACAGACAGAGAGACACACACACACACACACACACACACACACAGAGAGCCAGCCAGCCAGCTCAGCGATGACATGACGAGCCTCTCTCAGCTTACTGCTATGACATCACAGAGCACGTACATTCCGTTTAACAAATCGTTAAACAAAAAAGGTTATAAACACATTGACTACAATACCGGTTAGTAAGACGAAGGTGAGTCTCTCGTTAGTATTATTAGTCAGACATTAAATAACTACGCAGGTTAGTATTTATGTCAGGTAACTTCTCGTTATATATATATCAGTCTCATTTACGTTTAGGTGCCGAGAAAGATCCTATTTGTTACCACAATTTCCCTTAACTGATTATTATTCAATGATTAAGGATAGGCAGGGCCACCAATAATCTAATGTCTATTAACTTGTGTCAATTTCAGACTAAACAGTTAAACAGGAATGAGAAGATATTTCTCGGCGTTGACAGATTTTATTTCTAAAATTATCAACAAAACAGTTGAATGCAACTCACATTTATATTTAAGAAAACTAAATGATATTACACATTCTAGAGTTATGAATCACAGATTAACATTTCTAATTGATTTCTCAAATGTCATGAATCACAAACTCCAAACTGTTAAACTTATGTGAACTTCGTCGCAGAGAGGCCTCTCTGGCTTCGGGCTCAGATAACAGCACACGGCACGAGGTCCGTGTGGTTTGGAACAAAGGCAGTCCGGTTCGGCTTTGTCCAAGAACTTCCACTCAGTCGATGCACCTGGAAGTTGGGGTTTCGCGAATGTAGAGTCTTTTCCAAACAGATTTTCCATTGGTTTGAAGGCTCCAAGGTTGTGCACAAAATCTTCTTTGTAAGCATGGTTCCACCGTAGTTACTTGAAGACGAAGTCTTTGAGGAAAGCAGGGCCCTGTTTGTTCCAAGGGTCAAGTTTCTTAAGACTCAAATAGCTATTTAAGTGACTGACACTTTCGTATTCAGTCGACTTAGTCAATTGTCCAGCTGTAAAACTCCACTGATCAGGTGGGTCTGTGAAGTTATTTATTTAATAAAGTCCTTTAAAATAATTCTTCGCTCAATCTCCTTCTCCCAGTTTAACTCTTCTGTTGCCGGCAAAGACTTGGTTGGTTTCTGATTCCGGTTCTGGCAACAGAGCTACAGGTTGAGCTGTGGCAGCGAGTTTCTGGTTCAGGTGAGAGAGAGAGAGAGAGAAAGACTGTCCGCTGTTCCTTATAGTCTGTCAGATCAGTAGGTGATTGGTCCCTGAGTTCTTGAGATTGGATTTCGGTTTCAGCCCCCAGTGTCCTATTGGAGGGAGGCTTTATTTATGACTGATGTCAATCCATGCCATCTTTTGGAAATGCCGGTTGGCCTGGGTTCGTAGCTCTATGTCGGGATTTCGGCTCTCATCCACTTCAAAGAGTTTTTATCACCTACAGGCCCCTTTTTCCAGACATCTCATAGCAGAATTCCAAACTATTTGGCCTCTTCTCGGTGCCATCCTCCCCAAAACTGTCACTTTGATGCAAACCAGTTCCAAGCTGATGAGCTAAGGAAAATGTGATAACTTTGGGGGGGGAGAGGTCTTCTTTAGATCAGTGCTTCAGCTCAGAGCCCAAATGCTCTTATCCAAATACACCCAACATAACGCTACATATGTATGTATGTATGTATATATGTGTAGAAGGAAAATTAGAAATTATTTTCTTACACCTGTTTTTCTCTCTTGTATACTTAAGAAAGATACGGTCAAGCTAGAAGGTCAGCCCAGAAGATAGTTTGATTTCTGTTTGTTATTTACGATGAGAACCTTGGAGACATTGTCAAACGGTATGACCTACGTGCCTGTTCCCTAAAACCATGTGTTGACCTATGAACTCTGTTCTATAATGATATATGTTCTGCTTAGTTAGCCTTTAAGATAACATTGTAATGACTTTCTAGCATGTATGGATGTATGTATGTATGTATATATATATATATATATATATATACACTCACCTAAAGGATTATTAGGAACACCATACTAATATTGTGTTTGACCCCCTTTTGCCTTCAGAACTGCCTTAATTCTACGTGGCATTGATTCAACAAGGTGCTGAAAGCATTCTTTAGAAATGTTGGCCCATATTGATAGGATAGCATCTTGCAGTTGATGGAGATTTGTGGGATGCACATCCAGGGCACGAAGCTCCCGTTCCACCACATCCCAAAGATGCTCTATTGGGTTGAGATCTGGTGACTGTGGGGGCCAGTTTAGTACAGTGAACTCATTGTCATGTTCAAGAAACCAATTTGAAATGATTGGACCTTTGTGACATGGTGCATTATCCTGCTGGAAGTAGCCGTCAGAGGATGGGTACATGGTGGTCATAAAGGGATGGACATGGTCAGAAACAATGCTCAGGTAGGCCGTGGCATTTAAACGATGCCCAATTGGCACTAAGGGGCCTAAAGTGTGCCAAGAAAACATCCCCCACACCATTACACCACCACCACCAGCCTGCACAGTGGTAACAAGGCATGATGGATCCATGTTCTCATTCTGTTTACGCCAAATTCTGACTCTACCATCTGAATGTCTCAACAGAAATCGAGACTCATCAGACCAGGCAACATTTTTCTAGTCTTCAACTGTCCGATTTTGGTGAGCTTGTGCAAATTGTAGCCTCTTTTTCCTATTTGTAGTGGAGATGAGTGGTACCCGGTGGGGTCTTCTGCTGTTGTAGCCCATCCGCCTCAAGGTTGTACGTGTTGTGGCTTCACAAATGCTTTGCTGCATACCTCGGTTGTAACGAGTGGTTATTTCAGTCAAAGTTGCTCTTCTATCAGCTTGAATCAGTCGGCCCATTCTCCTCTGACCTCGAGCATCAACAAGGCATTTTCGCCCACAGGACTGCCGCATACTGGATGTTTTTCCCTTTTCACACCATTCTTTGTAAACCCTAGAAATAGTTGTGCGTGAAAATCCCAGTAACTGAGCAGATTGTGAAATACTCAGACCGGCCCGTCTGGCACCAACAACCATGCCACGCTCAAAATTGCTTAAATCACCTTTCTTTCCCATTCAGACATTCAGTTTGGAGTTCAGGAGATTGTCTTGACCAGGACCACACCCCTAAATGCATTGAAGCAACTGCCATGTGATTGGTTGGTTAGATAATTGCATTAATGAGAAATTGAACAGGTGTTCCTAATAATCCTTTAGGTGAGTGTATATATGTATGTATGTATGTCCAATTGCTTTGACAATACAAATGAATTGAATTGAGAGGAAGAGAGAGAGAGAGAGAGAGAGAGAGAAAGAGAGAGAGAGAGACAGACAGACAGACAGACAGACAGACAGACAGCTCAGCGATGACATCACGAGCCTCTCTCAGCTGACTGCTATGACATCACAGAGCACGTACATTCTGTTGCTTGTCGTCTGTCAACCACTCAGTCACTGCTAGCCAGACTGTCCCTAAGACAAAGTGTACAATACTTCAATTATATCTCCTCCAGACAGATAAAGAGTATTAAGAGCTACGATGAAGTTACCCAGGAGATGTAAAAAGCTTGCATCACCTGGTATTTCCTGGAGGTCACCCATCCAAGTACTAACCAGGCCCTGGCCCGTTTAGTTTCCAAGGTCTGACGAGATCGGGCACGTTCAGGACGGTGTGGCCGCAAGCCGAGATGCCTGGCTGCATGATGTCTCTTAAAGGCTGGCGGGTATTGACGGAATTTCCAGCAAAAAATAAAAAATAAAAAAATAAAAAAATGGAGGGAAAAATAACAGTGCAGGAAAGGGTGTTGAAAGTAGCCGGGAACGTGTACAATTCTTCAATTATATCTCCTCCAGACAGAAAGAGAGTATTAAGAGCTACGATGAAGTTACCCTGGAGACGTAAAAAGCTTGCAGCACCTGGTATTTCTAGGAGATCTCCCATCCAAGTACTGACCAGGCCATGCCCCGTTTAGCTTCCGAGATCTGACGAGACGGGGTGCGTCCAGGACGGTGTAGCCGCAAGCCGAGAGGCCTGGCTGCATGATGTCTCTTAAAGGCTGACGGGTGTTGACGGAACTTCCAGCAAATAAAAAAAGAAAAATGGAGGGAAAAATATCAGTTCAGCAAAGGGTGTTGAAAGTAGCCGGGTACGTGTACATTTCTTCAATTATATCTCCTCCAGACAGAAAGAGAGTATTAAGAGCTACGATAAAGTTACCCAGGAGACGTAAAAGCTTGCAGCACCAGGTATTTCCAGGAGGTCTCACATTCAAGTACTGACCAGGTCCTGCCCTGTTTAGCTTCCGAGATCTGATGAGATCGGTCGCGTTCAGGACGGCGTGGCCGCAAGCCGAGAGGCCTGGCAGCATGATGTCTCTTAAAGGCGGGCGGGTTTTGACGGACCTTCCAGCAAAAAAAAAAAGAAAAAAGAAAAATGGAGGGAAAAATATCAGTGCAGCAAAGGGTGTTGAAAGTTGCCGGGTACGTGTACATTTCTTCAATTGTATCTTCTCCTGACAGAAAGAGAGTATTAAGAGCTACGATGAAGTTACCCAGGAGACGTAAAAAGCTTGCAGTACCTAGTTTTTCCAGGAGGTCACCAATCCAAATACTGACCAGGTCCTGCCACGTTTTGCTTCCTAGATCTGACAAGATCGGGCGCGTTCAGGACGGTGTGGCCGCAAGCCAAAAAGCCTGGCTGCATGATGTCTCTTAAAGGCTGGCGGGTATTGACGGAACTTCCAGCAAAAAAAAGAAAAATGGAGGGAAAAATACCAGTGCAGCAAATGGTGTTGAAAGTAGCCGGGTACGTGTACAAATCCTCAATTATAACACCTCCAGACAGAAAGAGAGTATTAACAGCTACAATGAAGTTACTCAGGAGACTAAAAAGCTTGCAGCACCAGGTATTTCCAGGAGGTCTCCCATCCAAGTATTGACCAGGCCCTGCCCCGTTTAGCTTCCGAGATCTGACAAGATCGGGCACGTTCAGGTCAGTGTGGCCGCAAGCCTAGAGAGCTGGCTGCATGATGTCTCTTAAAGGCTGGAGGGTATTGACGGAACTTCCGGCAAAAAAAAAAAGAAAAAAGAAAAATGGAGGGAAAAATATCAGTGCAGCAAAGAGTGTTGAAAGTAGCCGGGTACGTGTACAATTCTTCAATTATATCTCCTCCAGACTGAAAGAGAGTATTACGAGCTACGATGAAGTTACCCAAGAGACGTATAAAGCTTGCAGCACCTGGTATTTCCAGGAGGTCACCCATCCAAGTACTGACCAGGACCTGCCCCGTTCAGCTTACGCGATCTGACGAGATCGAGCGCGTTCAGGACGGTGTGGACACAAGCCGAGAGGCCTGGCTGCATGATGTCTCTTAATGGTTGGCGGGTATTGACGGAACTTCCAGCAAAAAAAAAAAAAAAGAAAACGGAGGGAAAAATATCAGTGCAGCAAAGGATGTTGAAAGTAGCCAGGTACGTATACAATACTTCAAATATATCTCCTCCTGACTGAAAGAGAGTATCAAGAGCTACGATAAAGTTACCCAGCAGACGTAAAAAGCTGGCAGCACCTGGTATTTCCAGGAGATCTCCCATCCAAGTACTGACCAGGTCCTGCCCCGTTTCGTTTCCGAGATCTGACGAGATCGGGCGCGTTCAGGTCTGTGTGTCCGCAAGCCGAGATGCCTGGTTGCATGATGTCTCTTAAAGGCTGGCGGATATTGATGGAACTTCCAGAAAAAATAAAAAATAAAAATAAAAATGGCGGGAAAAATATCAGTGCAGCAAAGGGTGTTGAAAGTAGCCGGGTACGTGTACAATTCTTCAATTATATCTCCTCCAGACAGAAATAGAGTATTAAGAGCTACGATGAAGTTACCCAGGAGACGAAAAAGCTTGCAGCACCTGGTATTTCCAGGAGGTCACCCATCCAAGTACTGACGAGGCCCTGCACCGTTTAGCTTCCGAGATCTGATGAGATCGACCGCGTTCAGGACGGTGTGGCCGCAAGCCAAGCAGCCTGGCTGCATGATGTCTCTTAAAGGCTGGAGGGTATTGATGGAACTTCCAGCAAAAAAAAAAAAAGAAAAAAGAAAAATGGAGGGAAAAATATCTGTGCAGTAAAGGGTGTTGAAAGTAGCCGGGTACGTGTACAATTCTTCAATTAAATCTCCTCCAGACAGAAAGAGAGTATTAAAAGCTACGACGAAGTTCCCCAGGTGACGTAAATAGCTTGCAGCACCTGGTACTTCCAGGAGGTCTCCCATCCAAGTACTGACCAGGTCCTGCCCCGTTTAGTTTCCGAGATCTGACGAGATCGGGCGCGTTCAGGACGGTGTGGCCACAAGCCGAGACGCCTGGCTGCATGATGTCTCTTAAAGGCTGGCGGGTATTGACGGAATTTCCAGCATAAAAAAAAAATAAAAAAATAGAAAAATGGAGGGAAAAATATCAGTGCAGGAAAGGGTGTTGAAAGTAGCCGGGTACGTGTACAATTCTTCAATTATATCTCCTCCAGACTGAAAGAGAGTATTAAGAGCTACGATAAAGTTACCCAGGAGACGTAAAAGCTTGCAGCACCAGGTATTTCCAGGAGGTCTCACATTCAAGTACTGACCAGGTCCTGCCCCGTTTAGCTTCCGAGATCTGACGAGATCGGGCGCGTTCAAGATGGTGTGGCAGCAAGCCGAGATGCCTGGCTGCATGATGTCTCTTAAAGGCTGGCGGGTATTGACGGAATTTCCAGCAAAAAAAAAAAAAAAAGAAAAACGGAGGCAAAAATATCAGTGCAGCAAAGGGTGTTGAAAGTTGCCGGTTACGTGTACAATACTTCAATTATATCTCCTCCAGACAGAAAGAGAGTATTACGAGCTACGATAAAGTTACCCAGGAGAAGTAAAAAGCTTGCAGCACCTGGTATTTCCAGGAGGTCACCCATCCAAGTACAGACCAGGCACTGCCCCGTTTAGCTTCCGAGATCTGACGAGATCGGTCGCATTCAGGACGGTGTGGCCACAAGCCGAGACGCCTGGCTGCATGATGTCTCTTAAAGGTTGGCGGGTATTGACGGAACTTCCAGCAGAAAAAAAAAAAGAAAAAGAAAAATGGAGGCAAAAATATCAGTGCAGCAAAGGGTGTTGAAAGTTGCCGGGTACTCAATTATATCTCCTCCAGACAGAAAGAGAGTATTAAGAGCTACGATAAAGTTTCCCAGGAGAAGTAAAAAGCTTGCAGCACCTGGTATTTCCAGGAGGTCTCCCATCTAAATACTGACCAGGCCCTGCCCCGTTTAGCTTCCGAGATCTGACGAGATCGGGCGCATTCAGGACGGTGTGGCCACAAGCCGAGACGCCTGGCTGCATGATGTCTCTTAAAGGCTGGAGGGTATTGACGGAACTTCCAGCAAAAAAAAAAAGAAAAAAGAAAAATGGAGGGAAAAATATTTGTGCAGTAAAGGGTGTTGAAAGTAGCCGGGTACGTGTACAATTCTTCAATTAAATCTCCTCCCGACTGAAAGAGAGTATTAAGAGCTACGATGAAGTTACCCAGGAGACGTAAAAAGCTTGCAGCACCTGGTATTTCCAGGAGGTCAACCATCCAAGTACTGACCAGGCCCTGCCCCGTTTAGCTTCCGAGATCTGACGAGATTGGGGGCGTTTAGGACGGTGTGGCCGCAAGCCAAGAGGCCTGGCTGCATGATGTCTCTTAAAGGCTGGCGGGTATTGACGGAACTTCCAGCAAAAAAAAAAAAAAAAAGAAAAAAAGAAAAACGGAGGGAAAAAAATCAGTGCCGCAAAGGGTGTTGAAAGTAGCCAGGTACGTGTACAATTCTTCAATTAAATCTCCTCCAGACAGAAAGAGAGTATTAAAAGCTACGACGAAGTTCCCCAGGTGACGATAAAAGCTTGCAGCGCCTGGAATTTCCAGAAGGTCTCACATTCAAGTAATGACCAGGTCCTGCCCAGTTTAGCTTCCAAGAGCTGACGAGATGGGGCGCGTTCAGGACGGTGTGGCCGCAAGCCAAGACGCCTGGCTGCATGATGTCTCTTAAAGGTTGGCGGGTATTGACGGAACTTCCAGCAGAAAAAATAAATAATAATAAAAATAAAAAAATTGATGGAAAAATATCAGTGCAGCAAAGGGTGTTGACAGTAGCTGGGTACGTGTACAATACTTCAATTATATCTCCTCCAGACAGAAAGAGAGTATTAAGAGCTTCGATAAAGTTACCCAGGAGACGTAAAAGCTTGCAGCACCAGGTATTTCCAGGAGGTCTCACATTCAAGTACTGACCAGGTCTTGCCCCGTTTAGCTTCCGAGATCTGATGAGATCGGGCGCGTTCAGGACGGTGTGGCCGCAAACCTAAAGGCCTGGCTGCATGATGTCTCTAAAAGGCTGGCGGGTATTGACGGAACATCAAAGAAAAAAAAAAAAAAAAAAATAGAAAAATGGAGGGAAAAATATCAGTGCAGCAATGGGTGTTGAAAGTAGCCGGGTACGTGTACAATACTTCAATTATATCTCCTCCAGACAGAAAGAGAGTATTAAGAGCTACGATGAAGTTACCCAGGAGACGTAAAAGCTTGCAGCACCAGGTATTTCCAGGAGGTCTCACATTCAAGTACTGACCAGGTCCTGCCCCGTTTAGCTTCCGAGATCTGACGAGATCGGGCGCGTTCAGGACGGTGTGGCCGCAAGCCGAGATGCCTGGCTGCATGATGTCTCTTAATGGCTGGCGGGTATTGACGGAACTTCCAGCAAAAAAAAAAAAAAAAAAAAGAAATAGAAAAATGGAGGGAAAAATATCAGTGCAGTAATGGGTTTTGAAAGTAGCCGGGTACGTGTACAATTCTTCAATTATATCTCCTCCAGACAGAAAGACAGTATTAAGAGCTACGATGAAGTTACCCAGGAGACGTAAAAAGCTTGCAGCACCTGGCATTTCCAGGAGGTCACCCATCCAAGTACTGACCAGGCCCTGCCCCGTTTAAATTCCAAGATCTGATGAGATCGGGGGCGTTCAGGACGGTGTGGCTGCAAGCCAAGAGGCCGGGCTGCATGATGTCTCTTAATGGTTGGCGGGTTTTGACGGAACATCCAGCAAAAAAAAAAAAGAGAAATGGAGGGAGAAATACCAGTGCAGCAAAGGGTGTTGAAAGTAGCCGGGTACGTGTACAATTCTTCAATTATATCTCCTGCAGACAGAAAGAGAGTATTAAGAGCTACGATGAAGTTACCCAGGAGACGTAAAAAGCTTGCAGCACCTGGTATTTCTAGGAGGTCTCCCATCCAAGTACTGACCAGGCCCTGCCCCGTTTAGCTTCCGAGATCTGACGAGATCGGGCGCATTCAGGATGGTGTGGCCGCAAGCCGAGAGACCTGGCTGCATGATGTCTCTTAAAGGCTGGCGGGTATTGACGGAACTTCCAGCAAATAAAAAAAAAAAAAGAAAAAAAGAAAAATGGAGGGAAAAAAATTAGTGCCGCAAAGGGTGTTGAAAGTAGCCAGGTACGTGTGCAATTCTTCAATTAAATCTCCTCCAGACAGAAAGAGAGTATTAAAAGCTACGACGAAGTTCCCCAGGTGACGAAAAAAGCTTGCAGCACCTGGAATTTCCAGAAGGTCTCACATTCAAGTAATGACCAGGCCCTGCCCAGTTTAGCTTCCGAGAGCTGACGAGATGGGGCGCGTTCAGGACGGTGTGGCCGCAAGCCAAGATGCCTGGCTGCATGATGTCTCTTAAAGGTTGGCGGGTATTGACGGAACTTCCAGCAGAAAAAATAAATAATAATAAAAATAAAAAAATTGATGGAAAAATATCAGTGCAGCAAAGGGTGTTGACAGTAGCTGGGTACGTGTACAATACTTCAATTATATCTCCTCCAGACAGAAAGAGAGTATTAAGAGCTACGATAAAGTTACCCAGGAGACGTAAAAGCTTGCAGCACCAGGTATTTCCAGGAGGTCTCACATTCAAGTACTGACCAGGTCTTGCCCCATTTAGCTTCCGAGATCTGATGAGATCGGGCGCGTTCAGGACGGTGTGGCCGCAAACCTAGAGGCCTGGCTGCATGATGTCTCTTAAAGGTTGGCGGATATTGACGAACTTCCAGCAAAAAAAAAAAAGAAAAATGGAGGGAAAAATATCAGTGCAGCAAAGGCTGTTGAAAGTAGCCGTGTACGTGTACAATACTTCAATTATATCTCCTCCAGACAGAAAGAGAGTACAAAGAGCTACGATGAAGTTACCCAGGAGACAAAAAAGCTTGCAGCACCAGGTATTTCCAGGAGGTCACCCATCCAAGTACTGACCAGGCCCTGCCCCTTTTACCTTCCGAGATCTGACGATATCGGGCGCGTTCAGGACGGTGTGGCCGAAAGCCAAGAGGCCCTGCTGCATGATGTCTCTTTAGGCTGGTGGGTATTGACGGAACTTCCAGCAAAAAAAAAAAAAAAAAAAAGAAAAATGGAGGGAGAAATATCAGAGCAGCAAAGGCTGTTGAAAGTAGCCGGGTACGTGTACAATTCTTCAATAATATCTCCTCCAGACTGAAAGAGAGTATTAAGAGCTACGATGAAGTTAACCAGGAGACGTAAAAAGCTTGCAGCACCTGGTATTTCCAGGAGGTCACCCAACCAAGTACTGGCCAGACCCTGCCCCGTTTAGCTTCCGAGATATGATGAGATCAGGCGCGTTCAGGATGGTGTGGCCGCAAGCCAAGAGACCTGGCTGCATGATGTCTCTTAAAGGCTGGCAAGTATTGACGGAACTTCCAGCAAAAAAAAAAAAAAAAAAAAAATAGAAAAAGGGAGGGAAAAATATCAGTGCAGCACAGGGTGTTGAAAGTAGCCGGGTACATGTACAATTCTTCAATTATATCTCCTCCAGACAGATAGAGAGTATTAAGAGCTACGATAAAGTTACCCAGGAGACGTAAAAGCTTGCAGCACGAGGTATTTCCAGGAGGTCACACATCCAAGTACTGACCAGGCCCTGCCCCGTTTAGCTTCCGAAATCTGATATGATCGGGCGCGTTCAGGACGGTGTGACTACAAGCCAAGAGGCCTGGCTGCATGATGTCTCTTAAAGGCTGGCGGATATTGACGGAACTTCCAGCAAAAAAATAAAATAAAAAGAAAAATGGAGGGAAAAATATCAGTGCAGCAAAGGGTGTTGACAGTAGCTGGGTACGTGTACAATACTTCAATTATGTCTCCTCCAGACAGAAAGAGAGTATTAAGAGCTACGATGAAGTTACCCAGGAGACAAAAAAGCTTGCAGCACCAGGCATTTCCAGGAGGTCACCCATCCAAGTACTGACCAGGCCCTGCCCCTTTTACCTTCCGAGATCTTACGAGATCGGGCGCATTCAGGACGGTGTGGCCACAAGCCGAGAGGCCTGGCTGCATGATGTCTCTTAAAGGTTGGCGGATATTGACGAACTTCCAGCAAAAAAAAAAAAGAAAAATGGAGGGAAAAATATCAGTGCAGCAAAGGCTGTTGAAAGTAGCCGTGTACGTGTACAATTCTTCAATAATATCTCCTCCAGACTGAAAGAGAGTATTAAGAGCTACGATGAAGTTACCCAGGAGACGTAAAAAGCTTGCAGCACCTGGTATTTCCAGGAGGTCACCCAACCAAGTACTGGCCAGACCCTGCCCCGTTTAGCTTCCGAGATATGATGAGATCAGGCGCGTTCAGGACGGTGTGGCCGCAAGCCAAGAGACCAGGCTGCATGATGTCTCTTAAAGGATGGCGGGTAATGACGGAATTTCCAGAAAAAAAAAAAAAAAAAGAAAAATGGATGGAAAAATATCAGTGCAGCAAAGGATGTTGACAGTAGCTGGGTACGTGTACAGTACTTCAATTATATCTCCTGGAGACAGAAAGAGAGTTTTAAGAGCTACGATGAAGTTACCCAGGAGACGTAAAAAGCTTGCAGCACCTGGTATTTCCAGGAGGTCACACATCCAAGTACTGACCAGGCCCTGCCCCGTTTAGCTTCCGAAATCTGATATGATCGGGCGCGTTCAGGACGGTGTGACTACAAGCCAGGAGGCCTGGCTGCATGATGTCTCTTAAAGGCTGGCGGATATTGACGGAACTTCCAGAAAAAAAATAAAATAAAAAGAAAAATGGAGGGAAAAATATCAGTGCAGCAAAGGGTGTTGAAAGTAGCCTAGTACGTGTACAATTCTTCAATTATATCTCCTGGAGACAGAAAGAGAGTATTAAGAGCTACGATGAAGTTACCCAGGAGACGTAAAAAGCTTGCAGCACCTGGCATTTCCAGGAGGTCACCCATCCAAGTACTGACCAGGCCCTGCCCCGTTTAAATTCCAAGATCTGATGAGATCGGGGGCGCTCAGGACGGTGTGGCTGCAAGCCAAGAGGCCGGGCTGCATGATGTCTCTTAATGGTTGGCGGGTTTTGACGGAACATCCAGCAAAAAAAAAAAAGAGAAATGGAGGGAGAAATACCAGTGCAGCAAAGGGTGTTGAAAGTAGCCGGGTACGTGTACAATTCTTCAATTAAATCTCCTGCAGACAGAAAGAGAGTATTAAGAGCTACGATGAAGTTACCCAGGAGACGTAAAAAGCTTGCAGCACCTGGTATTTCTAGGAGGTCAGCCATCCAAGTACTGACCAGGCCCTGCCCCGTTTAGCTTCCGAGATCTTACGAGATCGGGCGCATTCAGGACGGTGTGGCCACAAGCCGAGAGGCCTGGCTGCATGATGTCTCTTAAAGGTTGGCGGGTATTGACGGAACTTCCAGCAAAAAAAAAAAAAAAAAAAAAAAGAAAAATGGATGGAAAAATATCAGTGCAGCAAAGGGTGTTGACAGTAGCTGGGTACGTGTACAATACTTCAATTATGTCTCCTCCAGACAGAAAGAGAGTATTAAGAGCTACAATGAAGTTACCCAGGAGACAAAAAAGCTTGCAGCACCAGGTATTTCCAGGAGGTCACCCATCCAAGTACTTACCAGGCCCTGCCCCTTTTACCTTCCGAGATCTTACGAGATCGGGCGCATTCAGGACGGTGTGGCCACAAGCCGAGAGGCCTGGCTGCATGATGTCTCTTAAAGGTTGGCGGATATTGACGAACTTCCAGCAAAAAAAAAAAAGAAAAATGGAGGGAAAAATATCAGTGCAGCAAAGGCTGTTGAAAGTAGCCGTGTACGTGTACAATACTTCAATTATATCTCCTCCAGACAGAAAGAGAGTACTAAGAGCTACGATGAAGTTACCCAGGAGACAAAAAAGCTTGCAGCACCAGGTATTTCCAGGAGGTCACCCATCCAAGTACTGACCAGGCCCTGCCCCTTTTACCTTCCGAGATCTGACGATATCGGGCGCGTTCAGGACGGTGTGGCCGAAAGCCAAGAGGCCCGGCTGCATGATGTCTCTTAAAGGTTGGCGGGTATTGATGGAACTTCCAGCAAAAAAAAAAAAAAAAAAAGAAAAATGGAGGGAGAAATATCAGTGCAGCAAATGCTGTTGAAAGTAGCCGGGTACGTGTACATTTCTTCAATAATATTTCCTCCAGACTGAAAGAGAGTATTAAGAGCTACGATGAAGTTACCCAGGAGACGTAAAAAGCTTGCAGCACCTGGTATTTCCAGGAGGTCACCCAACCAAGTACTGGCCAGACCCTGCCCCGTTTAGCTTCCGAGATATGATGAGATCAGGCGCGTTCAGGACGGTGTGGCCGCAAGCCAAGAGACCTGGCTGCATGCTGTCTCTTAAAGGCTGGCAAGTATTGACGGAACTTCCAGCAAAAAAAAAAAAAAAAAAAAATAGAAAAAGGGAGGGAAAAATATCAGTGCAGCAAAGGGTGTTGAAAGTAGCCGGGTACATGTACAATTCTTCAATTATATCTCCTCCAGACAGATAGAGAGTATTAAGAGCTATGATAAAGTTACCCAGGAGACGTAAAAGCTTGCAGCACTATGAATTTCCAGGCGGTCTCACATTCATGTACTAACCAGGTCCTGCCCCGTTTAGCTTCCGAGATCTGACGAGATCGGGCGCGTTCAGTATGGTGTGGCCGCAAGCCGAGATGCCTGGCTGCATGATGTCTCTTAAAGGATGGCGGGTATTGATGGAATTTCCTGCAAAAAAAAAAAAAAAAAAATAGAAAAATGGAGGGAAAAATATCAGTGCAGCAAAGGGTGTTGAAAGTAGCCGGGTACGTGTACAATTCTTCAATTAAATCTCCTGCAGACAGAAAGAGAGTATTAAGAGCTACGATGAAGTTACCCAGGAGACGTAAAAAGCTTGCAGCACCTGGTATTTCTAGGAGGTCAGCCATCCAAGTACTGACCAGGCCCTGCCCCGTTTAGCTTCCGAGATCTTACGAGATCGGGCGCATTCAGGACGGTGTGGCCACAAGCCGAGAGGCCTGGCTGCATGATGTCTCTTAAAGGTTGGCGGGTATTGACGGAACTTCCAGCAAAAAAAAAAAAAAAAAAAAAAAGAAAAATGGATGGAAAAATATCAGTGCAGCAAAGGGTGTTGACAGTAGCTGGGTACGTGTACAATACTTCAATTATGTCTCCTCCAGACAGAAAGAGAGTATTAAGAGCTACAATGAAGTTACCCAGGAGACAAAAAAGCTTGCAGCACCAGGTATTTCCAGGAGGTCACCCATCCAAGTACTTACCAGGCCCTGCCCCTTTTACCTTCCGAGATCTTACGAGATCGGGCGCATTCAGGACGGTGTGGCCACAAGCCGAGAGGCCTGGCTGCATGATGTCTCTTAAAGGTTGGCGGATATTGACGAACTTCCAGCAAAAAAAAAAAGAAAAATGGAGGGAAAAATATCAGTGCAGCAAAGGCTGTTGAAAGTAGCCGTGTACGTGTACAATACTTCAATTATATCTCCTCCAGACAGAAAGAGAGTACTAAGAGCTACGATGAAGTTACCCAGGAGACAAAAAAGCTTGCAGCACCAGGTATTTCCAGGAGGTCACCCATCCAAGTACTGACCAGGCCCTGCCCCTTTTACCTTCCGAGATCTGACGATATCGGGCGCGTTCAGGACGGTGTGGCCGAAAGCCAAGAGGCCCGGCTGCATGATGTCTCTTAAAGGTTGGCGGGTATTGATGGAACTTCCAGCAAAAAAAAAAAAAAAAAAAGAAAAATGGAGGGAGAAATATCAGTGCAGCAAATGCTGTTGAAAGTAGCCGGGTACGTGTACATTTCTTCAATAATATTTCCTCCAGACTGAAAGAGAGTATTAAGAGCTACGATGAAGTTACCCAGGAGACGTAAAAAGCTTGCAGCACCTGGTATTTCCAGGAGGTCACCCAACCAAGTACTGGCCAGACCCTGCCCCGTTTAGCTTCTGAGATATGATGAGATCAGGCGCGTTCAGGACGGTGTGGCCGCAAGCCAAGAGACCTGGCTGCATGCTGTCTCTTAAAGGCTGGCAAGTATTGACGGAACTTCCAGCAAAAAAAAAAAAAAAAAAAAATAGAAAAAGGGAGGGAAAAATATCAGTGCAGCAAAGGGTGTTGAAAGTAGCCGGGTACATGTACAATTCTTCAATTATATCTCCTCCAGACAGATAGAGAGTATTAAGAGCTATGATAAAGTTACCCAGGAGACGTAAAAGCTTGCAGCACTATGAATTTCCAGGCGGTCTCACATTCATGTACTAACCAGGTCCTGCCCCGTTTAGCTTCCGAGATCTGACGAGATCGGGCGCGTTCAGTATGGTGTGGCCGCAAGCCGAGATGCCTGGCTGCATGATGTCTCTTAAAGGATGGCGGGTATTGATGGAATTTCCTGCAAAAAAAAAAAAAAAAAAATAGAAAAATGGAGGGAAAAATATCAGTGCAGCAAAGGGTGTTGAAAGTAGCCGGGTACGTGTACAATTCTTCAATTATATCTCCTCCAGACAGATAGAGAGTATTAAGAGCTACGATAAAGTTACCCAGGAGACGTAAAAGCTTGCAGCACGAGGTATTTCAAGGAGGTCTCACATTGATGTACTGACCAGGTCCTGCCCCGTTTAGCTTCCGAGATCTGACGAGATCGGGCGCGTTCAGGACGGTGTGGCCGCAAGCCGAGAGGCCTGGCTGCATGATGTCTCTTAAAGGTTGGCGGGTATTGACGGAACTTCCAGCAAAAAATAAAATAAAAAGAAAAATGGAGGGAAAAATATCAGTGCAGCAAAGGGTGTTGAAAGTAGCTGGGTACGTGTACAATACTTCAATTATATCTCCTCCAGACAGATAGAGAGTATTAAGAGCTACCATGAAGTTACCCAGGAGACGTAAAAAGCTTGCAGCACCTGGTATTTCTAGGAGGTCTCCCATCCAAGTACTGACCAGGCCCTGCCCCGTTTAGCTTCTGAGATCTGACGAGATCGGGCGCATTCAGGACGGTGTGGCCACAAGCCGAAAGGCCTGGCTGCATGATGTCTCCTAAAGGTTGGCGGGTATTGACGGAACTTCCAGCAAAAAAAAAAAGAAAAAAGAAAAATGTAGGGAAAAATATCAGTGCAGCAAAGGGTTTTGAAAGTAGCCTAGTACGTGTACAATTCTTCAATTATATCTCCTCCAGACAAAAAGAGAGTATTAAGAGCTACGATGAAGTTACCCAGGAGACGTAAAAGGCTTGCAGCACCTGGTATTTCTAGGAGGACTCCCATCCAACTACTGACCAGGCCCTGCCCCGTTTAGCTTCCGAGATCTGACAAGATCGGGCGCATTCAGGACGGTGTGGCCGCAAGCCGAGAGGCCCAGCTGCATGATGTCTCTTTAAGGCTGGCGGGTATTGACGGAACTTCCAGCAAAAAAAAAAAGAAAAAAGAAAAATGTAGGGAAAAATATCAGTGCAGCAAAGGGTTTTGAAAGTAGCCGGGTACGTGTACAATTCTTCAATAATATCTCCTACAGACTGAAAGAGAGTATTAAGAGCTATGATGAAGTTACCCAGGAGACGTAAAAAGCTTGCAGCACCTGGTATTTCTAGGAGGTCTCCCATCCAAGTACTGACCAGGCCCTGACCCGTTAGCTTCCGAGATCTGACGAGATCGGGCGCGTTCAGGATGGTGTGGCCGCAAGCCAAGATGCCTGGCTGCATGACGTCTCTTAAAGGCTGGCGGGTATTGACGGAACTGCCAGCAAAAAAAAAAAAGAAAAATAGAGGGAAATATACCAGTGCAGCAAAGGGTGTTGAAAGTAGCCGGGTACGTGTACAATTCTTCAATTATATCTCCTGGAGAAAAAAAGAGAGTATTAAGAGCTACGATGAAGTTTCCCAGGAGACGTAAAAAGCTTGCAGCACCTGGTATTTCTAGGAGGTCTCCCATCCAAGTACTGACCAGGCCCTGCCCCGTTTAGCTTCCGAGATCTGACGAGATCGGGCGCATTCAGGACGGTGTGGCCACAAGCCGAAAGGCCTGGCTGCATGATGTCTCTTAAAGGTTGGCGGGTATTGACGGAACTTCCAGCAAAAATAAAAAATAAAAAAAGAAAAAAGAAAAATGGATGGAAAAATATCAGTGCAGCAAAGGGTGCTGACAGTAGCTGGATACGTGTACAATACTTCAATTATATCTCCTCCAGACAGAGAGAGAGTATTAAGAGCTACGATAAAGTTACCCAGGAGACGTAAAAGCTTGCAGAACTAGGTATTTCCAGGAGGTCTCACTTTCATGTACTGACCAGGTCCTGCCCCGTTTAGCTTCCGAGATCTGACGAGATCGGGCGCGTTCAGGATGGTGTGGCCGCAAGCCGAGATGCCTGGCTGCATGATGTCTCTTAAAGGCTGGCGGGTATTGACGGAACTGCCAGCAAAAAAAAAAAATAAAAATAGAGGGAAATATACCAGTGCAGCAAAGGGTGTTGAAAGTAGCCGGGTACGTGTACAATTCTTCAATTATATCTCCTGGAGACAGAAAGAGAGTATTAAGAGCTACGATGAAGTTACCCAGGAGACGTAAAAAGCTTGCAGCACCTGGTATTTCTAGGAGGTCTCCCATCCAAGTACTGACCAGGCCCTGTCCCGTTTAGCTTCCGAGATCTGACGAGATCGGGCGCGTTCAGGATGGTGTGGGCCCAAGCCAAGATGCCTGGCTGAATGATGTCTCTTAAAGGCTGGCGGGTATTGACGGAACTGCCAGCAAAAAAAAAAAGAAAAATAGAGGGAAATATACCAGTGCAGCAAAGGGTGTTGAAAGTAGCCGGGTACGTGTACAATTCTTCAAATATATCTCCTGGAGACAGAAAGAGAGTATTAAAAGCTACCATGAAGTTACCCAGGAGACGTAAAAAGCTTGCAGCACCTGGTATTTCTAGGAGGTCTCCCATCCAAGTACTGACCAGGCCCTGCCCCGTTTAGCTTCTGAGATCTGACGAGATCGGGCGCATTCAGGACGGTGTGGCCACAAGCCGAAAGGCCTGGCTGCATGATGTCTCTTAAAGGTTGGCGGGTATTGACGGAACTTCCAGCAAAAAAAAAAAAAAAAAAAAATAGAAAGATGGAGGGAAAAATATCAGTGCAGGAAAGGGTGTTGAAAGTAGCCGGGTACGTGTACAATTCTTCAATTATATCTCCTGCAGACTGAAAGAGAGTATTAAGAGCAACGATAAAGTTACCCAGGAGACGTAAAAGCTTGCAGCACCTGGTATTTCCAGGAGGTCTCACATTCAAGTACTGACCAGGTCCTGCCCCGTTAAGCTTCCGAGATCTGACGATATCATGCGCGTTCAGGACGGTGTGGCTGGAAGCCGAGAGGCCCGGCTGCATGATGTCTCTTTAAGGCTGGCGGGTATTGACGGAACTTCCAGCAAAAAAATAAAATAAAAAGAAAAATGGAGGGAAAAATATCAGTGCAGCAAAGGGTGTTGAAAGTAGCCTAGTACGTGTACAATTCTTCAATTATATCTCCTGGAGACAGAAAGAGAGTATTAAGAGCTACGATGAAGTTACCCAGGAGACGTAAAAGGCTTGCAGCACCTGGTATTTCTAGGAGGTCTCCCATCCAAGTACTGACCAGGCCCTGCCCCGTTTAGCTTCCGAGATCTGACGAGATCGGGCGCATTCAGGACGGTGTGGCCGCAAGCCGAGAGGCCTGGCTGCATGATGTCTCTTAAAGGTTGGCGGGTATTGACGGAACTTCCAGCAAAAAAAAAAAAAAAAAAGAAAAATGGATGGAAAAATATCAGTGCAGCAAAGGGTGTTGACAGTAGCTGGGTACGTGTACAATACTTCAATTATATCTCCTCCAGACAGATAGAGAGTATTAAGAGCTACGATAAAGTTACCCAGGAGACGTAAAAGCTTGCAGCACCAGGTATTTCCAGGAGGTCTCACATTCATGTACCGACCAGGTCCTGCCCCGTTTAGCTTCCAAGATCTGACGAGATCGGGCGAGTTCAGGATGGTGTGGCCGCAAGCCGAGATGCCTGGCTGCATGATGTCTCTTAAAGGCTGGCGGGTATTGACGGACTTTCCAGCAAAAAAAAAAAAAAAAAAAACGAAAAATGGAGGGAAAAATATCAGTGCAGCAAAGGGTGTTGAAAGTAGCCTAGTACGTGTACAATTCTTCAATTATATCTCCTGGAGACAGAAAGAGAGTATTAAGAGCTACGATGAAGTTACCCAGGAGACGTAAAAAGCTTGCAGCACCTGGTATTTCTAGGAGGTCACCCATCCAAGTACTGACCAGGCCCTGCCCCGTTTAGCTTCCGAGATCTGACGAGATCGGGCGCATTCAGGACGGTGTGGCCACAAGCCGAAAGTCCTGGCTGCGTGATGTCTCCTAAAGGTTGGCGGGTATTTACGGAACTTCCAGCAAAAAAAAAAAAAAATGGATGGAAAAATATCAGTGCAGCAAAGGGTGTTGACAGTAGCTGGGTACGTGTACAATACTTCAATTATATCTCCTCCAGACAGAAAGAGAGTATTAAGAGCTACGATGAAGTTACCCAGGAGACGTAAAAGGCTTGCAGCACCTGGTATTTCTAGGAGGTCTCCCATCCAACTACTGACCAGGCCCTGCCCCGTTTAGCTTCCGAGATCAGACGAGATCGGGCGCATTCAGGACGGTGTGGCCGCAAGCCGAGAGGCCCAGCTGCATGATGTCTCTTTAAGGCTGGCGGGTATTGACGGAACTTCCAGCAAAAAAAAAAAGAAAAAAGAAAAATGTAGGGAAAAATATCAGTGCAGCAAAGGGTTTTGAAAGTAGCCGGGTACGTGTACAATTCTTCAATAATATCTCCTACAGACTGAAAGAGAGTATTAAGAGCTATGATGAAGTTACCCAGGAGATGTAAAAAGCTTGCAGCACCTGGTATTTCTAGGAGGTCTCCCATCCAAGTACTGACCAGGCCCTGCCCCGTTAGCTTCCGAGATCTGACGAGATCGGGCGCGTTCAGGATGGTGTGGCCGCAAGCCGAGATGCCTGGCTGCATGACGTCTCTTAAAGGCTGGCGGGTATTGACGGAACTGCCAGCAAAAAAAAAAAAGAAAAATAGAGGGAAATATACCAGTGCAGCAAAGGGTGTTGAAAGTAGCCGGGTACGTGTACAATTCTTCAATTATATCTCCTGGAGAAAAAAAGAGAGTATTAAGAGCTACGATGAAGTTACCCAGGAGACGTAAAAAGCTTGCAGCACCTGGTATTTCTAGGAGGTCTCCCATCCAAGTACTGACCAGGCCCTGCCCCGTTTAGCTTCCGAGATCTGACGAGATCGGGCGCATTCAGGACAGTGTGGCCACAAGCCGAGAGGCCTGGCTGCATGATGTCTCTTAAAGGCTGGAGGGTATTGATGGAACTTCCAGCAAAATAAAAAAGAAAAAAGAAAAATGGAGGGAAAAATATCAGTGCAGCAAAAGGTGTTGAAAGTAGCCGGGTACGTGTAGAATTCTTCAATAATATCTCCTCCATACTGAAAGAGAGTACTAAGAGCTACGATGAAGTTACCCAGGAGACGAAAGAGCTTGCTGCACCTGGTATTTCCAGGAGGTCACCCATCCAAGTACTGACCAGGCCCTGCCCCGTTTAGCTTCCGAGATCTGACGAGATCGGGCGCGTTCAGGACGGTGTGGCTGCAAGCCAAAAAGCCTGGCTGCATGATGTCTCTTAAAGGCTGGTGGGTATTGACGGAACTTCCAGCAAAAAAAAAAAAAAAAAAAAAAAAAATGGAGGGAAAAATATCAGTGCAGCAAAGGGTGTTGAAAGTAGCCGGGTACGTGTACAATACTTCAATTATATCTCCTCCAGACAGAAAGAGAGTATTAAGAGCTACGATGAACTCACCTAAAGGATTATTAGGAACACCATACTAATACTGTGTTTGACCCCCTTTCGCCTTCAGAACTGCTTTAATTCTACGTGGCATTGATTCAACAAGGTGCTGAAAGCATTCTTTAGAAATGTTGGCCCATATTGATAGGATAGCATCTTGCAGTTGATGGAGATTTGTGGGATGCACATCCAGGGCACGAAGCTCCCGTTCCACCACATCCCAAAGATGCTCTATTGGGTTGAGATCTGGTGACTGTGGGGGCCAGTTTAGTACAGTGAACTCATTGTCATGTTCAAGAAACCAATTTGAAATGATTCGACCTTTGTGACATGGTGCATTATCCTGCTGGAAGTAGCCATCAGAGGATGGGTACATGGTGGTCAAAAAGGGATGGACATGGTCAGAAACAATGCTCAGGTAGGCCGTTGCATTTAAACGATGCCCAATTGGCACTAAGGGGCCTAAAGTGTGCCAAGAAGACATCCCCCACACCATTACACCACCATCACCAGCCTGCACAGTGGTAACAAGACATGATGGATCCATGTTCTCATTCTGTTTACGCCAAATTCTGACTCTACCATCTGAATGTCTCACCTCTTTTTCCTATTTGTAGTGGAGATGAGTGGTACCCAGTGGGGTCTTCTGCTGTTGTAGCCCATCCGCCTCAAGGTTGTACGTGTTGTGGCATCACAAATGCTTTGCTGCATACCTCGGTTGTAGCGAGTGGTTATTTCAGTCAAAGTTGCTCTTCTATCAGCTTGAATCGAGTCGGCCCATTCTCCTCTGAGCTCTAGCATCAACAAGGCATTGTCGCCCACAGGACTGCCGCATACTGGATGTTTTTCCCTTTTCACACCATTCTTTGTAAACCCTAGAAATGGTTGTGCGTGAAAATCCCAGTAACTGAGCAGATTGTGAAATACTCAGACCGGCCCGTCTGGCACCAACAACCATGCCACGCTCAAAATTGCTTAAATCACCTTTCATTCCCATTCAGACATTCAGTTTGGAGTTCAGGAGATTGTCTTGACCAGGACCACACCCCTAAATGCATTGAAGCAACTGCCATGTGATTGGTTGATTAGATAATTGCATTAATGAGAAATTGAACAGGTGTTCCTAATAATCCTTTAGGTGAGTGTATATGTATGTATGTGTATGTATGTCCAATTGCTTTGACAATACAAATGAAATGAATTGAGAGAGAGAGAGAGAGAGAGAGAGAGAGAGAGAGAGAGAGAGAGGGAGGAATATGAGCTCCTAAAAAACATTTGTTTTTATACATAAGCGGATTTAATTTGTGATTTACAAATGAATATATAGCACTATAAACATACACAGAAGACATGGAATAGAAATTCAGAAGAAAAAGTATTCAAAAAATAATAATTTTAAGAGAAACACAAAAATAAGAAAGCAGAGAGACAGTTCAGGAAGAAAAGTCAGAAAAGAAAAGCTGAAGACAAGAATTGGAGGTAAGAGACAAATAATTAAACAAAAAAATATGTATTAATAAAATAAATAAGCATTCTCAGTAGTTGACTCAGCCAATGAAAATGCAGAGCTCCGATTTGAATAGAGTGACAGTAGGAGAGAGCCCAACTGCCACTGAGACTGATAGAAATCTATCGAACAGCAGTCTGACTGCAGAGCTGCCTTTTGAAATCCGATACCCTGAAGACATTCGCTCTGCACAGGCTAAGAAGGACTACAAACAAGCTGTGATGAGAGCATCTCCTGAGACCCTCATCCTAGACTACACCGGTAAAGGAGAAAACAGGGTCAAGAACAATCTACTGTTCTACACCGCCTTTCACAAAACCCTGTGCCAGACATACCCCAATAACAACAAGAGGGGCATTAGCAGAGGCAGGCAGATCTCAGTGCTGGTAGAGAAAGACACAGACAGTGTGATGCTCACTTTTAATGTATACCACAACGGGACCATCATGGTGCAGGGCAGCGAGAGCAGCCTGGACCAATTAGCTCTCGGCTTCCACACCTCAAAGCAGCAGACTGAGGTAGAGAAACAAGAGCCAGAGCCGGCCACCCTGCAGTCTGCCCCCAGCCACACGGAGCCAGACAGTGCCCCATCTCCCACAGACTGCCCCCCTGTCTCCCCAAAACTCTCCAGCAACATTAAAACACTAAAGGAATGCCTATCAGTGCTGGAGCTGGAGTTTGCGGAGTTCAGGGAGCAGACCTTGAGCACCCTGGCCCAGACCTCCTTGTGCGATCAGCTCCGGGATGAGATGCACAGACTAAAGATGCAGCACAAGGCTGAAATCCATGAGCTGAGAGCAGCAGTGAGAGACCTGGAGGAGCAGAGCCAAACCCTGAGGACGGAGCTGCGCAGAGCGAGGGAGGAGCTGACCAGGACACCCCAGCACAGCCAGCTAAGGAGCCTGCAGAGCCAGCTGGAGGAGCTAAGAGAGGAGCTACACATCACTGGAGCACAGAGACTGCACTGCACTGACCCCACAACACCTCCAACCCCTGACGCACCCACTGATCCACCCACACTCCCCACCACTCCTGACACACCCACTATCACCAGACCTGCCACTAATACACAACCCCCTGAAACGCCACTCCCCCAAAACACACCCGCTGCCCCCACCACTCCCGACGCAAACCCGGAGTGGCAGGTCAACGCAGAGGTGGTCATTCTGAGCGAATCCAATGGGAAGTTCCTGGTTGAGAGGCGCCTCTTCCCTGGGCGAAAAGTGAAAAAGCTTTGGTGCTCCACAGCACAGAGAGCCCTGGAGCTGCTCTCCAAGAGGAGGCTTTGCCAAGTCAAACACATCCTCATCCACACCGGCACTAACGACCTGAGTGCCCGCAGGGGCGATGTGGCCTCAGCCCTGAGACAGGTAGCAACGAAAGCCACAGAGGAATTCCCAACTGCCAAAATTTCCATCTCCACACTGCTGCCCCGCACAGACGTGCCCCTGCACATCATCCAGGCCATCAACGCAGAAGTGTCCCGAAGATGTGCCCTCCTCCCCAACGTCCACCTGGCACACCACTGAGACATCCAGCCACATCACCTGTATGACCACGTCCACCTCAACAAGACGGGTGTGAGGATCATCTCAAAGGTCCTCAAGGACACAACCCTGGGCCGAAACCCCACACACCCCCACCTCGAGACCAGGAGCAACCCCCCCAGCCCCCGGCCACATCCCCAGCCACCGGCTCCACCCCAGCCCCAGCCCCTGAGGGCCCGTCCAGCACAGCAGAGCGGACAGCCGGGGACCAGCACAGCCACACAGCCACGCAGCAGCGGCTTCCAGAGCCTGGAGGCCCGATGCTGCCCAGCTGGCCCAGATAAGGCAACTCCTCAGTGTCATCTGTACCACACTGCTGAGTTAACTGAGCCTCAACACACATATATATGGTTGTGGAGATGGAGAGTAAGAAAAAATGTGATTTAATTATTCTGATATTTTGATGCAAAGATAAAATCTTTGAGTGATTATTATGTATATCCATATATAATTATTAATAGTAATATAATATCAGTTGTAGACCACAAATTAAACTTTCTTATGTAGAAGAGACAAGTATAATAAAATATATTAACATGTCCTTTAAAATAAGCAGTTGGAATATGCAGGGTTTACGCTCCTCAACTTTTGGAATGAAGAGCACAGGCCCTGAACTGATCAACACTGTAAATAGTTCAGATGTTTTCATTCTTGTAGAGACTTGGTGCTGTGCAGATATGTCTATACACTGGATGGATACAATGGATACAGGGAGCTGATTGTGCCCTCCTATAAAAAACCCAAAGTCAGGTGTGGCAGGGCCTCGTGGGGGATTATCGTGTGGTACAGGGAGGAGCTCCGAGCAGCCCTATGCCCAGTACAGAGAGGAGACACACACCTGTGGATGAAAATCAGAAAAGACACCCTACAAAATAACACAGATATATACCTATGTGCAATTTATATGCCACCCGCAGACTCCCCCTACTATAATGAGGAAGGCTTTCATGAGCTTCAAAACGAAATCTGCCACTTCCAGACCCTGGGCTCTGTACTGCTGTGTGGCGATCTCAATGCCAGGACTGGCAGAGAGATGGACTACATCAATACAGAGGGGAACACACACCTGTTCGGAGACTCCCCGCTGTGCCACACACACACCTCCACACTGACACAGCCACGACAGCGTGGTAAACAAGAGCAGGAAGCAGGTAGTGCGCCTATGTAAAAGCCTGGGTCTATATATCATCAATGGCAGGACCAGGGGGTACTCTCTGGGGAGATTCACATACTGCTCGGCTCTGGGCAGCAGTGTGGTGGACTACGCCATAACTGACCTGGACCCACAAGCCAACAATGCGTTTATAGTCAGACAACAATCTCCACTATCAGACCACAGCCAAATAACACTTTACCTAAAAAGATCAGCGCAGCCACAAGTCAGAGCCAAACTTCCCACAAAACTGGTCTCCCTGCCACCCAGTTAGAGATGGTCAGAGCCCAGCACAGAGAACTACACAAGAGCCCTGAATAGTGATGAGATTGAAAACATGTTAGACAGATATCAATCCTCACACTATCAAATAAACCAAAACGGAATAAACTCAGCCACCAAAACACTGAATGAAATATTTGAGAGACTGGCTTTAAAATCAAACATTAAAACAATTAAAAACCAAAATATGAAATCGTCTAAAAGAAAAAAAGAACAGTGGTGTGACCAGGAGTGTGAAACTTCTAGGAAACACCTGAGACATCTCTCCAACACTAAACACAGAGAGCCCGACAACCAGGAGGCTCGCCTCAGCTACTGCCAGGCCCTGCGGCACTACAAGCAACTCCTCAGTAAGAAAAAAGACCACTATATGGGCAGAATAAATACCCCAAAAACAAAAAATGAAATACCAATTCAAAATGGAGAAATCTGGAAAACACACTTTGAAAAACTTTACCAAAATGTTGAAAACAATCCAAAGCCAGAACAGGTTAAAATATTAAAAAACCTAAATAAATTGGAAGAAATCATTAAGAATAACCAAAATCCCTTAGATAACCCATTTACAATACAGGAACTAAAACATCAACTCAAAATCCTCAAACCCAGGAAAGCCAGCGGCCCCGACAGCATCAGCCCTGAGATGCTGAAGCACAGCAGCCCGCAGCTGCAGGAGGCTCTGCTCAAACTCTTTAACCTGGTGCTGAGAGCCGGGTGTTTCCCTGAGGTCGGGAATCAAGGATTGATCACCCCGATTTTTAAAAGTGGAGACAAATTAGACCCCAATAACTACTGGGGCAGCTGTGTGAGCAGTAACCTGGGGAAGGTGTTCTGCAGTATCATCAACGCCCAGATACTGGCCTTCCTTACCAAGCACAGTGTCCTGAATAAGAGTCAGATTGGCTTCCTACCAAAACACCGCACAACCGATCATATTTACACTCTACACACCCTCATAAATAAATATACCCAAAACAATAAAGGAAAAATATTTGCCTGTTTTGTAGACTTTAGAAAGGCATTTGACTCAATCTGGCACAAGGGATTATTTTATAAACTTCTACAGAGTGGTGTAGGGGGTAAAGTTTATGACATCATTAAATCAATGTATTCTGAAAACAAATGCGGAGTTCAAATTGGCAACTCAAGAACAGAGTTCTTCACTCAGGGGCGGGGAGTGAGACAGGGCTGCAGTCTGAGTCCAACACTGTTCAACATCTACATCATCGAGTTGGCCACAGTGTTGGAGCAGTCTGACGCCCGCAGCCTAACTCTCCATGACACAGAGATCAAGTTCCTGCTCTACGCAGACGACCTGGTGCTGCTGTCGCCCACAGAGCAGGGGCTTCAGCAGAACCTGGCGCTGCTAGAGCAGTACTGTCAGAAATGGGCCCTGGCAGTCAATCTGGACAAGACCAGAGTTATGGTTTTCCAGAAAAAAGCCCCATCTCAGGGAAACAGGTACCGCTTCACTCTGGGCAGCACTGGATTAGAGCACTGCACCAGATACAACTACCTTGGCCTGACCATCAGTGCGTCAGGGAGCTTCAGCCTGGCTATAAACGCATTAAAAGACAAGGCACGCCGGGCATTTTATGCCATAAAGACACAATTTGGGAAAACAACAATACCAATAACTATTTGGATTAAAATATTAAACTCCATCATCCAACCAATCCTGCTATATGGGAGCAAAGTGTGGGGTCCCCTCATGAACCTCAATAACAACAATTGGGACAAAAGCCCCATGGAAATATTCCACCTAGAATTTAATAAAAACATCTTACACGTACACAGAAACGCCCCCACGGCTCTGAGGCTCACAGAGCCCGAACACACAATGACCAAAACAACAACAATTGGGAAAATTGACATGTACCTGAAAAGCAAATACACAAAAGATTAGAGACACGAATTAGAATTACAAAACAAATTGGAATGCTACCGGGCCCTGAATAGAAACATTACATTGGCTGAATACTTAAAAATCCAAAATATAAAAGAGAGACAAAATCTAACTAAATACAGGCTCAGTGACCACAGCCTCGCCATTGAAAAAGGCCGCTACAGAAAATTCTGGGTTGCCAGAGAAGAGCGGCTGTGCAGCCAGTGTGACCTAGGGGAGGTCGAAACACAGGCGCATTTCCTGCTGTCCTGCCCTAAATACACAAAAATCAGGGAGACATACTTTAAAATATTAAAAATGCATATCCCTGAGTTCAGCATGATCCCCGATTGCTGCAAACTCCCCGTCCTGCTGGGAGAGGAGGAGCGCACTGCCTTCTTAGCAGCGCAATATGTATCCACCTGCCACAGCCTGCGAGACAGTGTGTAGACACCAGCCTGTGGCACTCCATTTGCAAAACAAAATAAAAACAGTGATTTTTCTGATGTCATGACACAAATTTTGATACAAACAACAAATATGGTTTATATCCTACTTAATTTTATTTCAATGTGTACTATATTTGTTCCACTGAATCTTGTATTGCAATGTTTTGTCTTGATTGATAGAACATTTGTATCTGCTTTGGCAATATTGTGATAGATCATGCCAATAAAGCACCTTTGAATTGAATTGAAATGAATTGACAGACAGACAGACACACGCACACACACACACACACACACACACACACACAGAGCCAGCCAGCCAGACAGCCAGCCAGCTCAGCCATGACATCACGAGCCTCTCTCAGCTGACTGCTATGACATCACAGAGCACGTACATTCCGTTGCTTGCCGTCTGTCAACCACTCAGTCACTGCCAGCCAGACTGGCTGGCTGGCTGGATGGGGGGGCTGCTTGCTGCTGCTGCGTACCTTAGCAAGCTTATTTGCTTGACCGGCCTTCCTACTCCTCTGCCCACATGCCCACCTATGCCCGATCTGCTGTTCACCTGGATCACAGCTCCGCCCCAACAAGGCAGAGCCCCCCAAGAATGGTACAAACTCACCCACGTTCCCCTCCACAGAAAGCTTTAGCCCAAAATAAGGGACACATTCTGCCCAATATGTCAGCGCCAACCACAGCCTGAGGGACACAGTGACACACGAGCACCGGCTGTAAATATAATGTAAATACTCGTTTGTAATGCATGTCATTGTATTTCAAAAAAGGAATCTGGAAATGGTATACCTATTTTCTTTATTTGTATGTATTAAAGATCACATTTTATTACATTTTCTTTTTCTGTACTTCATTACATCTTATTGTGATTCATAATTCTATTATTTATTTTCCGTGTATATGTATGTATGTATGTATTGTGACAAACCAAGGGGCAGGGTCATACATGGCAGATATGTCAGGCCAGGTCTGCTGCAAGGTGTGTACTCTAGGGTAGAATACCGACCCTAGGCAACTACACTCCCCAGAAACCCTCAGGCAGCCATTCTAGCACCTAATGTGGTCACTTGGTGTTACTTCCTCAATTATTCACCAGGTATATAAGGCGGGCCTGAGAGAGAGAGAAGTGAGAGACAATAGGGTGAGTTATCTGGAAAACAGAGGTAGCTCATAAGGAGAAAGCCAAGACTTATTTATTCCAGACTTTGTTTAAAATAGAATGATTATGTAAGATTAGTTTCAACTCCAGTGTGAGTTAGGTTTTGTTTTCAGATTTGTTTTGTTTGAAGTAAACATACAGGCACAGCCCTGTATTTGCAACCTCCTCCCTGGGTCATGACTGGTTTTTACTCCTAAGAAGATCACAGAGAAGACCCGCACATGTGTACAGCCAAGGCGTTTTGTCACATTTGGTGTAGAATGCGGGCAGCACCTCATGAAACCCAGACTGGCTGAGTGAATTTTTTTATCCAAAAAAAAAAAAACTACAGGCTGTAATAGCCCAACAGGAAGCGACCAGGGTGCAGCAGGTGGCTCACCAGGATGCTATGCGGATGCATCAGGAAGCACTGCAGGTCCAGCATGATACAAATAAAATGTTTAGAGAAGAGCAGGAAAAGGTGACTAAAGAGCTGAAAGAGAGTGTTGAAGCACTTGCAACCAGGATTTGGCCACAGGGGGCTGCAACCCATTCCAGTCCCCGCACCAATCACTTTCTGCAGAAAATGACAAAACAGGACGATGTTGAGGCCTTCCTTATGACCTTTGAGAGGACAGCAGGGAGAGGGATGGCCAAAAGATTCCTGGGCAGGGCTTGTGGCACCTTATCTGGCAGGGGATGCACAGAAAGCGTACTTTGATCTGGAGCTGAAGGACGCCCAGGTCTATGATAAATTGAAAGCGGAGATAATGACCCGATTGGGCGTGACCACCGCAGTGAGGGCACATCGGTTTCAGCAGTGGGCCTACCAACCAGGACAACCAATCCGAACGCAGATGTTTGATCTGATCCATCTGGCCAGGAAATGGCTACAGCCAGAGGTCCATTCATCAGCCGAGGTGGTGGAGGCCATAGTCCTTGACAACTACCAACGCTGTTTGCCCAAGGACGTTCGACGCTGGGTTGGCCAGAATGAGGTGCTGTCCGCTGACACCTTGGTGGCCATTGTAGAGCGGTTCTATACAGCCGGAGCAGCAGAGCATGTACCGGAGGTTAAAAACTCGTTCCCCAGGCCATGACGAACCAGCGGACCGGGTAAGATGGTTCCAAAGTACTCTGGGAAACATGACGCGCTGGATTGGAAGAAAAGAGCAAGACTGGGGGGGGCAAAGGTGGGGCCTAAAGCCGAGACTAAGGGTTATAGGGGGTCACCATCACAACCAATTGTCTGCTACAATTGTGACAAAGTAGGACATATTGCGGCCCACTGCCCAGGTAGAGAGGAACCAATGCAATGTAATGTGTGTGATATGGGGAAAGAGAAACCGGTATTTTATGCCTGCCCTGTTGGGACGGATGTTTTCATAGGCGGAGTACCTAATCCAAAACACATGTGTACAGTGATAGTCGATGAGAAAGAAGTGGCTGCTCTACTCGACTCTGGCAGTATGGTTACACTGGTCACAGAAAAATTAGTAGCGACCAACAAGCTGGATAGACATCAGGAGCTCAGTATCACATGCACACATGGTGACACACGCCCCTATCCCACAGCCCTTGTAAACATACAGACAGAGGCCGGGAAACTAGATTACGAAGTCGGTGTGGTACCCAACATGCCATATGATGTGATACTGGGACGATATTTTCCTAATTTTGGAAAACTAGATAGAAAACATAGTAAATTGGAAATGCACACTGAAAACTGTAAGCCAGAAGTTGCCTCGATCCCACAACTAGAGCTAAAAGTAGACCTGGTTCCAGTTGAGTCGACAGTGAAGGTTTTGGTTGGGGAAAATTAAACTGAAAACATAGGGGTGGAATGTAGTGACGTAGATGACCCTATGGAGGGTGAGGAACCCAGCACTAGCAGGGTGGGTGAGAATCCATTCATAGAGACCCCTGAAGCTGACAATGTAGAAGTGTCAGTGTTAGAGGGACTCCCCACTGATTTTGGCAGCGCACAGGTGCGAGATCTCACTCTACACTATGCTAAAGAAAATGTGAAGGTAGTAAATGGGACCCCTATGACTACTGCAGACCCGCCAACAGCTTATCCTTATTTTATGGTAAAAAATGACCTATTGTACCGTGTAAATAAGATAGGGGTGGACATTGTGGAGCAATTGCTAGTTCCCACCCCATTCAGACGAACAGTTCTCAATCTGGCACATGGGCATATCCTGGGGGGACATCTGGGGATGGACAAAACCAAGGATAGACTCCTGAGGAGGTTTTACTGGCCAGGCGTACATGCAGACGTGACAGAACATTGTAGCTCATGTCCTGAATGTCAACTACATGCTCCTAAACCAGCCTTCAGAAGCCCACTGGTCCCTTTGCCCATCATAGAGACCCCCTTTGCTAGGATAGCTATGGATGTGGTGGGACCTCTCCCGAAATCAGCCAGAGGGCATCAGTATATACTGGTTATTTTGGATTATGCCACCAGGTACCCAGAAGCCATTCCACTGCGGACCATGGCTTCAAAAGGTATTGCAAAAGAGCTAATGTTGATGTGTAGTAGGGTGGGGATACCGAGGGAGATATTAACAGATCAGGGCACACCCTTTATGTCTAAGGTTATGACCGATCTGTGTAAATTGTTGCAGGTTAAGCAGTTGAGAACATCAGTCTACCACCCACAAACAGATGGGTTGGTTGAGAGATTTAATAGGACCCTGAAGTCCATGCTAAGAAAGGTAATCGATAAGGATGGGAAAAATTGGGAATTCATGCTGCCCTACTTGATGTCTGCCATTAGGGAAGTCCCACAGGCTTCCCTGGGCTTTTCGCCTTTTGAACTGTTATATGGGAGGCACCCCAGGGGGATATTAGACATAGCCCGTGAAACGTGGGAACACGAGTCCACTCCTTTCCGGAGTGTAGTCGAGCACATCAATGCTATGCAAGAGAGAATAGCCACAGTCACTCCCATTGTGAGAGAGCACCTAAGGCAGGCACAGGAACACCAACAATTCGCCTATAATCGTCAGGCTACACTGAGGGTGTTCCAGCCTGGTGATAGGGTGTTGGTGTTGGTTCCCACTGTAGAATGTAAATTTCTGGCTACGTGGATGGGACCTTATGAGATTATAGAGCGAATACGGGAAGTGAACTATAAGGTTCAGCAACCCGGCCGCCGACCCCCAGAACAAATATATCATGTCAACTTAATAAAAGCCTGGAAGGACAGGGAAGTGTTGATGTTGACTTACCCCCCTCAGCCACTAGGGACACCGAAGGTGAATATTGCAGCTGCCTTGTCACCTGACCAGTTGAAGGAGGTGAACGACTTGATAATACGTAATAGGGAAGTTTTCTCAGGCATACCGGGGCGTACCCATTTAGTCTCTCACAACATTGTGTCTCTCCCAGGAAAGAAGGTAAATATGAGGCCTTACAGGGTACCAGAAGCTCGCAGGAACACTATTAGAAATGAGGTTAAGGAAATGCTGGAGGCAGGGGTTATTGAAGAATCCCACAGTGAGTGGTCCAGCCCTATAGTCATGGTTTCCAAACCTGATGGCTCCTGGAGATTCTGTAATGATTTTAGAAAGGTTAATGAAATTTCAAAGTTTGATGCATACCCAATGCCCCGAGTAGATGAATTGTTAGAGAATATTGGGAATGCTCGCTATATTTCAACTATTGACTTAGCCAAGGGCTACTGGCAGATTCCCTTGACCCCGGGTGCCAAAGAAAAAACAGCCTTTGCAACCCCAAATGGTCTGTTTCACTACACAGTGATGCCCTTTGGCCTGCATGGTGCTCCTGCCACCTTTCAAAGGTTGATGGACCACATACTTAGACCACACAGGACGTATGCGGCAGCATATTTAGATGATGTGGTCATTCACAGTCCAGATTGGGAATCACATTTGTCTCAGCTCCAAGCGGTATTGGATTCAATACATGCAGCAGGCCTGATGGCTAATCCAACCAAATGCAATTTGGGGTTGGAAGAGGCCAAATACTTGGGCTATACAGTAGGGAGGGGTATGGTGAAACCCCAAATATCCAAGGTTGAAGCCATAAACTCTTGGCCTAGGCCTGTCAATAAAAAGCAGGTTAGGGCATTTTTAGGGTTAACTGGGTATTACCGGAGGTTTATTCCCAACTATGCTACCTTAGCGGCCCCTCTGACTGATATGACTAAGGCTACAGAACCCAATATGGTTAGATGGGGTGATACAGCAAACCGGGCTTTCCGGAGCCTACAGGAGGCGCTCTGCCGCAACCCCGTTTTAATGGTACCAGACTTTCAGAAAGAATTTATAGTCCAGACGGACGCCTCTGAGGTGGGGATCGGAGTGGTTTTGTCCCAAAGAATGGGTGATCACGAACACCCGGTGTTGTTCCTTAGCAGAAAGTTGGAATCCAATGAAATAAATTATTTGGTAGTTGAAGAAGAATGTTTGGCAGTGAAGTGGGCTTTGGACAGTCTTCGATACTATTTGTTGGGCAGGCACTTCACCCTGATCACTGACCATGCCCCCCTCACTTGGATGCATCGTTCGAAAGACAGGAATGCCCGTGTGATGAGGTGGTTTTTGAGTCTCCAACATTTTCATTTCACACTGCAGCACAGGCCAGGGAAGGCCATGGGGAATGTTGATGGGCTGTCCCGGGTGCATGCTTTTTTGCGGCTGTCGCTCGACCTATGGGGTCGCAGCTGGGGGGGAGGATGTGGGACAAACCAAGGGGCAGGGTCATACATGGCAGACATGTCAGGCCAGGTCTGCTGCAAGGTCTGCACTCTAGGGAAGAAAACCGACCCTAGACAACTACACTCCCCAGAAACACTCAGGCAGCCTAATGTGGTCACTTGGTGCTACTTCCTCAATTATTCACCAAGTATATAAGGCGGAAAGATAGAGTCAAGCTAGAAGGTCAGGCCAGAAGCTAGTTTGATTTCTGTTTGTTATTTACGATGAGAACCTTGGAAACAATGTCAAACGGTATGACCTACGTGCCTGTTCCCTAAAACCATGTGTAGACCTATGGACTCTGTTCTATAATGATATATGTTCTGCTTAGTTAGCCTTTAAGATAACATAGTAATGACTTTCTAGCATGTATGCATGTATGTATGTATATATATATATATATATATATATATATATGTATGTATGAATGTATGTATGTCCAATTGCTTTGACAATACAAATGAATTGATTTGAGAGGGAGAGAGAGAGAGAGAGAGAGAGAGAGAGACAGACAGACTGAAAAACAGACAAACAGACACACACACACACACACAGACATACACACACACACACAGAGCCAGCCAGCCAGCCAGCTCAGCGATGACATCACGAGCCTCTCTCAGCTGACTGCTATGACATCACAGAGCACGTACATTCCGTTGCTTGCCGTCTGACAACCACTCAGTCACCGCCAGCCAGACTGGCTGGCTGGCTGGATGTGGGGGATGCTTGCTGCTGCTGCGTACCTTAGCAAGCTTATTTGCTTGACCGGCCTTCCAACTCCTCTGCCCACATGCCCACCTATGCCCGATCTGCTGTTCACCTGGTCACAGCTCCGCCCCAACAAGGCAGATTCTCCCAAAAATGGTACAAACTGATCCACGTTCCCCTCCACGGAAAGCTTTAGCCCAAAATAAGGGACAAATTCTGTAACAACATAATGGATGCCCACCCAACCTGTGACAAAACTGAGAAAAAAGAAAAACGCCAGTCCTCCTGGGGGAGGGACACACAGCCACCCTGGCTGCCCAATATGTCAGCGCCTACCACAGCCTGAGGGACACAGTGACACACGAGCACCAGCTGTAAATATAATGTAAATACTTGTTTGTTATGCATGTCATTGTATTTCAAAAAAGGAATCTGGAAATAGTAAACCTATTTTCTTTATTTGTATGTATTAAAGATCACATTTTTTTACATTTTCATTTTCTGTACTTCATTACATCTTATTGTGATTCATAATTCTATTATTTATTTTCCGTGTAGATGTATGTATGTATGTATGTATGTATGTATGTATGTATATGTATGTATGTCCAATTGCTTTGACAATACAAATGAATTGAATTGAGAGGGAGAGAGAGAAAGAGAGAGAGAGAGAGAGAGAGAGAGAGGAATATGAGCTCCTAAAAAACATTTGTTTTTATACATAAGCGGATTTAATTTGTCATTTACAAATGAATATATAGCACTATAAACATACACAGAAGACATGGAATAGAAATTCAGAAGAAAAAGTATTCAAAAAATAATAATTTTAAGAGAAACACAAAAAGAAGAAAGCAGAGAGACAGTTCAGGAAGAAAAGTCAGAAAAGAAAAGCTGAAGACAAGAATTGGAGGTAAGACCTTTCACCTATAGAGACAAATAATTAAACAAAAAAATATGTATTAATAAAATAAATAAGCATTCTCAGTAGTTGACTCAGCCAATGAAAATGCAGAGCTCCAATTTGAATAGAGTGACAGTAGGAGAGAGCCCAACTGCCACTGAGACTGATAGAAATCTATCGAACAGCAGTCTGACTGCAGAGCTGCCTTTTGAAATCCGATACCCTGAAGACATTCGCTCTGCACAGGCTAAGAAGGACTACAAACAAGCTGTGATGAGAGCATCTCCTGAGACCCTCATCCTAGACTACACCGGTAAAGGAGAAAACAGGGTCAAGAACAATCTACTGTTCTACACCGCCTTTCACAAAACCCTGTGCCAGACATACCCCAATAACAACAAGAGGGGCATTAGCAGAGGCAGGCAGATCTCAGTGCTGGTAGAGAAAGACACAGACAGTGTGATGCTCACTTTTAATGTATACCACAACGGGACCATCATGGTGCAGGACAGCGAGAGCAGCCTGGACCAATTATCTCTCGGCTTCCACACCTCAAAGCAGCAGACTGAGGTAGAGAAACAAGAGCCAGAGCCGGCCACCCTGCAGTCTGCCCCCAGCCACACGGAGCCAGACAGTGCCCCATCTCCCACAGACTGCCCCCCTGTCTCCCCAAAACTCTCCAGCAACATTAAAACACTAAAGGAATGCCTATCAGTGCTGGAGCTGAAGTTTGCGGAGTTCAGGGACTAAAGATGCACCACAAGGCTGAGATCCATAAGCTGAGAGCAGCAGTAAGAGACCAGGAGGAGCAGAGCCAAACCCTGAGGACGGAGCTGCACAGAGCGAGGGAGGAGCTGACCAGGACACCCCAGCACAGCCAGCTGAGGAGCCTGCAGAGCCAGCTGGAGAAGCTAAGAGAGGAGCACAGAGACTGCACTGCACTGACCCCACAACACCTACAACCCCTGACGCACCCACTGATCCACCCACACTCCCCACCACTCCTGACACCCCCACTATCACCAGACCTGCCACTAATACACAAACCCCTGAAACGCCACTCCCCTAAAACACACCCGCTGCCCCCACCACTCCCGACGCAAAACCCGGAGTGGCAGGTCAACACAGAGGTGGTCATTCTGAGCGACTCCAATGGGAAGTTCCTGGATGAGAGGCGCCTCTTCCCTGGGCGAAAAGTGAAAAAGCTTTGGTGCCCGACAGCACAGAGAGCCCTGGAGCTGCTCTCCAAGAGGAGGCTGTGCCAGGTCAAACACATCCTCATCCACACCGGCACTAACGACCTGAGTGCCCGCAGGGGCGATGTGGCCTCAGCCCTGAGACAGGTGGCAAAGAAAGCCACAGAGGAATTCCAAACTGCCAAAATCACCATCTCCACACTGCTGCCCCGCACAGACGTGCCCCTGCACATCATCCAGGCCATCAACGCAGAAGTATCCCGAAGATGTGCCCTCCTCCCCAACGTCCACCTGGCACACCACTGAGACATCCAGCCACATCACCTGTATGACCACGTCCACCTCAACAAGACGGGTGTGAGGAAGGTCCGTTTTTAGTGTTTCTCTGAACACATCCAAGCTTACCTAGGCGCTACATATTATTTTCAATTACCCGTAATTCTGATCTGTATTTTGGCTTGTTAATAGAAGTTATTGAAGTTGGACTCCTAATTCAAAATAACCAATATGTATCTCAACGTAATTTACTGACAGACATCACTCTTTATCACTTTCACTTTTGAAGGAACTGCTTTGTATTCTGTGTATTGTTTTATTGTAGTGCTGCTTCCTTTCTTGGCCAGGTTTTACTTGCAAAAGTGATTTTATTCTCAATGTAAGCTCAAAGTCAAATAGTTTAAATAAGAAAACAATGTATTGAAATGAGAACATCATGAACCTGTGTAATTGTGCTGAAGGACAAGCACTGAAAGCAGAGAGAATTTTGTGTTTTGCATTGAATAGCCTTAAAGAAAACTATGCCGTTTTTGGAAACTTTCATATTTAAGTTGAATGTAGGCAAAAACATTCCAGTCACTCTGAAGAGAGAATACAGTTTACTGTTCGAATAAGTAGCCCCTGAATTGAAGATAAAAATCAAAAGTGCTGTTCGTAATTAGTTTACACTTTTACATCAGATGTCTTGTTTTTGCGTTCCAAATTGAGGAGTTGTGGCATATAATGTAAATGAAGTTACTTCACTAGTAGTGCGATTTTTACGTTGTGTATGTGTGTTTGTATATATGAACTCATACATTTTTTAAAGATTGTATTTGGAAAACAAATTCAGGTATAGCACGTGTCCCCCTTTTGAATGGGTTCTATATATAACATTTTAAAACGAATGGTTCTGTGTAGAACGCTATGTTTGGGGGTTCTTCATGTAACCCCTTTGAAGGGGTTCTACATAGAACCATAAAGGGATCCACCAGAGCGATTACTCGAGGAACCCTTTATGGTTCTGTGCAGAACAATTTCTTCTAAGAGTGTGGAGTGTCGCCACACAATTTCTCTCAGAGGGCTTTTGACCAATGGCAATCCAATCCTGAATGACGTCACCACTATCCTGTTGTACTTTATGGGAGAGATGTATTAAGTAGTTTATAATGAGAAGAATAACAATAATCACCTGTTTTTCATAGGTTTTGTATCCATGGTCTCCTTCATATTAGGAAAGGAAGTTGATCCATAGCCTACTCAGAGACAACTGAGAGTTGGTCTCTGAGCAGCAGCACAAAGGGGTCGAGTCTCTCAATGTCCGTGTGTTGGAGATATTCCACCATATTGGTCCCAGCCTTTAAAACAATGTTAAAGAAGATGTTAAAGATATTGTAGAAATATATTGCAGAAGAGCAGAACTACAATCACACTTTTTCAATGCTATTGCTGTTTTCTACCTCCCTGGTGAGGTACCAATGCGGGAAGTTTGAGAGAGTATTTCTAAAATGTGTATGATCCAATACACACAGTTATTTAAAAAGCTGACGTCTTGTACATGCTCACCAGAACCAAGCCTAATTAAATAACACATTTAATATTAAATAAGTACATGTGCAGTAGCCACTTGGACAATTACAGATCCCCAGGTCAAAACACAACAGAAAGACATGGAAGATCGTATTTTCAAATCACATCTGTGGCCCCCATAACTGTAATTTGGTATTAGTGGGTCAAAGGATTTATTTGGTTCAAGTGATAATAAGATCATATTTTGAAATGAAACACTACAGGATGTCATATTTAAAATGACTGTGAGTACCTTTCTTTAGTGACGGTTCTGAGGGGGGCAGGGATTAGTTGAGTGTGCTAATTGGAGCTGTGAAGTGTGCAGAGAAAATACAAATGTTTTCTTTTAATATGAAAACAAAGAACTTTTTTTTAACACCGACCTGGGATTGTGTTTCTTTCCAAGTTTCCTTATTGTTTCTGAGAAGAGACTGTTCACTTGCAAAGTGAATTGGACCCGTGTGACTCGCAGGTAAGGAGAGCCCGTGTTGAACTAAGATGGCTACAGTGAGTTTTCCTGGACAAAGCTCGGGCAAAGGATAGCGCAGAGTGCACCTGCACCTGAGATTGTGTTGAGAAGCTTTGTGATAAGAGCAGGTAAAGAGGGAAAAGAAACACAAGTATTTTCTTTGTTTGAAGAACACATTTTGTTTTAACTGAAACGGGACTACAACTTTTGAAAGGGAAATAGTTGCTAGTGCACTGTATTTTTATTGAGTTTATTAGAAGAAAAAAGCTTATATTTTGGACAGAACGAACTCGTTTGGCATGCAACTAGCAGCAAACGATGTGAAGCAAACAAAACAGTTAGCAAGTTAGCAAGTTACAGGCTGTCCTAGGTCCGGGGGTGCTTATGGTTGTTTATGGGTTCCCTTACCTTAGCCAGTGTCATGTACGGGTGTCCGTACCTTACTGGAGTGTTTGTTTTTATTATAATATATATACATAAAATAATATATAATAATGTAATATTTCAGATAAATCGTCACAGTGAGTGACACCAGCATTATTGGTTTTTTGAGAAATAAAAAAACAGAATGTAGAGAAGAAAATGTTGGAAGGAAGTTGGGAGAAAGACTGGTCTCCGAAGGAGCACCGGGACTGGTGGAAGCAACAACAACCAGATAAGACAGAGAAAGGAATTGTGATATTGTGTCAGGTTTAACAGAAATGGAAGATCATCATAAACAGTAATGTGAATTGAGAGAAGAAGTTGTGAAAAATACGATAGAATTAATAGAACTACAAGGCAAATTAGAAGGGCAAGAAAAGTGGTCAGAAAAGGTGAAGGTGTAGGTGCGCGATGTGCTGCCGTGTTAGGAGCGCGTCGCGACACAGATCACTCCGAGGACGACAGGCCCGATTGGGATGATTTAGATGGCAAAGCATGGGAATATGAAAAAGGAGGTTTTGCTAGCGCTCCTCCCCCATATAATCCGGAATATAAATCAATCACTGATTTTGGTTATAATAATACATTGTATCCAGATCTGACCGCTCTGAAAACGGTCCCAGCTGCACCCATGCAAGTCAAAACTAGACAGAGTAAAGAGGAAGGTCAATCAATAGTCTATACGACTAAAACCCATGTCCCCTTCTCCCCAGGAGAAAAAGAAATGATATGGGCGTCCCTCCCAAAATTAAAACCAAACCAGGGTAACACAACTTTTTGGGATATTCTAGATGAAAAGATGGTTATTCACCTCCTTCACCCGCACGATGTACACATCATCGTGAAGGCTAAATGTCCGCCCAACATTTGGATACAGTTACTACGAGAATATCAGACCGGGGAGTGGGCTAATGTAGCCTCTACAGATGAGGAGGAAATAACAGAACTTTTTCACAATGGATCAAGAAAACTGAGATCGTGAAATAATGAAATAATCGAGTGGGATTATTTGACATTTTATTCTAAATAATCATAAGCTTAAATAATAAGTTATAAGGGCTGTTTGAGACACTGCAGGGTCAATAAAACATGCCACAGATCGGATATCTGAATTATCTTTAGATATCAATGTGTATGTGCTTTGTGTGTTTATGAATATGTATAGTTTGAAGGTGATATAAGGTAAATGTCTATGTTTTGGCAATCATTTTAGAATTATATTTAAAAATGTAACAACAGATTTATCATATTCATGAGGATCTTTGGCTCTATACAGAGTGCCTCAAGCATCAGAAATCAGAAAGAAAGACTATTATAAGAAAAGTAATCCAAAATATACATTGAATAAACAGATGGATAATAATAGTAATACATAAATAGTCATGGTGTCTCCACAAGAAGAACCAGAATTTGTTTGTTAAACATCATGTTATGGACAAGCTCTGTCAAAAGTCAAATTCAAGGAAACGAAAGGCTAGAAGAGAGCCTGGTGCAGCCCTGACAGCCTGTGAAAGCAGGAGAATGTAAACAGTCTGGTGACATGTTACAGTCTTTCAGAAAATGTTTGGTTATTGGTGCCTAGCATATAATACCTGAAATGAAAGTCAAAGTAGACCATGGTTTTAAGATGAGTGATGTAGGAAAAGGGTAAGATACCGCAGAAGTATAAGATTACAACTATAGAATAAGTAAGCTCAAGTAATATAAAATGCTTTACAGGAGAAAAGTAAGAATGGAAAGGAAGAGTAAAAGAGAAGGTGTCCTAGGATTATGGGAATCATTATTGAGATCAATGGCCTATTGGCTAATATTTTGTTAGGTACATATATGACTTCAATAAACGAATAATGGAGTGACATCTGTATAAATATAAATAAAACATATTGATAAAAAAACCTGAATACATTTCTTGTAAGAAATTAAGAATAGGAGAAAGAATAGCTGTTAGAATGCAGAGCAATGTTAACCAAAGTTGAAGAGGGTTTGAGTAAGTTGACGAGGGTCTGAGTAAGTTGATAAGGCTTGGGAAGCAGGAAAAGGTGAGTTTGATGTGTGTGAGACAAATGTGCTGCCACTTTTAGCACAGAGAGCTTCTGATGGTGATTGAATGAAACGTGGGAAAATAAATAAACTTGATGTAGGATAAATGAATAAATAATTGAATGAGATATGAGCCGCAGAGACCTCCCACATTGGAAAGTGGACTACAGCAGATAATCCTCTCCTCTCCCAGGGCAGGGTGATTAAGTGGGGACGCGTGTGAAGAGTGCAGGTGGACCCAGGTGAGTTGTGAAAGAAAGAAGAAACAAAAATAATAAGGCACGCGTGCAAACAATCAAAATAATACTAAGTGAATAACAAATTAAACAATAAAGTGAAAGATAATCAACACACAAAATAATGGCAATATAGAACCAAACAAAATACACAAGCCATATTGCATAAAGTGAAGTGAAATATAAATATAATAAGTAATGGTGATTAAGGAGCTAATTAACACCGTCCGTGACATTTACATTGGTTGGGTGTGTGGATACCAGTAATAATTTTTGTTTTATTGAAATACAAAATAATTCTATTTTTCCGAAGTGCTGAACTTTAATACAGTCTAGAAAGATTAATATTTTTTGTCTTGGGCTATATTATTATTACCATAGTTTTTCTATTGTATAAGTATCTTGGAGTAGAGGCATAGGTGGGCATGTGGGCAGAGGAGTAGGAAGGCCGGTCAAGCAAATAAGCTTGCTAAGGTACGCAGCAGCAGCAAGCAGCCCCCACATCCAGCCAGCCAGCCAGTCTGGCTGGCAGTGACTGAGTGGTTGACAGACGGCAAGCAACGGAATGTACGTGCTCTGTGATGTCATAGCAGTCAGCTGAGAGAGACTCGTGATGTCATCGCTGAGCTGGCTGGCTGGCTGGCTGGCTGGCGGGCTGGCTGGCTCTGTGTGTGTGTGTGTTTGTGTGTGTGTCTGTTTTTCTGTTTGTCAGTCTGTCTGTCTGTCTGTCTGTCTCTCTCTCTCTCCCTCTCAATTCATTTGTATTGTCAAAAGCAATTGGACATACATACATTCATACATATATATATATATATATATATATATATATATATATATATACATACATACATACATGCTAGAAAGTCATTACTATGTTATCTTAAAGGCTAACTAAGCAGAACATATATCATTATCGAACAGAGTTCATAGGTCTATACATGGTATTAGGGAACAGGCACGTAGGTCATTCTGTTTGACATTGTCTCCAAGGTTCTCATTGTAAATAACAAAGAGAAATCAAACTACCTTATGGCCTCCTGACCTTCTAGCTTGACCTTATCTTTCTTAAGTATACAAGAGAGAAAAACAGTTGTGAGAAAAGAATTTCTAACTTTCCTTCCACACATACATACATACATACATACATACATACATACAAACCAGAGGCATGCAAAAAAATATAAAGAGGAAGAAAATGTTGTATAGCACATACAAAAGGGATGGTGATGAAACAAAATACATAGAATATGTTGAGCTGCAAAGAGATCTTAAGAAAGGGATCAGGAAAGCAAAGAGGGAAATAGAAAGAAACATAGCTCTTGGAGCTACAACCAATGCAATGAGCTTTTTTCAAAATTACAACAGCAAGCGGTCAATTAAGGAGGAGGTGAAACAGATAAAGGGCAAAAATGGAGGTATCTTGGAAAATGAACAAGATGTGGCAAATATTCTAAATGAGTATTTCACAGAGGTTTTTACAAAAGAAAAAACAGATGACATGCCACAGGTTGACAATCAATCCAGTCAAACCCTAAGAGAGATCAGGATAAATGAGGAGGAGGTACTAAAGGGACTAGCAGAATTAAAATCAAACAAATCACCTGGGCCAGATGGGATATTTCCAACAGTACTTAAAGAAATGAGGGAAATTATGTATAGGCCGTTAACTCGATTATTTCAAATGACACTTAGAACAGGGGATGTTCCCACTGACTGGAAGACAGCAAATTTCATACCAATCCACAAGAAAGGGGACAAAACTGAGCCAGGAAATTACAGACCAATCAGTCTCACCTGCATCACCTGTAAAATGTTGGAAAAAATGATTAGACAGAAAATAGAGGAGCATCTCAATGAAAACCATATTCTTGGAGATAGTCAACATGGGTTTAGACGAGGCAGATCATGTCTTACTAACTTAATACATTTTTTTGAACATGCAACTGCAGCTGTAGATCACGTGAAAGCATATGACATGATATACTTAGATTTCCAAAAAGCTTTTGATAAGGTTCCACACCAAAGACTGATCCTCAAATTGGAAGCTGTAGGCATTCAGGGTCATGTAAGTAGATGGATTATGAACTGGTTGATGTATAGGAAACAGATTAGAGGAGTCACTTCTAACTGGAGTGAGGTTGTTAGTGGAGTTCCACAGGGATCAGTACTAGGGCCTTTGCTTTTTCTAATCTATATTAATGATCTGGACTCTGGGATACTTAGCAACCTTGTCAAATTTGCAGATGATACTAAAATAGGTGGCTTAGCAGATACAATCTTGGCAGCACATGCTATTCAGAGGAACTTAGATAAATTCAGTTGTGGGCTGACACCTGGCAAATGAAATTCAATGTGGACAAGTGCAAGGTAATACATGCAGTAAAACAAAAATGTCCACTATAATTACACTATGGGAGGTACAGATCTAGATGAAGTAATGCATGAGAAAGACCTAGGAATCTATGTGGATTCACTTTCTCCATCCAAACAATGTGGGGAAGCAATACAAAAGGCATACAGAATGCTAGGGTATATCGTCAAAAGTGTAGAATGTAAAACAAGGGAAGTAATGTTAAGACTGTACAATGCGCTAGACCTCATCTGGAATACTGTGTACAGTTCTGGGCACCACACTTCAAGAAGGATATTGCTGCTTTAGAGACAGTTCAGAGGAGAGCAACCAGACTTATTCCAGGTCTGAAGGGAAAGTCCTACTCGGAGAGACTGAGGGAACTGAACCTTTTCACCCTGGAACAGAGGAGATTACGTGGGGACTTGATCCAAGTCTTCAAAATCATGAACGGTTCCTCAAACCAGAGGAGCTTTTCCAGATCAGCAGGGACACACGCACCAGGGGACAACAAATGGAAATTGGGCTTCAAGGCATTCAAGATGGAAAGTGGTAGAAGCTGAAAGTTTGGGAACATTTAAAAATAGACTGGATAGGATCCATGGATCACTTAGATATTAATGGACACCAAACGAGCATGATGGGTCGAATGGCCTCCTCTCGTTTGTAAACTTTCTTATGTTCTTATGTTCTTATGAATGTTCCCTAAGCATGTTTCAAATGTTCCCTAATTTATGTTACAAATGTGCCTTAGCACCTCTCTCTCTCTCTCTCTCTCTCTCTCTCTCTGTCTCAATTCAGTGCATTTGTATTGTCAAAGCAATTGGACATGCATACATACATACATACATATATATGGAAAATAAACAATATGTGTACATTTCTGCATTAATGGTGCCCTAACAGATGTGCAAGTTACATGACAGACAGACAGACAGACACTCACACACACTTTCACACACACACACACACACACTTTCACAGACAGACAGACAGACAGACACACACACACACACACACACACACTTGTATACCTGACACGTATAGAAGACTGGATAGGGAGATATAAATAGCAATGTGGAGACTCTTGTACTTGGTGTGGCTCTATCCATATAGTGGGGCCAGCAGCCACTTAGCAGGTGTAGCAATAGAAGCTCAGCCTGGGGAGACTGGATTTAGCATTTCCTCTCCATTTTGATAACTATCCTTAATCATTTCTGCAAAATACTTCTATGATACCTATGTATGTTTTTTACTTGTACTATATTATACTATCAAGTATCAGTGTACACATACAATGTGACCTGTTACATTAATACAGAGGCCACGGAAGGCCAGATCAGTAATAGCCACTGTCCCCTGATATTACACTTTTTTACAATCACTTTGGCACTCATTTCAGAACCTTGATGTCATTTTTCAAAACTCTAGACACAAAACTCACACCCGATGATCAAAATGCACATTTTTCAATTGCTTGGATACAATACACATCAACCTCAGATCATTTGTTCATTGAACTAAAATGATACAACTTAACGTCAAAGTATTACCATTTCAAAATGCAATTCACACATTACATCTGAGATCACTGTCTATTCATTTCATTACAAAGATCTAACTATCAATTGATACAGCTGCTCAAAATGATAAGTGACTGTTGCATTACTCTTAATTCATAGTTTTATGGAAACTGACGAACAGTATTCCATGTTTCGATCATGAAAGTTTCAGGATAATGAGATCCATTGACACCAATAACCGAGGAGCATGAACCAGTTGGACTGCATTATCTATGGATGTAATATTTCATCATCATTCATCATCATGTAGCACTTTTCCACACCATGTTTTCAGTGTGGAAGGAAAGTTAGAAATTCTTTCTCTAATACCTGTTTTTCTCTCTTGTATACTTAAGAAAGATAAGGTCAAGCTAGAAGGTCAGGCCAGAAGGTAGTTTGATTTCTGCTTGTTATTTACGATGAGAATCTTGGAGACAATGTCAAACAGTATGATTGAAGTGCCTGCTCCCTAATCCATGTGTTGATCTATGAACTCTGTCCTATAATGATATAAATTCTGCTTAGCTAACTTTTAAGATAACATAGTAATGACTTTCTGATTATAACCAGCTCTTTGATTTTTGTGTATAAAAGCTCTGACTGTTAAAATGAAGGCAGAGCGACTTTGGGATCTTCTTGAGTCACTGTTCCTCTCCACGCTGCGTGTATTAAAGGCATTGCAACTAACGCTCCAACCTGGTTGAAGATGATTGTTCTTCCACATCAGATTTGACATTACTGTATGTATGCAGGCCCTTGTAATTGCTTTTCCAATACTGCCAACTGGTTATTGATGATTGATTTCACATTGTGGTACGAGTATCGAGTGAAATGAGTGCTATCCACCCGAGCAACACAGTGATAACATGGAGCCGGCAGGTCATCCAGGTCACAATAGAGGTCAAGCAGTGGGAGGAGGAAGACGTGGTGGTCAAAGGAATGGAAGGGGACATGCACCCCTTCTGAGAGGTGGTCGTGGGCCTCGTCATAGAGGAGGGCTTAGGCCTCACCAGAGAGGCAGCCATGGGCCTCATTTGAGAGGTGTTGGGGGAACGTGGTAGAGGACAAGGCCACGGACCAGACAGCGGCAGCAACAGCAAATAGTGTCCAGTGAAATCCGAGAAATAGTTGTAGAACATGTTGTAAATCATGGCATGACCATGACTGAGGCAGCTACAATGAATCAATCAAACCTCAGAATCAACTCAGGATCAACTGTGGCCTCAATCATCAGAAATGTCCGTACTGAGAAGCGTCAAGTCTTCAGCATGCACTAAACATTAGGCTACTCTCAATTGTCAAATGACTGTATACTGCATACCAATGTGTAGCACAGAGTATAGTGTGCCTTTTGAAAGAAATGCAGACAGAGTGAAGCAGCTGATGACTGAGTATGTTCAGGTATGTTCAGTTTCAAAATGCCTCTTGTGAAAAATGGTTGTGAGAACCTGAACCTGAACACAGGGCTGATGGAAATTTAGAAGTACAGTAATCAATCCTTTGTTTTGCTTTTTACACTAAGCCAGGTGAGGAACACTGCAGTTGACATTTTACTGTAGTTTTGTTCGTTTTTGTAGCTAATTATTGTTGCATGGATTCAAAGAAGCCTATGGTGTGATTTGATTGTATTGCATCAATACATTTCAGATTTTGTTCAATGATTCCACTGTGTTTGTAGTATTCTCTCTACTAGTCCTTTTACAGTGATGTATTTATGTGTAGTACCATAATGAAACATGTATCACATATTTTGTACTACAATATTTAATGATTGTACGAACAACTACACAGTGAAACTATCGGTATCTTCTGTGTTACTATGTTACTATGGTATTTCATGATAAATGAGTTATTTGAACCAACAAGTCTGCAAGTGCTAGGTTTCTTTAAAGATATGAATGCACAATGCAATGTTTTGAACATTGGACAGCCTGTGTTACAAGTGATGACCGTTTTGAGTTTTGTGTCTAGAGTTTTGAAAAATGACATCAAGGTTCTGAAATTAGTGACAAAGTGATTGTAAAAAACTGTATATTCATCCTATTTAATGTGCTCTTTTAAAATGTACTTTTCTTTTTTATGTTGCCATTTCTGTTCTACCAATGTTTCAGTTGTTAGCCAAAGATTGACAGAGTACATCTCATACACACAGGCCAGACAGCAAAGATTTCTTTTTGAAATTCAATTACAAATGCTTCATGAACTCATCAATACGATTAGAGCTCCTGAAAGCAATATAACTAACTCACTCTACAGCATCTCATTAGCAGTGAAAAGAAACCAAGAAAGTTGGGACAGTCGACTGTTTACCACTATGTAACATCACCTTTTCTTTTAATAACACTTATTAAGCACTTGGGCACTGAAGACACCACTTGGTTAAGTTTAGCAAGCGGGATTTTCCCCCATTCATCCATTATGCATTTCCTCAGCTGCGCAACTGCACAGGGCCTTCGTTGTCTTAATTTGCACTTCATAGTGCGCCACACATTCTCAATTCGGAGACAGGTCAGGACTGCAGGCAGGCCATGCTAGCACCCGCACTCTCTGCCTACGCAACCATGCGCTTGTAATCTTGGCAGAATGTGGTTTGGCGTTATCCTGCTGAAAAATGCAGGTACGTCCCTGGAAAAGACGATGTCTGGATGGCAGCATATGTTGCTCCAAAATGTGTACATCTCTTTCTGCAAAAATGGTGCCCTCACAGATGTGCGAGTTACATGACAGACACTCATACACACTGTCACACCCATACACACACAAACACACACTTTCACAGACAGACACACGCACACACACACACACTTTCACAGACAGACAGACAGACAGACACACTTTCACACACAATCACTTTCACAGACAGACACACACACACACTTTCACACAGAGACAGACACACACACACTTACATACATACATACATACATACATACAGTGAGGGAAAAAAGTATTTGATCCCCTGCTGATTTTGTACATTTGCCCACTGACAAAGAAATGATCAGTCTATAATTTTAATGGTAGGTGTATTTTAGCAGTGAGAGACAGAATAACAACAAGAAAATCCAGAAAAACGCATTTCAAAAAAGTTATAAATTGATTTGCATGTTAATGAGGGAAATAAGTATTTGATCCCCTATCAATCAGCAAGATTTCTGGCTCCCAGGTGTCTTTCATACAGGTAACGAGCTGAGATTAGGAGCACTCTCTTAAAGGGAGTGCTCCTAATCTCAGCTCGTTACCTGTATAAAAGACACCTGTCCACAGAAGCAATCAATCAATCAGATTCCAAACTCTCCACCATGGCCAAAGAGCTGTCCAAGGATGTCAGGGACAAGATTGTAGACCTACACAAGGCTGGAATGGGCTACAAGACCATCACCAAGCAGCTTGGTGAGAGGGTGACAACAGTTGGTGCGATTATTCGCAAATGGAAGAAACACAAAATAACTGTCAGTCTCCCTCAGTCTGGGGCTCCATGCAAGATCTCACCTCGTGGAGTTTCAATGATCATGAGAACGGTGAGGAATCAGCCCAGAACTACATGGGAGGATCTTGTTAATGATCTCAAGGTAGCTGGGACCATAGTCACCAAGAAAACAATTGGTAACACACTATGCCGTGAAGGACTGAAATCCTGCAGCGCCCGCAAGGTCCCCCTGCTCAAGAAAGCACATGTACAGACCCGTCTGAAGTTTGCCAATGAACATCTGAATGATTCAGAGGAGAACTGGGTGAAAGTGGTCTCAGATGAGACCAAAATCAAGCTCTTTGCCATCAACTCAACTCGCCGTGTTTGGAGGAGGAGGAATGACCCCAAGAACACCATTCCCACCATCAAACATGGAGGTGGAAACATTATGCTTTGGGGCTGTTTTTCTGCTAAGGGGACAGGACAACTGCACCGCATCAAAGGGACGATGGACGGGGCCATGTACCGTCAAATCATGGGTGAGAACCTCCTTCCCTAAGCCAGGGCATTGAAAATGGGTCAAATACTTATTTCCCTCATTAACATGCAAATCAATTTATAACTTTTTTGAAATGCATTTTTCTGGATTTTCTTGTTGTTATTCTGTCTCTCACTGCTAAAATACACCTACCATTAAAATTATAGACTGATCATTTCTTTGTCAGTGGGCAAACGTACAAAATCAGCAGGGGATCAATTACTTTTTTCCCCCACTGTACATACATATATATGGAAAAGAAACATTACAAGTATAAATCACAATAAGATGTAATAAGGTACAGATAAACAAAGTGTAATAAAATGTGATCTGTTTGAAAATGCAGGGACGTCACTGGAAAAGATGATGTCTGGATGGCAGCATATGTTGCTCCAAAATGTGTACATCTCTTCTGCAAAAATGGTGCCCTCACAGATGTGCGAGTTACATGACAGACAGACAGACAGACACTCGCACACACTGTCACACCCACACACACACTTTCACAGAGAGACATATACACACACACACACACACACACACACACACTTTCACACAGAGACAGGCACACACACGTACAGACACACACACTAACTTTCACACAGAGACAGACACACACACACACACACACACACACATACATACATACATATGGAAAAGAAACAATACTTTTATAAATCACAATAAGATGTAATAAAGTACAGAAAAACTAAATGTAAGAATGTGATCTTTAATACACACAAATATGTATGGCTGGTCGGATGCGTCTTGGACTCGGGTTCCTCTTCATTACGTATAACGCTTTTGCCTTTTGCTAAAGCTTTCCGTGGAGGGGATCGTGGGTGAGTTTGTACCATTCTTGGGGGGCTCTGCCTTGTTGGGGCGGAGCTGTGATCCAGGTGAACAGCAGATCGGGCATAGGTGGGCATGTGGGCAGAGGAGTAGGAAGGCCGGTCAAGCAAATAAGCTTGCTAAGGTACGCAGCAGCAGCAAGCAGCCCCCCCATCCAGCCAGCCAGCCAGTCTGGCTGGCAGTGACTGAGTGGTTGACAGACGGCAAGCAACGGAATGTACGTGCTCTGTGATGTCATAGCAGTCAGCTGAGAGAGGCTCGTGATGTCATCGCTGAGCTGGCTGGCTGGCTGGCTCTGTGTGTGTGTGTGTCTGTGTCTGTCTGTTTTTCTGTTTGTCAGTCTGTCTGTCTGTCTCTCTCTCTCTCTCTCTCTCTCTCTCTCTCTCTCTCTCCCTCTCAATTCAATTCATTTGTATTGTCAAAGCAATTGGACATACATACATACATACATACATATATGTAGCGTAAGGTACACTTATACATTTCAATTAAAGAAGTGAATTCATAGTATCACCTTATCACGAATCCTGGAGTCTTGTAGAACTCAATTTCTGTAATAATTGGACGCAGACACCAATTCCAAAGATATAAATTGTCAAATTTATTTAAAAACAAAGACTAAATGTAGCACTACACTAATTATACAAAAGGGAAAAACTAATTAAAATTCAACTCTAGATCAACAAATCAAAGACAAATCACTTCCGTGACCAAATCAAAGACCATGGGATCCCATAGGATAACACACAAATCGTTAAACAAAAAAGGTTATAAACACATTGACTACAATACCGGTTAGTAATTCTAGGAATCACTAAGAAACAGTTGAAAGTGCTAAATTGCAGTTTCAGAAGATGAAAAAAAACTGTAACTGATGGGATATGTAGTACTTTATACTCGAGTGGTCTATGCGATTACACCCTATTGGTGTTATTAAGAACGCCAAGTACCAGAATGCAGAGCGGGACTGTTTTTTGTGCCGTGACTTGTCGGGGGAAAAAGGCGCAGAAAAAACGGACGAGAAGGTGAAGGTAGTATGGCGGTGATGCACGCGTTGGTGAAGTGGGAAAGCGGGGTCGACAAAGACTCTTACAGCGTGATTCCCACTGCTTGCTTTCGCAATTTTGATTTATTCAGCATTGCTGATGATGACGAAGAGACGACTCGAAACTTCAGAGCAGAGTGGAGAGACACGAACAAACCTCCAAAAGGTGGATGGCCTGTCCATGAAGCGCAGATCATTATGACTGGTAACAATGTTTATTTAAAAAAAAAACATTAAAGTCTTTACATGCTATTTGATATATACAATCACAGTATATTTGAAATGAATGTTTAAGTTATTAATGTGTTGTACTTCTAACATACTCTTATAACATGGTAGGTGGTGGTGAGGGTGCTAAAACTCGTCATACTTGACTGGCATTTGTAAGAACGATTTATTGTGTGTTGTGCTTTACAATAAAATCCCCCAAATCACAAAATAAATTAAACCAGATATAATTTAACTTCAGTTTTGATTCAGTGTTGGCTGTTCATCTTAATTTGTATGGTCAAAGCACAGTATTTTTATGACAAATAAATATAATCCCCAAATATCTGTGGACATAATGCAGGGTTTTATTTATTTTATTTTTATTTTAGGAAAAGAAGGCGAACTAAGAAGAAAACTTAATGACCTAACAAAAATGCCCTGTCCTAAAATGAAGAGAGTACCTAAACCAAACAAAAAACTTCAAATTTCAGATGATAGTGACCTTGATGAACCACAGTTACCGGTGAGATAATTACTGCAAATATTAAATAAATGTATTGCAGGATTGTTTTTTTTTAATCATTTTCATATATATATATATATATATATATATATATATATATATATATATATATATATATATATATTCATTTTAAACTCTTTTCCTCTCTGAATACAGCACAAAATAAGAAAGAAAACCGATGGAGCTTCAAGAATTAGATCCCGTCATATTCTACAGACATTTAAAGAGTCCAGTGAAGTTGAGCTACAGCAAAAAGTTAAGCAGCTCGAAAAGGAAAACACAAGACTTAAAAATGAAAACCAATGTCTTCGAAACCGTATGGTTGATGGTAAGTTTTTTTATTTATAGCAAATAATTCCTTACCTTGATAAATGTTATTCTTCAGTAATTTAGATTCCAGAGTAATGTATTATAGTTGATCATACTGAAGTAATCTAGAACCACAATACACTGTGCACTGTCTAATAGTTTAATAATACTGATTATTAAATAAAGTTTTTCAACATAACTTCATAATCCTACATTAATGACTATATGCATTACATTAGACCTGGTAATTCTTGTATTTTATCTTTTTTATTTTTTTCGTAGCTAATGTTAATGACCCACAAAAAGGTCAGTTTCCCAATAACATAGAGCAAGTCTCTCAAGTATAATTGCAGGCATTGATGGTTTTGTTTTCACTTTGTATTAAATATATTACTAGAAATGATTATCATTTAATACTAAGGTTTTTTTCTCCAGAGATTCCAGACCTTTTGGACAATCTGAAAAAAATTGTAACAAAAGCCACATTTATCAGCAATGAAGACAAAAGTGTGTCACCATCAAGTGGTTCTGACAGCCCCACAGCAAATTGTTCTGAATCTGACAAAGAATCACCAAAACAGGTATAACACTCTTGGTCTACAATATTACAAAGACAAGGTAAAAATATATATATTGAAAACAAATATTGGTTGTAAACAATCTAATGATGCTACAGTATCAGTTATATTCATAGTTAAAGTTGATAATAAGAATGTAATTGAATTATGGGTGTCACAGATTCACTGACTTTATTATGTCTGTAAATTAATAAACTTAGAATTGAGACATACTGTGGTCTTTAATAACACATTTCTGTAACAAAATCACAGCCTTACTGATAATGTATTCCACTTAACATAATATAAGAATAGTTTGGGGATAAACTTGTTTTTTATTTACCATTGTCTTTTAGGTGGAAATATTCCCAGGCACTGGAGTTTACATTGACAAACTGTCCTGGATCCTTGCAGAGAGGTGCAGCACGAATACGTCATATGCAAGAACCCTGACGGTTGCTGTCTTTGACTTTCCAACATTACTAAAGAGCAATCTTCGTGGTGGTGGCAGCAAGAGAGATCCAACTTCGGAGACATTAAGATCCTCATTGATGTTATTGAGGATCATATACAGCTGCCTTCGGAAGGACACGACGTGTTTCAGTTGCGGGGCTTTGCAGCCCAGCGGGACCCTCTTAATGCCGGACATCAGCTGCCCGAGCCGGTGCGGATGAACGGAGGGACGTTAGACAGCGTTACCTTCCGGGCAGGAGCAGCGAGCGGCAACACCGGGGTGAAAGTGTCGTCTAACACTGTGCCATTAGCCACTAGCTGATTGAGCAGATCAGTGGTTTTTAAGAAGATAACAATGGCAGCAGACTTGATATTTTCACACCCTGCTACCTCCCCAACCGCTAACACACACTGCTCTAGGGGGCAGAACTGCACCGGAGCGATCTTGACTCCATGGCGTCGGGTCAGTTTTTCAAAAGACGCATTCAGGGGGTCCGACCCCCCGACCCGGGAAGAACTACCGGTACTCCCCCCTCCCCTCCCCTGTTCCCCCACAATAAGAAAAGCACTGAAAACAGAAGACAAAATAAACAAACTGAAAAAAGTAAAGCAACAAAAAAACGCAGCCAAAGGACAGAGCTCTCAGCAGCACTCCCGCTCACTGCAGACCCCTCCCACACACTCCCAGCTGAGAGAGAGAGAGAGAGAGAGAGAGAGAGAGTTAGTGTCTGTCTCTCTCTCTCTCTCTGTAGATGCATCATAGGGAACATATGTAACAATCTCTCTTTTTGTTTACCAAAAATGAGAATGAACGTATTTCAAGTGGGTGTTGCCTTGGTTGGAAACGTTTTAAGATTATTTATGAAGTGTAAAGTGGATTTGTCTCAGTTCTCCGTAGTTTTCAATGTATGTGCCATTCAGTAGCGTTCATGTTACAGATGTGCCCTATGCAGTGGTAGGGTCAATAAAATGTCAGTAAAACTTTATTTTAGCAATTATGGAGGGGAAGAACTGCAAATAGCGGGTCCCCACTAATTATCTAACTTACCAACAACGTTTCAAATTAGGTCTTGCGAAGCTGCCAAATAATGCTGTATAATCGTATGTGTCTTCATACACCGGCTGCTATAGTCTGATAGCTTTGATTATATATATATATATTTTCTCGTGAACCACAAATGCTATTTGCTTGATTTTTACAGAGTATGTTATAAATACCATTCTTATGAAGCCTGACAAATTGTATGCTGTAATTATGAATATTTTCAAATCATTTGTTTGTTTTTCCTAACATGTTACAAATGTTCCCTATGTGAAAGATGCATTATATCTTAATAACGTCTAAACAATTACAGATATACAGATTATTATTTTCGGTAAAGTTATAACACATTGCTATTAACTATGTGTGTCAGTAAAAGTTTAAATTTCTTAAAGGATTTTTATTGATCTTGCAAAATAAGTGTTTAGGGAACATTTGTAACATAGAGGTGGGTTAGCCACCGGCTACGGGCAGCGGCTCCGGCTCCAGCACCGTCACCATGTCGCTGGAAAAGCGCTAAGTGAGCTCACAGTGAGCTCAGTGTAATGTCTGCTCTGGTGAGCTCACAGTGTGACCTAGTCGTGAGTTCACGTCTTCACTGGGTAGTCCTTGACAACTTAATTGACTCAAATCTTGGGCTTAATTGGTCAAAATGACCATTGGTTGAAGGTACTCAGGGACTGATGTGTAGAGAGACTTATTAAACCTGCAGGATTGTGGTTTTCCCAGATCAGAATAAACCAGATCACCACAAAGGAACATGGTAGGTGCTATTGCAACACAGATTACACAAATACATTGAAATCCAAGTTTGCAGTGGTCCTTGGGCCATTGGGTGGTGATCCAGATCACTTCAGCAGGAATTTTGCAGTGGTCTGGACTACAACTCTCTCTCTCTCTCTCTCTCTCTCAATTCAGTGCATTTGAATTGTCAAAGCAATTGGACATGCATACATACATACATACATATACACTCACCTAAAGGATTATTAGGAACACCTGTTCAATTTCTCATTAATGCAATTATCTAACCAACCAATCACATGGCAGTTGCTTCAATGCATTTAGGGGTGTGGTCCTGGTCAAGACAATCTCCTGAACTCCAAACTGAATGTCTGAATGGGAATGAAAGGTGATTTAAGCAATTTTGAGCGTGGCATGGTTGTTGGTGCCAGACGGGCCGGTCTGAGTATTTCACAATCTGCACAGTTACTGGGATTTTCACGCACAACCATTTCTAGGGTTTACAAAGAATGGTGTGAAAAGGGAAAAACATCCAGTATGCGGCAGTCCTGTGGGCGAAAATGCCTTGTTGATGCTAGAGCTCAGAGGAGAATGGGCCGACTCGATTCAAGCTGATAGAAGAGCAACTTTGACTGAAATAACCACTCGTTACAACCGAGGTATGCAGCAAAGCATTTGTGATGCCACAACACGTACAGCCTTGAGGCGGATGGGCTACAACAGCAGAAGACCCCACTGGGTACCACTCATCTCCACTACAAATAGGAAAAAGAGGCTACAATTTGCACAAGCTCACCAAAATTGGACAGTTGAAGACTGGAAAAATGTTGCCTGGTCTGATGAGTCTCGATTTCAGAGTCAGAATTTGGCGTAAACAGAATGAGAACATGGATCCATCATGCCTTGTTACCACTGTGCAGGCTGGTGGTGGTGGATGTAATGGTGTGGGGGATGTTTTCTTGACACACTTTAGGCCCCTTAGTGCCAATTGGGCATCGTTTAAATGCCACGGCCCGTTGTTTCTTACCATGTCCATCCCTTTATGACCACCATGTACCCATCCTCTGATGGCTACTTCCAGCAGGATAATGTACCATGTCACAAAGGTCGAATCATTTCAAATTGGTTTCTTGAACATGACAATGAGTTCACTGTACTAAACTGGCCCCCACAGTCACCAGATCTCAACCCAATAGAGCATCTTTGGGATGTGGTGTGTAGCGTTATGTTGGGTGTATTTGGATAAGAGTATTTGGGCTCTGAGCTGAAGCACGGATCTAAAGAAGACCTCTCCCCCCCAAAGTTATCAGATTTCCTTAGCTCATCAGCTTGGAACTGGTTTGCATCAAAGTGACAGTTTTGGGGAGGATGGCACCGAGAATAGGCCAAATAGTTTGTTATTCTGCTATGAGATGTCTGGAGAAAGGGGCCTGTGGGTGATAAAAACTCTTTGAAGTGGATGAGAGCCGAAATCCCGACATAGAGCTACGAACCCAGGCCAACCGGCATTTCCAAAAGATGGCATGGATTGACATCAGTCATAAATCCAAAGTCACAAAAGATTAAGTCTGTTTTAGTTACTTGTGATAAATTGTTGATATCCTAAGCGTTGGCATTAGAGTCATTAGGTGATTAATCGAGTACTGTTCTGTTGGGTTGTTACTGAATAGCCAAAACAATGATTACCCAAATGTCCCCATGTGAAGCATTGATTGTTAAGGTACCAGGAACAGAGATTCCTGAATTCCTTGGACGCCTAGGCAGTTTGGACTTTGAAGTAGAGTCGCGTCGAACTCAGTTGGTAAACGACACTACGACGCAACTCGAAAAAGAGTCGATAGAGGTGATGAAAGTTATGGCTAGCTTAGCACTTGCGAGCTCAAGGGTAGTGAACTGGATCATAAGCAAGTTTGAAAAACTGAAAAAGCTAGGAGAAAAGTATGCTAAAGCGAAAGAAGAAAGAGCCAAACGGCATGGAATGGTTTTAGAATTTGAAGGAAAGCTAGATACTTGTGGAAAACAAGTCATTGTGTTGAATGCTGAAAAAGAGGACTTAATTGAACAGAGAGAGCAATTAGGAAATGATTTAAGACAATGTCAAGTTGAATTGGAAACAACTCTGATCCAAGTAAAAGGTCTGCAAAATGACAGATGTAAAGCGGTTGAAAATGAAAGGATAGTTTTGAAGGACCGGGATGTTTTGGAAATGCGTCTTTGCAAAACAGTCAGGAAGAAAGATTTGGGCACTGTAAAAATGGAGATACTCGAAGGCGAGGTCATACATTTAAAAAGGGACAGTGAAGAAATGAGGAGAGTAAATCAGGTGCTTAGGGGAGAACTCAAATCAACTGAAGTTGAAAATGAGCGTCTCAAGCAACAAATAGGGGCCCTGAAAGCTGCCTCTTGGTGGGCTGCAAAGCTGACACCTGACAGCATAAAGGAACAGCCGGAACCGGCCAATGCACGGAGTCGCACACCGTCTCCACATTTAGGCCCCGGGTTGCCTCGTCCTGATCGTACCCCTCCCTGTAGTCTTTCTCCACCCAGGGTAAGAAGCTCGTCGCACAGACGAACTTCCTCTCCCGAGAGTCCAGACCGAAAGGTTAACATGCGCCAGTTGAGAGAACTGGCTAAAGATTGTGAAACCTTTAACCCAGCAGACAAGGAAGGAAATGTGGAAGCGTATATTAAGGACATTAAGTATGCTTTGAGTTTCTATCCTGAGGCTACGGAGAAGGAAAAGGTTCTCCTAATCCGCAAAACTACCTCTCGCCAAGTCCATTCTTGGATGGAGAGGCAAGGGTCCATGGTCTGCGATAGGTTTCAACGCTTGTGCAGAGCATTAGTTAGGGACTATTCCAGGTTCATTGATCCAGTGGCAGCAGTGACTGCCGCACACCAGATCAAACAGGGTAAGCATGAGTCCCCCCGTGATTACTATGAAAAGCTTAGGAAAACCTATTTTGCGGGTCAAGATCGACCCGGGGCCGAGGAAGAGGTGAGCTTTAAAGGGTTGTTTGTTGCTAATTTGTTCCCAACGATTAAGGAAATGATCATATTACATGCAGACGCAACGTATATGAACATAGCTGAAATTCAAAAAAATGGCACAGAAAGCTTGGGAAAGCAAGTACAATAGCACTTCTGATCGTAAAGATTCAAGCACCCAAGTACTGGCAAGGCGCTCTGAGAGCCCTATTTCTCCACTGGAGTTAGAGGGGACAGAGATTCAAAGAAGGAAAGAACCTCCCAAGGATGGAATCCAAGACACCCAGGCTTACAATAAAAAAAAGAAATCTGCTCCTAGCCTAGGTGGGTTAACTCAGTCTCTGAGCAATGTTGCAGTTTCTGAGCTACTGCTACGCTTAGCTCTGCTCCCTTTGCCCCCTCTTCCCAAACTGGAAGTTAGTAGCCAGGGTAAAGGGCCGGACTCGCCACCTAAGGAATGACTAGCTCTGGAACCACCCCCTGTCCCCGCCTCTGTGTTTTTGATTGGATGTGAGGAACAGCAGGGGGGTTTCTCTGACACATCAGCCCACTGGGACCTCCCAGTGGGGGAAGTTGCCTGCAGGCAAGCTGAACCTTTGGTGATGTTACTGGGTGATCTGACACAGAGAGGCAGAGCCAAGCAAGTTTACATAGAAGTGACCATTGAGAATGTGTGGGAGTGAGGAGCCTTGTTGGACACTGGGGCTGAAATTTGTTTAATGTCTGCCACCACAATGGGCAACCTGAAACAAATTATGGAAACCTCAGACCAACAACTGAAAGTGGAAGCTTGTAGTGTGAACATTACAAGTTACACAGAGACTAAGGCACAGCTCACTCAAAAGGCATTGTTAGAGTTCACCTTTGGGAAGATTAAGTTGGTTCATCCAGTTTATATTTCCAAATTTGAAACAGAGAAGTTGATCATTGGTCAGGACCTATTGAACAGGTTGTGGGCTCAAGTTGAATCACCAAAGCCTGTGGAATTGAATGACAGATATGATACAGCCACCAAGGTACAACTTCCCAATGAGACCATTTTTTGTGCATGTCCCTAAAGGGGGCACCGGCTTACCATGTAAGCCAACCATTCGAACCCAGGTCCCTACCAACTATTATAGACATAGTGAAGGTCAGGTGCCTGAATAACACCTGAATTCCCAGTCACCTCCCTCTGTTAATCAACTTCCACCTATTGGTTACCGTCAGTAACCATACTCAATACTGAGTAATACCAATTGTTTTTTTGTTTTAATGTACTTGTGTTATAATATGTAACCTGTATATGTGCTAGTATAGGATTGTCAATTTGATTGGAATACATTCTGCTTAAATAATGAACTATTAGTTTGTTTTCTTTGATTTCTCGGGGTCATGAATGGTGAAGTCCACTGTTGAATTCTGTTACATAACTTTGAGATAAATGCTTAACGTCTTATTTTGTCTTGAAGGGGATAACGCCCTAGTCGACCTCAGTCCCATTCAAGAAAGGGGGTATGTAGCGTTATGTTGGGTGTATTTGGATAAGAGTATTTGGGCTCTGAGCTGAAGCACGGATCTAAAGAAGACCTCTCCCCCCCAAAGTTATCAGATTTCCTTAGCTCATCAGCTTGGAACTGGTTTGCATCAAAGTGACAGTTTTGGGGAGGATGGCACCGAGAAGAGTCCAAATAGTTTGTTATTCTGCTATGAGATGTCTGGAGAAAGGGGCCTGTAGGTGATAAAAACTCTTTGAAGTGGATGAGAGCCGAAATCCCGACATAGAGCTACGAACCCAGGCCAACCGGCATTTCCAAAAGATGGCATGGATTGACATCAGTCATAAATCAAGCCCCCCTCCAATAGGACACTGGGGGCTGAAACCGAAATCCAATCTCAAGAACTCAGGAACCAATCACCTATTGATCTGATAGACTATAAAGGACAAACACGGCCTTTCTTTCTCTCTCTCTCTCACCTGAACCAGTAACTCGCTGCCACAGCTCAACCTGTAGCTCTGTTGCCCGAACCGGAACCAGAAACCAACCAAGTCTTTGCCGGCAACAGAAGAGTTAAACTGGGAGAAGGAGATTGAGCCGTACAAAGAATTCTTTTAAAGGACTTTATTAAATAAAGAACTTTACAGACTGCGCTGCCCGCCTGTGCCCACCTGATCAGTGGAGTTTTACAGCTGGACAAATGACTAAGTCGACTGAATACGAAAGTGTCAGTCATTTAAATAGCTATTTGAGTTTTAAGAAACTTGACCCTTGGAACAAACAGGGCCCTGCTTTCCTCAAAGACTTTGTCTTCAAGTAACTACGGGGGAAACCTGCTTACAAAGAAGATTTTGTGCACAACCTTGGAGCCTTCAAACCAGTGGAAAATCTGTTTGGAAACGACTCTACTTTCGCGAAACCCCAACTTCCAGGTGCATCGACTGAGTGGAAGTTCTTGGACAAAGCCGAACTGGACTGCCTTTGTTCCAAACCACACGGACCTTGTGCCGTGTGCTGTTATCTGAGCCCGAAGCCAGAGAGGCCTCTCTGCGACGAAGTTCAGATAAGTTTAACAGTTTGGAGTTCATGATTCATGACATTTGAGAAATCAATTAGAAATGTTAATCTGTGATTCATAACTCTAGAATGTGTAATATCATTTAGTTTTCTTAAATATAAATGTGTGTTGCATTAAACTGTTTTGTTGATAATTTTAGAAATAAAATCTGTCAACGCCGAGAAATATCTTCTCATTCCTGTTTAACTGTTTAGTCTGAAATTGACACAAGTTAATAGACACCAGATTATAGGTGGCCCTGCCTATCCTTAATCATTGAATAATAATCAGTTAAGGGAAATTGTGGTAACAAGTAATGATAGGGTCTTTCTCTCCACCTAAACGTTAATGAGACTGATATATATATAACGAGAAGTTACCTGACATAAATACTAACCTGCGTAGTTATTTAATGTCTGACTAATAATACTAACAAGAGACTCACCTTCATCTTACTAACTGGTATTGTAGTCAATGTGTTTATAACCTCTTTTGTTTAACGATTTGTGTTATCATATGCGATCCCATGGTCTTTGATTTGGTCACGGAAGTGATTTGTCTTTGATTTGTTGATATAGAGTTGAATTTTAATTAGTTTTTCCCTTTTGTATAATTAGTGTAGTGCTACATTTAGTCTTTGTTTTGAATAAATTTGACAATTTATATCTTTGGAATTGGTGTCTGTGTCCAATTATTACAGAAATTGAGTTCTACAAGATTCCAGGATTCGTGATAAGGTGATACTATAAATTCACTTCTTTAATTGAAATTTATAAGTGTACCTTACGCTACAGGTGGAACGGGAGCTTCGTGCCCTGGATGTGCATCCCACAAATCTCCATCAACTGCAAGATGCTATCCTATCAATATGGGCCAACATTTCTAAAGAATGCTTTCAGCACCTTGTTGAATCAATGCCACGTAGAATTAAGGCAGTTCTGAAGGCGAAAGGGGGTCAAACACAGTATTAGTATGGTGTTCCTAATAATCCTTTAGGTGAGTGTATATGGAAAAGGAACAATATGTGTACATCTCTGCATATGGTGCCCTAACAGATGTGCAAGTTACATGACAGACAGACACTCACACACACTTTCAAAGACAGACAGACAGACAGACACTCACACACACTTTCACACACTCACTTTCACAGACAGACAGACACAGACACAGACACACTCACTTTCACACAGAGACAGGCACATTTTCACACAGAGACAGACACACAAACACACACAAACAGACACAGACACATACTTTGACAGACAGACAGACAGACAGACACATGCATATTATGGGTCTTTGTTGGGTAGTGAAATGGGTAGCATCAGTCGCAGTGTGGGTAATGTCAGGGAGCCAATCATAGTTATTTGCATATCGTGGCGCAAAGCATTCTGGGAAAAGCAACTAAACACGTTTAGTCATGTATTTGTCCATAGTTTACACATGAGATGAACGAGACAGTATGACGTATTGAGCACCTAGGATTCCTCATGTGTATGTGAGGGGCAGAGGAACCGGATCCCAAGTGTGCGTCCCAGGTGCTATAGGTTTCAAAGCATGCAGGGGAATAGGCACCCCACCCTGACACGTATATAAGATTGGATAGGGAGATATAAATAGCAATGGGGAGACTCTTGTACTAGGTGTGGCTCTATCCATATAGTGGGGCCAGCAGCCACTTAGCAGGTGCAGCAATAGAAGCTCAGCCTGGGGAGACTGGATTTAGCATTTCCTCTCCATTTTGATAACTATCCAAAATCATTTCTGCAAAATACTTCTATGATACCTATGTATGTTTTTTACTTGTACTATATTATACTATCAAGTATCAGTGTATACATACAATGTGACCTGTTACATTAATACAGAGGCCACGGAAGGCCAGATCAGTAATAGCCACTGTCCCCTGATATTACACTTTTTTACAATCACTTTGGCACTCATTTCAGAACCTTGATGTCATTTTTCAAAACTCTAGACACTAAACTCACACCCGATGATCAAAATGCACATTTTTCAAAACTCTAACACTTTTTTACAATTGCTTGGATACAATACACATCAACCTCAGATCATTTGTTCATTGAACTAAAATGACACAACTTAACATCAAAGTATTACCATTTCAAAATGCAATTCACACATTACATCTGAGATCACTGTCTATTCATTTCATTACAAAGATCTAACTATCAATTGATACAGCTGCTCAAAATGATAAGTGACTGTTGCATTACTCTTAATGCATAGTTTTATGGAAACTGACAAACAGTATTCCATGTTTCGATCATGAAAGTTTCAGGATAATGAGATCCATTGACACCAATAACCGAGGAGCATGGTTTCTTAGGGTTACCATAGACTTGACTGTGTCTTCTTGTTTGTGAAGGAACAGGACTGTGTTTTCCTGTCTGGGTTCCCGCAGGCTTAAGTGGGTTTGACCTACTATTAGAAAAAAAAAAAAAAAGGAGCGCTAATTAATTGTTCAATATCTGATACGCCGGTGATAATATAAAATAACGTGTTTATAGTTTATAGAAGTTTATAGTGTTTATGGTAAATGAAGAAAAGTCATTAAGTTATATACAAGTTCTATAAATGCAAACATTGAAAAGCATGTTTGTTGTTATTCCTATATAGGATTTAGTATTATTTGTGTTTTCTTGTTTTTTGCTATGTTTTCTCCCCTGTCGTTTATTGTTATTTTGCGGGCTTGCACGCCTTGGTTGTTGTGTACAAAACGATACATAGAAAATGGGAAAACGTGTTACTGTGTGGGAACAGCTCTAGTAAGACGGGCGACCCGCCACTTAAAGGTACACATGTAAGGTACATGTATGATAACTATGGAGTGAAGCGGTGCGTTTGACTGGACAATAGGTGACAGAAAATTAAGGTTTCCAGAAGATGGGACTTTTGATTCAGATAGACTTGAGCACCTAAAAACGGTTTTGCAAAATAGGAATACAAAGCATTAAGAAATGAGAAACCAAAGCTAGCTATCTTAAAACATTTGTTAGAGAAAAGAAAGAAAAGACAACAGGCATAATTCAATCTGAATGCCCCGAAGACAAATTAAAAATATATATATATGTTTTTCAGTATAAATGACAGTCCTCAAGATACTGAAGGAAAATTACTAGATAAGTAATAAATAAGGGTAGTTTGAGACACTGCAGGTCAATATAACATGCCAACCAAAACCATGGTATCTGAATTTACTATGGATATAAATTAATATGTGTCTCTTTGTATGTTTGTACGTTTTCAGTTTGCGCAAGGTAAATGTCCATATTTTGACTTTTTCATGTACTGTATAGTCCAGAATATGACTAAGAGAGTCATAAGTCACAAATAGTTACAGAATGATAGCTAAAAAACGCCAGTTAAATATGTTGTAATAACAGACCTACAAGAAAGTCAGCATTTAACTGTACACAGAATGCTATTGCAAACAGAAATAATAATACAAAATTAAGTTATTTAAATAGGTCTTACGAATACAGAAGTTAAAAGTAACATGTTAGAAATGGAATTAGAGCCAAATTTAGAAATAGGAATCCGAGGCAACCACAAACATTCGGTGAAGGTTTCTTACATATTGATAAATAGATAACCAGATACTCCAGGAAATTAACGATGTGCTCATTTGGAAGCTATGAGTTCCACAATGAAGAGTTTTTAAATCCCTAGTAATAGATCCCTAAATACAATGTGTAGGTAAGAAATTAACTATTGATCAGTTCAATCTGGATTCGGGAACAGTTCTTCTGAACCTGTACTGGTGTAGATTGGACTTCAATAGGAGGAAGTGACACAATAAAGACATGAGCCACGCAGGAGGACAGTCTTAGTGCCCACGCAGGTTCTTAGTTGGGGAAATCATTGACTGGACACATTTTTTGAAAATGTGCTTTCCTGAAGTACCTGGACATCATTATTCAGATCAATGAAAAGGCTTATTTTCCAAAGATTAAATACATTCATTAACTACAATAATGTAGTGAAATGTATATAAATAGTAATAATACAAATCGATCAAATATAACTTGCATTTTCTTGTAAGAAATTACGAATAGGAGAAAGAACAGCTGTTGGGATGCAGTGCGATGTTATCCAAAATTGAAAGCGGTTGAGAAAGGAGAGTTTGTTCTGTGTGAGACAAATGTACTGCCACGAGAGACTCTGATGGTGATTGACTGGAATATGAGGGAAAATAATGAAGTTACTACAGGTATAACTAAAGGTGTAACATAACTAATTTAATGAAACATAGTCATGGCAAGTTATAAAACTGTTTGGAAATAGTCCTTTCACAAACAGAAATACCCTATCAATTAGGAAGAGGGGGGCAGGGGGCAAGGGCCGTATGTGCTCCTCTGCTCCCCCTGTTCGCCTGAGCAGACAAGCAGCCTGAGATGAGAGAGAGAGAGAGAGAGAGAGAGAGAGAGAGAGAGAGAGAGAAGTCAGAGACAAGGCAGAGACTGTAAGTACGTGTAAGGGTTCATAACTTATTACAAACAGAGCAAGAGTGTAATGAATGGTAATTTACACTGCTTGTATTAATAATGATAATAATATTGATGTTGATACAGACGAATACGTCACATACTAGATGACAACCGCATAAAACTAATAATAATGAAAATAGGAATAATAGGAGTATGGAAATAATTTCAAATTATGGTTTATTGGTAAAAAATGAATTGAGAAACAAAGATTAATAACTGCCATCATTTACCCAACTACTATTAACTATGGTGTTGAAGGAGCTGCTGTAATAGTTATTGTAATGGTCTCAGGTATTTAAGTTAGATAAAAGGACAAAGATAAGCACATTGTTTTGAAACTTTGACAACTCCACACAAAAAGAGTATCTACACTAGGAAGTAAAGCTGATTCAATAAACACAGGAGATATGATGCTGCTGACGACAGCTGAGTGCTGTACTGAAATAATTTGATAAATGAGATAAATTGGAATCAAGATTATTATTATTTTGAATTGTCCCTTTACTAGAAACCTTATAGATTGTGCGAATGTCAACTAATGTGATAGAGATGCCTTTTATAAGGACGATCTCTGATGTTGTGTGAACCACACATTGTGTCTTCAGACTGATTTATTCCACATGGCAGATATGCATATTATGAATCGTGTCCTGAAGGAACCGATGTCTGACCCATATGGAGAAGATGCTGGTGTTCTTGTTGAGACACAGTAGGCCAAGGGCGCGGCTTTAAAGACAGCCTCACAGCAACTTGAACAGACCAATGCTGAGGTCCACTACGCTGAAGTGATGCTTGACTCAGTGGAGAAATAAGTTAAAATACTATAATTAAAGGTTTTCCAGATTATAGGAATCTACAATATATTGTGAAACTGCTCAGATGACGTCCGCAGTAGCACATATTCTTCTATTGATAGTTTAATTTATAATGTACTATTAGTGGAGATGTCACATTATTCAAATGAATAGAATGACAGCCATGAAGTCAGAATCAATCCATTGCCCTTCACTTAAGATTTGTACAATGTATAATGTTTATAAATCAAAACGCAACAAATATATGTACAATACAGTTTACAAACTGAATTTGTAAAAAAGAATGTTTTGCTGACTTTTGTATTCTCTTTGAAGCAACAAAATGTATGTGTTATGTATGTCGTAACTAGGGTTTGACTTTTATGACCTGGGGCTGGATGAAATTTAATTTGAGATGCACTGTAAAAGCTCCAGGAAATTGCAACTGGCCACTGCACCTTCCATAAGAGAGCTCAAACATTTGCTAATGCATTGGTTGCCTCACAGGCACTCTTTCCCTGGTTTGCCCATGTGGCGCATGGTGTTGGCCACACGGGCAAAGGGGGGATGTGTGCATCAGTCTTTTAAATTGGTTTGCCCCAGGTTTTATAGTAACAGCTTAGCAATATTGTAGAACTTGCCACATTTGTCAAGCTCATAATCCTGCAATATGCAAATAGATTGTGTTCAAGAGCTTAAATGTTGTGGATATGAATATATACTTGTAATAATATATAGGTGTTCTAAATGGGTTGAAGCCTATCCCGTAGGAAGGCTGAAGTAGTAAAAGTAGCAAAAATACAGTTAAGGGATGTTATATGTAGATTTCGCATTCCAGGGAAATTTCCAGTGATAGGAACACTCACTTCACTGGGACAATAGTGCAGGAACTATGCAAAGCCCTGCGAGGTAAACAACATTTTCACTGCCCCATCAGGCTCAGTCAGCTGGAGCAGTGGAGAAACAAAATGGGATATTAAAGAATAAGCTGTCTAATATATGCAAACAAACAGGACTCAAACGTCCAGATCCCCTTCCTATAGTCCTAATGACAATGAAATCGTCAGCAAATTGAGAAAAACAGGTCTTTCTCCGTGTGAGATTATTATGGGATGACTTATGAGACTCTCCATCACTCCTCCATTGTCTGTAAGGGAAATGGACATCCACTTGATGGATGATGCTATGTTGTCTTTTTGTATGGGACTAACACGTGCTTTCGAAGCTGTCCATTCACAGATGAAAGCCGCCCAGACTGAACCATCCCAGCAGGTTTACCACCCCTTCCAGCAAGATGACTGTGTATATCAAAGCACACAAGAGAAAGTCCTCCCAACAGCCCAGGTGGACAGGGCCCTACCAGGTGCTCCTGACCACCCACACAGCTGTGAAGTGCCTAGGAACGACGACATGGATCCACTCCTCACACTGCAAACTTGCCAATCGAGGCGATCAGCACAACCCTGGTGGAGAACAGAGGGATAAAGGAATTGTTCTTCCACATCAGATTTGACATTACTGCATGTATGCAGGCCCTTGTAATTGCTTTTCCAATACTGCCAACTGGTTATTGATGATTGATTTCACATTGTGGTACGAGTATCGAGTGAAATGCGTGCTATCCACCTCAACAACACAGCGATAACATGGAGCCGGCAGGTGATCCAGGTCACAATAGAGGTCAAGCAGTGGGAGGAGGAAGACGTGGTGGTCAAAGGTGTAGCGTAAGGTACACTTATAAAATTCAATTAAAGAAGTGAATTTATAGTATCACCTTATCACGAATCCTGGAATCTTGTAGAACTCATTTTCTGTAATAATTGGATGCAGACACCAATTCCAAAGATATAAATTGTCAAATTTATTCAAAAACAAAGACTAAATGTAGCACTACACTAATTATACAAAAGGGAAAAACTAATTAAAATTCAACTCTAGATCAACAAATCAAAGACAAATCACTTCCGTGACCAAATCAAAGACCATGGGATCGCATATGATAACACACAAATCATTAAACAAAAAAGGTTATAAACACATTGACTACAATACCGGTTAGTAAGACGAAGGTGAGTCTCTCGTTAGTATTATTAGTCAGACATTAAATAACTACGCAGGTTAGTATTTATGTCAGGTAACTTCTCGTTATATATATATCAGTCTCATTTACGTTTAGGTGCCGAGAAAGATCCTATTTGTTACCACAATTTCCCTTAACTGATTATTATTCAATGATTAAGGATAGGCAGGGCCACCAATAATCTAATGTCTATTAACTTGTGTCAATTTCAGACTAAACAGTTAAACAGGAATGAGAAGATATTTCTCGGCGTTGACAGATTTTATTTCTAAAATTATCAACAAAACAGTTTAATGCAACTCACATTTATATTTAAGAAAACTAAATGATATTACACATTCTAGAGTTATGAATCACAGATTAACATTTCTAATTGATTTCTCAAATGTCATGAATCACAAACTCCAAACTGTTAAACTTATGTGAACTTCGTCGCAGAGAGGCCTCTCTGGCTTCGGGCTCAGATAACAGCACACGGCACGAGGTCCGTGTGGTTTGGAACAAAGGCAGTCCGGTTCGGCTTTGTCCAAGAACTTCCACTCAGTCGATGCACCTGGAAGTTGGGGTTTCGCGAATGTAGAGTCTTTTCCAAACAGATTTTCCATTGGTTTGAAGGCTCAAAGGTTGTGCACAAAATCTTCTTTGTAAGCATTGTTCCACCGTAGTTACTTGAAGACGAAGTCTTTGAGGAAAGCAGGGCCCTGTTTGTTCCAAGGGTCAAGTTTCTTAAGACTCAAATAGCTATTTAAGTGACTGACACTTTCGTATTCAGTCGACTTAGTCAATTGTCCAGCTGTAAAACTCCACTGATCAGGTGGGTCTGTGAAGTTATTTATTTAATAAAGTCCTTTAAAATAATTCTTCGCTCAATCTCCTTCTCCCAGTTTAACTCTTCTGTTGCCGGCAAAGACTTGGTTGGTTTCTGATTCCGGTTCTGGCAACAGAGCTACAGGTTGAGCTGTGGCAGCGAGTTTCTGGTTCAGGTGAGAGAGAGAGAGAGAGAAAGACTGTCCGCTGTTCCTTATAGTCTGTCAGATCAGTAGGTGATTGGTCCCTGAGTTCTTGAGATTGGATTTCGGTTTCAGCCCCCAGTGTCCTATTGGAGGGAGGCTTTATTTATGACTGATGTCAATCCATGCCATCTTTTGGAAATGCCGGTTGGCCTGGGTTCGTAGCTCTATGTCGGGATTTCGGCTCTCATCCACTTCAAAGAGTTTTTATCACCTACAGGCCCCTTTCTCCAGACATCTCATAGCAGAATTCCAAACTATTTGGCCTCTTCTCGGTGCCATCCTCCCCAAAACTGTCACTTTGATGCAAACCAGTTCCAAGCTGATGAGCTAAGGAAATCTGATAACTTTGGGGGGGGAGAGGTCTTCTTTAGATCAGTGCTTCAGCTCAGAGCCCAAATGCTCTTATCCAAATACACCCAACATAACGCTACATATGTATGTATGTATGTATATATGTGTAGAAGGAAAATTAGAAATTATTTTCTTACACCTGTTTTTCTCTCTTGTATACTTAAGAAAGATACGGTCAAGCTAGAAGGTCAGCCCAGACGATAGTTTGATTTCTGTTTGTTATTTACGATGAGAACCTTGGAGACATTGTCAAACGGTATGACCTACGTGCCTGTTCCCTAAAACCATGTGTTGACCTATGAACTCTGTTCTATAATGATATATGTTCTGCTTAGTTAGCCTTTAAGATAACATTGTAATGACTTTCTAGCATGTATGGATGTATGTATGTATGTATATATATATATATATATATATATATATATATATATATATATATATATATATATGTATGTATGTATGTCCAATTGCTTTGACAATACAAATGAATTGAATTGAGAGGAAGAGAGAGAGAGAGAGAGAGAGAAAGAGAGAGAGAGAGAGACAGACAGACAGACAGACAGACAGACAGCTCAGTGATGACATCACGAGCCTCTCTCAGCTGACTGCTATGACATCACAGAGCACGTACATTCCATTGCTTGTCGTCTGTCAACCACTCAGTCACTGCTAGCCAGACTGTCCCTAAGACAAAGTGTACAATACTTCAATTATATCTCCTCCAGACAGATAAAGAGTATTAAGAGCTACGATGAAGTTACCCAGGAGACGTAAAAAGCTTGCATCACCTGGTATTTCCTGGAGGTCACCCATCCAAGTACTAACCAGGCCCTGGCCCGTTTAGTTTCCAAGGTCTGACGAGATCGGGCACGTTCAGGACGGTGTGGCCGCAAGCCGAGATGCCTGGCTGCATGATGTCTCTTAAAGGCTGGCGGGTATTGACGGAATTTCCAGCAAAAAATAAAAAATAAAAAAATAAAAAAATGGAGGGAAAAATAACAGTGCAGGAAAGGGTGTTGAAAGTAGCCGGGAACGTGTACAATTCTTCAATTATATCTCCTCCAGACAGAAAGAGAGTATTAAGAGCTACGATGAAGTTACCCAGGAGACGTAAAAAGCTTGCAGCACCTGGTATTTCTAGGAGATCTCCCATCCAAGTACTGACCAGGCCAAGCCCCGTTTAGCTTCCGAGATCTGACGAGACGGGGTGGGTCCAGGACGGTGTAGCCGCAAGCCGAGAGGCCTGGCTGCATGATGTCTCTTAAAGGCTGACGGGTGTTGACGGAACTTCCAGCAAATAAAAAAAGAAAAATGGAGGGAAAAATATCAGTTCAGCAAAGGGTGTTGAAAGTAGCCGGGTACGTGTACATTTCTTCAATTATATCTCCTCCAGACAGAAAGAGAGTATTAAGATCTACGATGATGTTACCCAGGAGACGTATAAAGCTTGCAGTACCTGGTATTTCCAGGAGGTCACCCATCCAAGTACTGACCAGGCCCTGCCCTGTTTAGCTTCCGAGATCTGATGAGATCGGTCGTGTTCAGGACGGCATGGCCGCAAGCCGAGAGGCCTGGCAGCATGATGTCTCTTAAAGGCGGGCGGGTTTTGACGGACCTTCCAGCAAAAAAAAAAAGAAAAAAGAAAAATGGAGGGAAAAATATCAGTGCAGCAAAGGGTGTTGAAAGTTGCCGGGTACGTGTACATTTCTTCAATTGTATCTTCTCCTGACAGAAAGAGAGTATTAAGAGCTACGATGAAGTTACCCAGGAGACGTAAAAAGCTTGCAGTACCTAGTTTTTCCAGGAGGTCACCAATCCAAATACAGACCAGGTCCTGCCATGTTTTGCTTCCTAGATCTGACAAGATCGGGCGCGTTCAGGACGGTGTGGCCGCAAGCCAAAAAGCCTGGCTGCATGATGTCTCTTAAAGGCTGGAGGGTATTGACGGAACTTCCGGCAAAAAAAAAAGAAAAAAGAAAAATGGAGGGAAAAATATCAGTGCAGCAAAGGGTGTTGAAAGTAGCCGGGTACGGGTACAATTCTTCAATTATATCTCCTCCAGACTGAAAGAGAGTATTACGAGCTACGATGAAGTTACCCAAGAGACGTAAAAAGCTTGCAGAACCAGGTATTTCCAGGAGGTCCCACATTCAAGTAATGACCAGGCCCTGGCCCGTTTAGTTTCCAAGGTCTGACGAGATCGGGCGCGTTCAGGACGGTGTGGCCGCAAGCCAAGAGGCCTGGCTGCATGATGTCTCTAAATGGCTGGAGGGTATTGACAGAACTTCCAGCAAAAAAAAATGAAAAAAGAAAAATGTAGGGAAAAATATCAGTGCAGCAAAGGGTGTTAAAAGTAGCCGGGTACGTGTACAATACTTCAATTATATCTCCTCCAGACAGAAAGAGAGTATAAAGAGCTACGATGAAGTTACCCAGGAGACGTAAAAGCTTGCAGCACCAGGTTTTTCTAGGAGGTCTCACATTCAAGTACTGACCAGGTCCTGCCCCGTTTAGCTTCCGAGATCTGATGAGTTCGGGCGCGTTCAGGACAATGTGTCCGCATGCCAAGAGGCCTGGCTGCATGATGTCTCTTAAAGGCTGGAGGGTATTGACGGAACTTCCAGCAAAATAAAAAAGAAAAAAGAAAAATGGAGGGAAAAATACCACTGCAGCAAAGGGTGTTGAAAGTAGTCGGGTACGTGTACAATTCTTCAATTATATCTCCTCCAGACAGAAAAAGAGAATGAAGAGCTATGATAAAGTTACCCAGGAGACGTAAAAAGCTTGCAGCACCAGGTATTTCCACGAGTTCTCACATTCAAGTACTGACCAGGCCCTGCCCCGTTTAGCTTCCGAGATCTGATGAGATCGGGCACATTCAGGACAATGTGTCCGCATGCCAAGAGGCCTGGCTGCATGATGTCTCTTAAAGGCTGGAGGATATTGACGGAACTTCCAGCTAAATAATGAAGAAAAAAGAAAAATGGAGGGAAAAATATCAGTGCAGCAAAGGGTGTTGAAAGTAACCGGGTACGTGTACAATACTTCAATTATATCTCCTCCAGACTGAAAGAGAGTATCAAGAGCTACGATAAAGTTACCCAGCAGACGTAAAAAGCTGGCAGCACCTGGTATTTCCAGGAGTTCTCCCATCCAAGTACTGACCAGGTCCTGCCCCGTTTCGTTTCCGAGATCTGACGAGATCAAGCGCGTTCAGGTCTGTGTGTCCGCAAGCCGAGATGCCTGGTTGCATGATGTCTCTTAAAGGCTGGCGGATATTGATGGAACTTCCAGAAAAAATAAAAAATAAAAATAAAAATGGAGGGAGAAATATCAGTGCAGCAAAGGCTGTTGAAAGTAGCCGGGTACGTGTACAATTCTTCAATAATATCTCCTCCAGACTGAAAGAGAGTATTAAGAGCTACGATGAAGTTACCCAGGAGACGTAAAAAGCTTGCAGCACCAGGTATTTCCAGGAGGTCACCCAACCAAGTACTGGCCAGACCCTGCCCCGTTTAGTTTCCGAGATATGATGAGATCAGGCGCGTTCAGGACGGTGTGGCCGCAAGCCAAGAGACCTGGCTGCATGATGTCTCTTAAAGGCTGGCAAGTATTGACGGAACTTCCAGCAAAAAAAAAAAAAAAAAAAAATAGAAAAAGGGAGGGAAAAATATCAGTGCAGCAAAGGGTGTTGAAAGTAGCCGGGTACATGTACAATTCTTCAATTATATCTCCTCCAGACAGATAGAGAGTATTAAGAGCTACGATAAAGTTACCCAGGAGACGTAAAAGCTTGCAGCACGAGGTATTTCAAGGAGGTCTCACATTCATGTACTGACCAGGTCCTGCCCCGTTTAGCTTCCGAGATCTGACGAGATCGGGCGCGTTCAGGATGGTGTGGCCGCAAGCCGAGATGCCTGGCTGCATGATGTCTCTTAAAGGCTGGCGGGTATTGACGGAACTGCCAGCAAAAAAAAAAAAGAAAAATAGAGGGAAATATACCAGTGCAGCAAAGGGTGTTGAAAGTAGCCGGGTACGTGTACAATTCTTCAATTATATCTCCTGGAGACAGAAAGAGAGTTTTAAGAGCTACGATGAAGTTACCCAGGAGACGTAAAAAGCTTGCAGCACCTGGTATTTCCAGGAGGTCACACTTCCAAGTACTGACCAGGCCCTGCCCCGTTTAGCTTCCGAAACCTGATATGATCGGGCGCGTTCAGGACGGTGTGACTACAAGCCAAGAGGCCTGCCTGCATGATGTCTCTTAAAGGCTGGCGGATATTGACGGAACTTCCAGCAAAAAAATAAAATAAAAAGAAAAATGGAGGGAAAAATATCAGTGCAGCAAAGGGTGTTGAAAGTAGCCTAGTACGTGTACAATTCTTCAATTATATCTCCTGGAGACAGAAAGAGAGTATTAAGAGCTACGATGAAGTTACCCAGGAGACGTAAAAGGCTTGCAGCACCTGGTATTTCTAGGAGGTCTCCCATCCAAGTACTGACCAGGCCCTGCCCCGTTTAGCTTCCGAGATCTGACGAGATCGGGCGCATTCAGGACGGTGTGGCCGCAAGCCGAGAGGCCTGGCTGCATGATGTCTCTTAAAGGTTGGCGGGTATTGACGGAACTTCCAGCAAAAAAAAAAAAAAAAAAGAAAAATGGATGGAAAAATATCAGTGCAGCAAAGGGTGTTGAAAGTAGCCGGGTACGTGTACAATTCTTCAATTATATCTCCTGGAGACAGAAAGAGAGTATTAAGAGCTACGATGAAGTTACCCAGGAGACGTAAAAAGCTTGCAGCACCTGGCATTTCCAGGAGGTCACCCATCCAAGTACTGACCAGGCCCTGCCCCTTTTACCTTCCGAGATATGATGAGATCAGGCGCGTTCAGGACGGTGTGGCCGCAAGCCAAGAGACCTGGCTGCATGATGTCTCTTAAAGGCTGGCAAGTATTGACGGAACTTCCAGCAAAAAAAAAAAAAAAAAAAAATAGAAAAAGGGAGGGAAAAATATCAGTGCAGCAAAGGGTGTTGAAAGTAGCCGGGTACATGTACAATTCTTCAATTATATCTCCTCCAGACAGATAGAGAGTATTAAGAGCTACGATAAAGTTACCCAGGAGACGTAAAAGCTTGCAGCACTAGGTATTTCCAGGCGGTCTCACATTCATGTACTAACCAGGTCCTGCCCCGTTTAGCTTCCGAGATCTGACGAGATCGGGCGTGTTCAGTATGGTGTGGCCGCAAGCCGAGATGCCTGGCTGCATGATGTCTCTTAAAGGATGGCGGGTATTGACGGAATTTCCAGCAAAAATAAAAAATAAAAAAAATAGAAAAATGGAGGGAAAAATATCAGTGCAGCAAAGGGTGTTGGAAGTAGCCGGGTACGTGTACAATTCTTCAATTATATCTCCTCCAGACAGAAAGAGAGAATTAAGAGCTACGATAAAGTTACCCAGGAGACGTAAAACCTTGCAGCACCTGGTATTTCCAGGAGGTCTCCCATCCAAGTACTGACCAGGTCCTGCCCCGTTTAGTTTTCGAGACCTTACGAGATCGGGCGCGTTCAGGACGGTGTGGCCACAAGCCGAGAGGCCTGGCTGCATGATGTCTCTTAAAGGTTGGCGGGTATTGACGGAACTTCCAGCAAAAAAAAAAAAAAAAAGAAAAATGGATGGAAAAATATCAGTGCAGCAAAGGGTGTTGACAGTAGCCGGGTACGTGTACAATTCTTCAATTATATCTCCTCCAGACAGAAATAGAGTATTAAGAGCTACGATGAAGTTACCCAGGAGACGAAAAAGCTTGCAGCACCTGGTATTTCCAGGAGGTCACCCATCCAAGTACTGACGAGGCCCTGCACCGTTTAGCTTCCGAGATCTGATGAGATCGACCGCGTTCAGGACGGTGTGGCCGCAAGCCAAGCAGCCTGGCTGCATGATGTCTCTTAAAGGCTGGCGGGTATTGACGGAATTTCCAGCATAAAAAAAAAAAAAAAAACTAGAAAAATGGAGGGAAAAATATCAGTGCAGGAAAGGGTGTTGAAAGTAGCCGGGTACGTGTACAATTCTTCAATTATATCTCCTCCAGACTGAAAGAGAGTATTAAGAGCTACGATAAAGTTACCCAGGAGACGTAAAAGCTTGCAGCACCAGGTATTTCCAGGAGGTCTCACATTCAAGTACTGACCAGGTCCTGCCCCGTTTAGCTTCCGAGATCTGACGAGATCGGGCGCGTTCAGGATGGTGTGGCAGCAAGCCGAGATGCCTGGCTGCATGATGTCTCTTAAAGGCTGGCGGGTATTGACGGAATTTCCAGAAAAAAAAAAGAAAAAAAAAAAAAAAAGAAAAACGGAGGCAAAAATATCAGTGCAGCAAAGGGTGTTGAAAGTTGCCGGGTACGTGTACAATACTTCAATTATATCTCCTCCAGACAGAAAGAGTGTATTAAGAGCTACGATAAAGTTTCCCAGGAGAAGTAAAAAGCTAGCAGCACCTGGTATTTCCAGGAGGTCTCCCATCTAAGTACTGACCAGGCCCTGCCCCGTTTAGCTTCCGAGATCTGACGAGATCGGGCGCGTTCAGGACGGTGTGGCCGCAAACCTAGAGGCCTGGCTGCATGATGTCTCTAAAAGGCTGGCGGGTATTGACGGAACATCAAAGAAAAAAAAAAAAAAAAAAATAGAAAAATGGAGGGAAAAATATCAGTGCAGCAATGGGTGTTGAAAGTAGCCGGGTACGTGTACAATACTTCAATTATATCTCCTCCAGACAGAAAGAGAGTATTAAGAGCTACGATAAACTTACCCAGCAGACGTAAAAAGCTTGCAGCACCTGGTATTTCCAGGAGGTCTCCCATCCAAGTACTGACCAGGCCCTGCCCCACTCAGTTTCCGAGATCGTACGAGATCGGACGCGTTCAGGACGGTGTGGCCGCAAGCCGAGATGCCTGGCTGCATGATGTCTCTTAAAGGCTGGCGGGTATTGACGGAACTGCCAGCAATAAAAAAAAATAGAAATGGAGGGAGAAATACCAGTGCAGCAAAGGGTGTTGAAAGTAGCCGGGTACGTGTACAATACTTGAATTATATCTCCTCCAGACAGAAAGAGAGTATTAAGAGCTACGATGAAGTTACCCAGGAGACGTAAAAGCTTGCAGCACCAGGTATTTCCAGGAGGTCTCACATTCAAGTACTGACCAGGTCCTGCCCCGTTTAGTTTCCGAGATCTGACGAGATCGGGCGCGTTCAGGATGGTGTGGCCGCAAGCCGAGACGCCTGGCTGCATGATGTCTCTTAAAGGCTGGCGGGTATTGACGGAACTTCCAGCAAAAATAAAAAAAGAAAAAAGAAAAACGGAGGGAAAAAAATCAGTGCCGCAAAGGGTGTTGAAAGTAGCCAGGTACGTGTACAATTCTTCAATTAAATCTCCTCCAGACAGAAAGAGAGTATTAAAAGCTACGAAGAAGTTCCCCAGGTGACGAAAAAAGCTTGCAGCGCCTGGAATTTCCAGAAGGTCTCACATTCAAGTAATGACCAGGCCCTGCCCAGTTTAGCTTCCGAGAGCTGACGAGATGGGGCGCGTTCAGGACGGTGTGGCCGCAAGCCAAGACGCCTGGCTGCATGATGTCTCTTAAAGGTTGGCGGGTATTGACGGAACTTCCAGCAGAAAAAATAAATAATAATAAAATTAATAAAATTGATGGAAAAATATCAGTGCAGCAAAGGGTGTTGACAGTAGCTGGGTACGTGTACAATACTTCAATTATATCTCCTCCAGACAGAAAGAGAGTATTAAGAGCTACGATAAAGTTACCCAGGAGACGTAAAAGCTTGCAGCACCAGGTATTTCCAGGAGGTCTCACATTCAAGTACTGACCAGGTCTTGCCCCGTTTAGCTTCCGAGATCTGATGAGATCGGGCACGTTCAGGACGGTGTGGCCGCAAACCTAGAGGCCTGGCTGCATGATGTCTCTAAAAGGCTGGCGGGTATTGACGGAACATCCAAGAAAAAAAAATAAAAAAAAAATAGAAAAATGGAGGGAAAAATATCAGTGCAGCAATGGGTGTTGAAAGTAGCCGGGTACGTGTAAAATACTTCAATTATATCTCCTCCAGACAGAAAGAGAGTATTAAGAGCTACGATAAACTTACCCAGCAGACGTAAAAAGCTTGCAGCACCTGGTATTTCCAGGAGGTCTCCCATCCAAGTACTGACTAGGTCCTGCCCCGTTTAGCTTCCGAGATCTGACGAGATCGGGCGCGTTCAGGATGGTGTGGCCGCAAGCCGAGACGCCTGGCTGCATGATGTCTCTTAATGGCTGGCGGGTATTGACAGAACTTCCAGCAAAAAAAAAAAAAAAAAAAAGAAAAAGAAAAATGGAGGGAAAAATATCAGTGCAGTAATGGGTTTTGAAAGTAGCCGGGTACGTGTACAATTCTTCAATTATATCTCCTCCAGACAGAAAGAGAGTATTAAGAGCTACGATGAAGTTACCCAGGAGACGTAAAAAGCTTGCAGCACCTGGCATTTCCAGGAGGTCACCCATCCAAGTATTGACCAGGCCCTGCCCCGCTTAAATTCCAAGATCTGATGAGATCGGGGGCGTTCAGGACGGTGTGGCTGCAAGCCAAGAGGCCGGGCTGCATGATGTCTCTTAATGGTTGGCGGGTATTGACGGAACTTCCAGCAAAAAAAAAAAAAAAAAAATGGATGGAAAAATATCAGTGCAGCAAAGGGTGTTGACAGTAGCTGGGTACGTGTACAATACTTCAATTATGTCTCCTCCAGACAGAAAGAGAGTATTAAGAGCTACGATGAAGTTACCCAGGAGACAAAAAAGCTTGCAGCACCAGGTATTTCCAGGAGGTCACCCATCCAAGTACTGACCAGGCCCTGCCCCTTTTACCTTCCGAGATCTTACGAGATCGGGCGCATTCAGGACGGTGTGGCCACAAGCCGAGCGGCCTGGCTGCATGATGTCTCTTAAAGGTTGGCGGATATTGACGAACTTCCAGCAAAAAAAAAAAAGAAAAATGGAGGGAAAAATATCAGTGCAGCAAAGGCTGTTGAAAGTAGCCGTGTACGTGTACAATACTTCAATTATATCTCCTCCAGACAGAAAGAGAGTACTAAGAGCTACGATAAAGTTACCCAGGAGACAAAAAAGCTTGCAGCACCAGGTATTTCCAGGAGGTCACCCATCCAAGTACTGACCAGGCCCTGCCCCTTTTACCTTCCAAGATCTGACGATATCGGGCGCGTTCAGGATGGTGTGGCCGAAAGCCAAGAGGCCCGGCTGCATGATGTCTCTTTAGGCTGGTGGGTATTGACGGAACTTCCAGCAAAAAAAAAAAAAAAAAAAAAAAATGGAGGGAGAAATATCAGTGCAGCAAAGGCTGTTGAAAGTAGCCGGGTACGTGTACAATTCTTCAATAATATCTCCTCCAGACTGAAAGAGAGTATTAAGAGCTACGATGAAGTTACCCAGGAGACGTAAAAAGCTTGCAGCACCAGGTATTTCCAGGAGGTCACCCAACCAAGTACTGGCCAGACCCTGCCCCGTTTAGTTTCCGAGATATGATGAGATCAGGCGCGTTCAGGACGGTGTGGCCGCAAGCCAAGAGACCTGGCTGCATGATGTCTCTTAAAGGCTGGCAAGTATTGACGGAACTTCCAGCAAAAAAAAAAAAAAAAAAAAATAGAAAAAGGGAGGGAAAAATATCAGTGCAGCAAAGGGTGTTGAAAGTAGCCGGGTACATGTACAATTCTTCAATTATATCTCCTCCAGACAGATAGAGTGTATTAAGAGCTACGATAAAGTTACCCAGGAGACGTAAAAGCTTGCAGCACGAGGTATTTCAAGGAGGTCTCACATTCATGTACTGACCAGGTCCTGCCCCGTTTAGCTTCCGAGATCTGACGAGATCGGGCGCGTTCAGGATGGTGTGGCCGCAAGCCGAGATGCCTGGCTGCATGATGTCTCTTAAAGGCTGGCGGGTATTGACGGAACTGCCAGCAAAAAAAAAAAAGAAAAATAGAGGGAAATATACCAGTGCAGCAAAGGGTGTTGAAAGTAGCCGGGTACGTGTACAATTCTTCAATTATATCTCCTGGAGACAGAAAGAGAGTTTTAAGAGCTACGATGAAGTTACCCAGGAGACGTAAAAAGCTTGCAGCACCTGGTATTTCCAGGAGGTCACACTTCCAAGTACTGACCAGGCCCTGCCCCGTTTAGCTTCCGAAATCTGATATGATCGGGCGCGTTCAGGACGGTGTGACTACAAGCCAAGAGGCCTGCCTGCATGATGTCTCTTAAAGGCTGGCGGATATTGACGGAACTTCCAGCAAAAAAATAAAATAAAAAGAAAAATGGAGGGAAAAATATCAGTGCAGCAAAGGGTGTTGAAAGTAGCCTAGTACGTGTACAATTCTTCAATTATATCTCCTGGAGACAGAAAGAGAGTATTAAGAGCTACGATGAAGTTACCCAGGAGACGTAAAAGGCTTGCAGCACCTGGTATTTCTAGGAGGTCTCCCATTCAAGTACTGACCAGGCCCTGCCCCGTTTAGCTTCCGAGATCTGACGAGATCGGGCGCATTCAGGACGGTGTGGCCGCAAGCCGAGAGGTTTGGCTGCATGATGTCTCTTAAAGGTTGGCGGGTATTGACGGAACTTCCAGCAAAAAAAAAAAAAAAAAAAGAAAAATGGAGGGAGAAATATCAGTGCAGCAAAGGCTGTTGAAAGTAGCCGGGTACGTGTACAATTCTTCAATAATATCTCCTCCAGACTGAAAGAGAGTATTAAGAGCTACGATGAAGTTACCCAGGAGACGTAAAAAGCTTGCAGCACCTGGTATTTCCAGGAGGTCACCCATCCAAGTACTGACCAGGCCCTGCCCCTTTTACCTTCCGAGATATGATGAGATCAGGTGCGTTCAGGACGGTGTGGCCGCAAGCCAAGAGGCCTGGCTGCATGATGTCTCTTAAAGGATGGCGGGTATTGACGGAATTTCCAGCAAAAAAAAAAAAAAAAAAAATAGAAAAATGGAGGGAAAAATATCAGTGCAGCAAAGGGTGTTGGAAGTAGCCGGGTACGTGTACAATTCTTCAATTATATCTCCTGCAGACAGAAAGAGAGAATTAAGAGCTACGATAAAGTTACCCAGGAGACGTAAAACCTTGCAGCACCTGGTATTTCCAGGAGGTCTCCCATCCAAGTACTGACCAGGTCCTGCCCCGTTTAGTTTTCGAGATCTTACGAGATCGGGCGCGTTCAGGACGGTGTGGCCACAAGCCGAGAGGCCTGGCTGCATGATGTCTCTTAAAGGTTGGCGGGTATTGACGGAACTTCCAGCAAAAAAAAAAAAAAAATAGAAAAATGGAGGGAAAAATATCAGTGCAGGAAAGGGTGTTGAAAGTAGCCGGGTACGTGTACAATTCTTCAATTATATCTCCTGGAGACAGAAAGAGAGTATTAAGAGCTACGATGAAGTTACCCAGGAGACGTAAAAAGCTTGCAGCACCTGGCATTTCCTGGAGGTCACCCATCCAAGTACAGACCAGGTCCTGCCCCGTTTAGTTTTCGAGATCTTACGAGATCGGGCGCGTTCAGGACGGTGTGGCCACAAGCCGAGAGGCCTGGCTGCATGATGTCTCTTAAAGGTTGGCGGGTATTGACGGAACTTCCAGCAAAAAAAAAAAAAAAATAGAAAAATGGAGGGAGAAATACCAGTGCAGCAAAGGGTGTTGAAAGTAGCCGGGTACGTGTAAAATTCTTCAATTATATCTCCTGCAGACAGAAAGAGAGAATTAAGAGCTACGATAAAGTTACCCAGGAGACGTAAAAAGCTTGCAGCACCTGGCATTTCCTGGAGGTCACCCATCCAAGTACAGACCAGGCCCTGCCCCGTTTAAATTCCAAGATCTGATGAGATCGGGGGCGTTCAGGACGGTGTGGCTGCAAGCCAAGAGGCCGGGCTGCATGATGTCTCTTAATGATTGGCGGGTTTTGACGGAACATCCAGCAAAAAAAAAAAAGAGAAATGGAGGGAGAAATACCAGTGCAGCAAAGGGTGTTGAAAGTAGCCGGGTACGTGTACAATTCTTCAATTATATCTCCTGGAGACAGAAAGAGAGTATTAAGAGCTACGATGAAGTTACCCAGGAGACGTAAAAAGCTTGCAGCACCTGGTATTTCTAGGAGGTCTACCATCCAAGTACTGACCAGGCCCTGCCCCGTTTAGCTTCCGAGATCTGACGAGATCGGGCGCATTCAGGACGGTGTGGCCACAAGCCGAAAGGCCTGGCTGCATGATGTCTCTTAAAGGTTGGCGGGTATTGACGGAACTTCCAGCAAAAAAAAAAAAAAAAAAAGAAAAATGGATGGAAAAATATCAGTGCAGCAAAGGGTGTTGACAGTAGCTGGATACGTGTACAATACTTCAATTATATCTCCTCCAGACAGAGAGAGAGTATTAAGAGCTACGATAAAGTTACCCAGGAGACGTAAAAGCTTGCAGCACTAGGTATTTCCAGGAGGTCTCACTTTCATGTACTGACCAGGTCCTGCCGCGTTTAGCTTCCGAGATCTGACGAGATCGGGCGCGTTCAGGATGGTGTGGCCGCAAGCCGAGATGCCTGGCTGCATGATGTCTCTTAAAGGCTGGCGGGTATTGACGGAACTGCCAGCAAAAAAAAAAGAAAAAAAATAGAAAAATGGAGGGAAAAATATCAGTGCAGGAAAGGGTGTTGAAAGTAGCCGGGTACGTGTACAATTCTTCAATTATATCTCCTGGAGACAGAAAGAGAGTATTAAGAGCTACGATAAAGTTACCCAGGAGACGTAAATGCTTGCAGCACCAGGTATTTCCAGGTGGTCTCCCATCCAAGTACTGACCAGGTCCTGCCCCGTTTAGCTTCCGAGATCTGACGAGATCTTGCGTCTTCAGGACGGTGTGGCCGCAAGCCGAGATGCCTGGCTGCATGATGTCTCTTAAAGGTTGGCGGGTATTGACGGAACTTCCAGCAAAAAAAAAAAGAAAAAAGAGAAATGGAGGGAAAAATATCAGTGCAGCAAAGGGTTTTGAAAGTAGCCGGGTACGTGTACAATTCTTCAATAATATCTCCTACAGACTTAAAGAGAGTATTAAGAGCTATGATGAAGTTACCCAGGAGACGTAAAAAGCTTGCAGCACCTGGTATTTCTAGGAGGTCTCCCATCCAAGTACTGACCAGGCCCTGCCCCGTTAGCTTCCGAGATCTGACGAGATCGGGCGCGTTCAGGATGGTGTGGCCGCAAGCCGAGATGCCTGGCTGCATGACGTCTCTTAAAGGCTGGCGGGTATTGACGGAACTGCCAGCAAAAAAAAAAAAGAAAAATAGAGGGAAATATACCAGTGCAGCAAAGGGTGTTGAAAGTAGCCGGGTACGTGTACAATTCTTCAATTATATCTCCTGGAGACAGAAAGAGAGTATTAAGAGCTACGATGAAGTTACCCAGGAGACGTAAAAAGCTTGCAGCACCTGGTATTTCTAGGAGGTCTCCCATCCAAGTACTGACCAGGCCCTGCCCCGTTTAGCTTCCGAGATCTGACGAGATCGGGCGCATTCAGGACGGTGTGGCCACAAGCCGAAAGGCCTGGCTGCATGATGTCTCTTAAAGGTTGGCGGATATTGACGGAACTTCCAGCAAAAAAAAAAAAGAAAAAAAGAAAAAAGAAAAATGGATGGAAAAATATCAGTGCAGCAAAGGGTGTTGACAGTAGCTGGATATGTGTACAATACTTCAATTATATCTCCTCCAGACAGAGAGAGAGTATTAAGAGCTACGATAAAGTTACCCAGGAGACGTAAAAGCTTGCAGCACTAGGTATTTCCAGGAGGTCTCACTTTCATGTACCGACCAGGTCCTGCCGCGTTTAGCTTCCGAGATCTGACGAGATCGGGCGCGTTCAGGATGGTGTGGCCGCAAGCCGAGATGCCTGGCTGCATGATGTCTCTTAAAGGCTGGCGGGTATTTACGGAACTGCCAGCAAAAAAAAAAAGAAAAATAGAGGGAAATATACCAGTGCAGCAACGGGTGTTGAAAGTAGCCGGGTACGTGTACAATTCTTCAATTATATCTCCTGGAGACAGAAAGAGAGTATTAAGAGCTACGATGAAGTTACCCAGGAGACGTAAAAAGCTTGCAGCACCTGGTATTTCTAGGAGGTCTCCCATCTAAGTACTGACCAGGCCCTGCCCCGTTTAGCTTCCGACATCTGACGAGATCGGGCGCATTCAGGACGGTGTGGCCACAAGCCGAAAGGCCTGGCTGCATGATGTCTCTTAAAGGTTGGCGGGTATTGACGGAACTTCCAGCAAAAAAAAAAAGAAAAAAGAAAAATGGATGGAAAAATATCAGTGCAGCAAAGGGTGTTGACAGTAGCTGGATACGTGTACAATACTTCAATTATATCTCCTCCAGACAGAGAGAGAGTATTAAGAGCTACGATAAAGTTACCCAGGAGACGTAAAAGCTTGCAGAACTAGGTATTTCCAGGAGTTCTCCCATCCAAGTACTGACGAGGCCCTGCCCTGTTTAGCTTCCGAGATCTGACGAGATCGGGCGTGTTCAGGACGGTGTGGCCACAAGCCAAGAGGCCGGGCTGCATGATGTCTGTTAAAGGCTGGCGGGTATTGACAGAACTTCCAGCAAAAAATAAAAAATAAATAAATAGAAAAATGGAGGGAAAAATATCAGTGCAGGACAGGGTGTTGAAAGTAGCCGGGTACATGTACAATTCTTCAATTATATCTCCTCCAGACTGAATGAGAGTATTAAGAGCTACGCTGAAGTTACCCAGGAGATGTAAAAAGCTTTCAGCACCTGGTATTTCCAGGAGGTCACCCATCCAATTACTGACCAGGCCCTGCCCAGTTTTTCTTCCGAGATCTGACGAGATCTTGCGTCTTCAGGACGGTGTGGCCACAAGCCGAAAGGCCTGGCTGCATGATGTCTCTTAAAGGTTGGTGGGTATTGACGGAACTTCCAGCAAAAAAAAAAAAAAAAGAAAAATGGATGGAAAAATATCAGTGCAGCAAAGGGTGTTGACAGTAGCTGGGTACGTGTACAATTCTTCAATTATATCTCCTCCAGACAGAAAGAGAGAATTAAGAGCTAGGATAAAGTTACCCAGGAGACGTAAAAGCTTTCAGCACCAGGTATTTCCAGGAGGTCTCCCATCCAAGTACTGACCAGGTCCTGCCCCGTTTAGCTTCCGAGATCTTACGAGATCGGGCACGTTCAGGACGGTGTGGCCGCAAGCCGAGAGGCCTGGCTGCATGATGTCTCTTAAAGGTTGGCGGGTATTGACGGAACTTCCAGCAAAAAAAAAAAATTTAAAAAGAAAAAAGAAAAATGGATGGAAAAATATCAGTGCAGCAAAGGGTGTTGACAGTAGCTGGATACGTGTACAATACTTCAATTATATCTCCTCCAGACAGAGAGAGAGTATTAAGAGCTACGATAAAGTTACCCAGGAGACGTAAAAGCTTGCAGCACTAGGTATTTCCAGGAGGTCTCACATTCATGTACTGACCAGGTCCTGCCCCGTTTAGCTTCCGAGATCTGACGAGATCGGGCGCGTTCCGGATGGTGTGGCCGCAAGCCGAGATGCCTGGCTGCATGATGTCGCTTAAAGGTTGGCGGGTATTGACGGAACTTCCAGCAAAAAAAAAAAAAAAAGAAAAATGGATGGAAAAATATCAGTGCAGCAAAGGGTGTTGACAGTAGCTGGGTACGTGTACAATACTTCAATTATATCTCCTCCAGACAGATAGAGAGTATTAAGAGCTACGATAAAGTTACCGAGGAGACGTAAAAGCTAGCAGCACCAGGTATTTCCAGGAGGTCTCACATTCATGTACTGACCAGGTCCTGCCCCGTTTAGCTTCTGAGGTCTGACAGGATCGGGCGCGTTCAGGATGGTGTGGCCGCAAGCCGAGATGCCTGGCTGCATGATGTCTCTTAAAGGCTGGCGGGTATTGACGGAACTGCCAGCAAAAAAAAAAGAAAAATAGAGGGAAATATACCAGTGCAGCAAAGGGTGTTGAAAGTAGCCGGGTACGTGTACAATTCTTCAATTATATCTCCTGGAGACAGAAAGAGAGTATTAAGAGCTACGATGAAGTTACCCAGGAGACGTAAAAAGCTTGCAGCACCTGGTATTTCTAGGAGGTCTCCCATCAATGTACTGACCAGGCCCTGCCCCGTTTAGCTTCCGAGATCTGACGAGATCGGGCGCATTCAGGACAGTGTGGCCACAAGCCGAAAGGCCTGGCTGCATGATGTCTCTTAAAGGTTGGCGGGTATTGACGGAACTTCCAGCAAAAAAGAAAAAAAAAAAAAAATGGAAAACGGAGGGAAAAATATCAGTGCAGCAGAGGCTGTTGAAAGTAGCCGGGTACGTGTACAATACTTCAATTATATCTCCTCCAGACAGATAGAGAGTATTAAGAGCTACGATGAAGTTACCCAGGAGACGTAAAATGCTTGCAGCACCTGGTATTTCTAGGAGGTCTCCCATCCAAGTACTGACCAGGCCCTGCCCCGTTTAGCTTCCGAGATCTGATGAGATCGGGCGCATTCAGGACGGTGTGGCCGCAAGCCGAGAGGCCTGGCTGCATGATGTCTCTTAAAGGCTGGCGGATATTGACGGAACTTCCAGCAAAAAAAAAAAAATGGAGGGAAACATATCAGTGCAGCAAAGGGTGTTGTATGTAGCCGGGTACGTGTACAATACTTCAATTATATCTCCTCCAGACAGATAGAGAGAATGAAGAGCTACGATAAAGTTACCCAGGAGACGTTAAAAGCTTGCAGCACAAGGTATTTCCAGGAGTTCTCACATTCAAGTACTGACCAGGCCCTGGCCCGTTTAGCTTCCGAGATCTGATGAGATCGGGTGCGTTCAGGACAATGTGTCCGCAAGTCAAGAGGCATGGCTGCATAATGTCTTTTAAAGGCTGGACGGTATTGACGGAACTTCCAGCAAAAAAAAAAGAAAAAAGAAAAATGAAGGGAAAAATATCAGTGCAGCAAAGGGTGTTGAAAGTAGCCGGCTACGTGTACAATTCTTCAATTACATCTCTTCCAGACAGAAAGAGAGTATTAAGAGCTATGGTGAAGTTACTCAGGAGACGTAAGATGCTTGCAGCACCTTTTATTTCCAGCAGGTCTCCCATGCAAGTACTGAACAGGCCCTGCCCCGTTCAGCTTCCGAGGTCTGACGAGATTGGGGGTGTTCAGGGTGGTGTGGCCGCAAGCCGAGAGGCCTGGCTGCATGATGTGTCTTAATGGTTGGCAGGTATTGACGGAACTTCCAGCAAAAAAAAAAAAAAAAAGAAAAATGGAGGGAAAAATATCAGTGCAGCAATGGGTGTTGAAAGTAGCCGGGTACGTGTACAATACTTCAATTATATCTCCTCCAGACAGAAAGAGAGTATTAAGAGCTACGATAAACTTACCCAGCAGATGTAAAAAGCTTGCAGCACCTGGTATTTCCAGGAGGTCTCCCATCCAAGTACTGACCAGGCCCTGCCCCGTTTAGCTTCCGAGATCTGACGAGATCGGGCGCGTTCAGGATGGTGTGGCCGCAAGCCAAGACGCCTGGCTGCATGATGTCTCTTAAAGGCTGGCGGGTATTGACGGAACTGCCAGCAAAAAAAAAAAAAAAAATAGAGGGAAAAATACCAGTGCAGCAAAGGCTGATGAAAGTAGCCGGGTACGTGTACAATTCCTCAATTATAACACCTCCAGACAGATAGAGAGTATTAAGAGCTACGATGAAGTTTCCCAGGAGACGTAAAAAGCTTGCAGCACCAGGTATTTCCTGGAGGTCTCCCATCCAAGTACTGACGAGGCCCTGCCCCGTTTAAATTCCGAGATCTGACGAGATCGGGCGCGTTCAGGACGGTGTGGCTGCAAGCCAAGAGGCCGGGCTGCATGATGTCTCTTAAAGGTTGGCGGGTTTTGACGGAACATCCAGCAAAAAAAAAAAAGAAAAATGGAGGGAAAAATATCAGTGCAGCAAAGGCTGTTGAAAGTAGCCATGTACGTGTACAATACTTCAATTATATCTCCTCCAGACAGAAAGAGAGTACTAAGAGCTGCGATGAAGATACCCAGGAGACGTAAAAAGCTTGCAGCACCTGGTATTTCCAGGAGGTCTCCCATCTAAGTACTGACCAGGCCCTGCCCCGTTTAGCTTCAGAGATCTGACGATATCGTGCGCGTTCAGGACGGTGTGGCCAAAAGCCAAGAGGGCCGGCTGCATGATGTCTCTGTAGGCTGGTGGGTATTGACGGAACTTCCAGCAAAAAAAAAAAAAAAAAAAAGAAAAATGGAGGGAATAATATCAGTGCAGCAAAGGCTGTTGAAAGTAGCAGGGTACGTGTACAATTCTTCAATAATATCTCCTCCAGACTGAAAGAGAGTATTAAGAGCTGCGATGAAGTTACCCAGGAGACGTTAAAAGCTTGCAGCACCTGGTATTTCCAGGAGGTCACCCATCCAAGTACTGACCAGACCCTGCCCCGTTTAGCTTCCGAGATATGATGAGATCAGGCGCGTTCAGGACGGTGTGGCCACAAGCCAAGAGACCTGGCTGCATGATGTCTCTTAAAGGCTGGCAAGTATTGACGGAACTTCCAGCAAAAAAAAAAATAGAAAAAGGGAGGGAAAAATATCAGTGCAGCAAAGGGTGTTGAAAGTAGCCGGGTACATGTACAATTCTTCAATTATATCTCCTTTAGACAGAAAGAGAGTATTAAGAGCTACGATGAAGTTACCCAGGAGACGTAAAAAGCTTGCAGCACCTGGTATTTCTAGGAGGTCTCCCATCCAAGTACTGACCAGGCCCTGCCCCGTTTAGCTTCCGAGATCTGACGAGATCGGGCGCGTTCAGGATGGTGTGGCCGCAAGCCGAGATGCCTGGCTGCATGATGTCTCTTAAAGGCTGGCGGGTATTGACGGAACAGCCAGCAAAAAAAAAAAAGAAAAATAGAGGGAAAAATACCAGTGCAGCAAAGGGTGTTGAAAGTAGCCGGGTACGTGTACAATTCTTCAATTATATCTTCTCCAGACAGAAAGAGAGTATTAAGAGCTACGGTGAAGTTCCCCAGGAGACGTAAAAAGCTTGCAGCACCTGGTATTTCCAGGAGGTCTCACATTTAAGTACTGACCAGGTCCTACCCCGTTTAGCTTCCGAGATCTGACAAGATCGGGCGCGTTCAGGACGGTGTGGCCGCAAGCCGAGATGTCTGGCTGCATGATGTCTCTTAAAGGCTAGCGGGTATTGACGGAATTTCCACCAAAAAAAAAAAAAAAAAAAAAGAAAAATGGAGGGAAATATACCAGTGCAGCAAAGGGTGTTGAAAGTAGCCGGGTACGTGTACAATTCTTCAATTATATCTCCTGGAGACAGAAAGAGAGTTTTAAGAGCTACGATGAAGTTACCCAGGAGACGTAAAAAGCTTGCAGCACCTGGTATTTCCAGGAGGTCACCCATCCAATTACTGACCAGGCCCTGCCCAGTTTTTATTCCGAGATCTGACGAAATCTTGCGTCTTCAGGACGGTGTGGCCTCAAGCCAAGAGGCCTGGCTGCATGATGTCTCTTAAAGGCTGGAGGGTATTGATGGAACTTCCAGCAAAAAACAAAAGAAAAAAGAAAAATGGAGGGAAAAATATCAGTGCAGCAAAGCGTGTTGAAGGTAGCCGGGTACGTGTACAATCCTTCAATTATATCTCCTCCAGACAGATAGAGAGTATTAAGAGCTACGATAAAGTTACCCAGGAGACGTAAAAGCTTGCAGCACCAGGTATTTCCAGGAGGTCTCACATTCAAGTACTGACCAGGTCCTGCCCCGTTTAGCTTCCGAGATCTGACGAGATCGGGCTCGTTCAGGACTTTGTGTCCGCAAGCCGAGAGGCCTGGCTGCATGATGTCTCTTAAAGGTTGGCGGGTATTGACGGAACTTCCAGCAAAAAAAAAAAAAAGAAAAATGGATGGAAAAATATCAGTGCAGCAAAGGGTGTTGAAAGTAGCCGGGTACATGTACAATTCTTCAATTATATCTCCTGCAGACTGAAAGAGAGTATTAAGAGCTACGATGAAGTTACCCAGGAGACGTAAAAAGCTTGCAGCACCTGGTATTTCTAGGAGGTCTCCCATCAAAGTACTGACCAGGCCCTGCCCCGTTTAGCTTCCGAGATCAGACGAGATCGGGCGCATTCAGGACAGTGTGGCCACAAGCCGAGAAGCCTGGCTGCATGATGTCTCTTAAAGGTTGGCGGGTATTGACGGTAATTCCAGCAAAAAAAAAAAAAAAAAAAAAAAAAAAGAAAAATGGATGGAATAATATCAGTGCAGCAAAGGGTGTTGACAGTAGCTGGGTACGTGTACAATACTTCAATTATATCTCCTCCAGACAGAAAGAGAGTATTAAGAGCTACGATGAAGTTACCCAGGAGACGAAAAAGCTAGCAGCACCTGGTATTTCCAGGAGGTCACCCATCCAAGTACTGACCAGGACCTGCCCCGTTTTGCTTTCGAGATCTGACGAGATCGGGCGCGTTCAGGCCGGTGTGGCCTCAAGCCAAGAGGCCTGGCTACATGATGTCTCTTAAAGGCTGGAGGGTATTGACGGAACTTCCAGCAAAATAAAAAAAAAAAGAAAAAAAAATGGAGGGAAAAATATCAGTGCAGCAAAGGGTGTTGAAAGTAGCCGAGTATGTGTACAATTCTTCAATTATATCTCCTCCAGACAGAAAGAGAGTATTTAGAGCTACGATAAAGTTACCCAGGAGACGAAATAACTTGCAGCACCTGATATCTCCAGGAGGTCACCCATCCAAGTACTGACCAGGACCTGCCCCGTTTTGCTTTCGAGATCTGACGAGATCGGGCGCGTTCAGGACGGTGTGGCTGCAAGCCAAAAAGCCTGGCTGCATGATGTCTCTTAAAGGCTGGTGGGTATTGACGGAACTTCCAGCAAAAAAAAAAAAAAAAAGAAAAAAAAATGGAGGGAACAATATCAGTGCAGCAAAGGGTGTTGAAAGTAGCCGGGTATGTGTACAATTCTTCAATTATATCTCCTCCAGACAGAAAGAGAGTATTTAGAGCTACGATAAAGTTACCCAGGAGACGAAATAACTTGCAGCACCTGATATCTCCAGGAGGTCACCCATCCAAGTACTGACGAACCCTTGCCCCGTTTAGCTTCCGAGATCTGATGAGATTGGGCGCGTTCAGGACTGTGTGGCCGCAAGCCAAGAGGCCTGGCTGCATGATGTCTCTTAAAGGCTGACGGGTATTGACGGAACTTCCAGCAAAAAAAAAATGGATAAAGAAAAATGGAGGGAAAAATATCAGTGCAGCAATGGGTGTTGAAAGTAGCCGGGTACGTGTACAATACTTCAATTATATCTCCTCCAGACAGAAAGAGAGTATTAAGAGCTACGATGAACTCACCTAAAGGATTATTAGGAACACCATACTAATACTGTGTTTGACCCCCTTTCGCCTTTAGAACTGCTTTAATTCTACGTGGCATTGATTCAACAAGGTGCTGAATGCATTCTTTAGAAATGTTGGCCCATATTGATAGGATAGCATCTTGCAGTTGATGGAGATTTGTGTGATGCACATCCAGGGCACGAAGCTCCCGTTCCACCACATCCCAAAGATGCTCTATTGGGTTGAGATCTGGTGACTGTGGGGGCCAGTTTAGTACAGTGAACTCATTGTCATGTTCAAGAAACCAATTTGAAATGATTCGACCTTTGTGACATGGTGCATTATCCTGCTGGAAGTAGCCATCAGAGGATGGGTACATGGTGGTCAAAAAGGGATGGACATGGTCAGAAACAATGCTCAGGTAGGCCGTAGCATTTAAACGATGCCCAATTGGCACTAAGGGGCCTAAAGTGTGCCAAGAAGACATCCCCCACACCATTACACCACCACCACCAGCCTGCACAGTGGTAACAAGACATGATGGATCCATGTTCTCATTCTGTTTACGCCAAATTCTGACTCTACCATCTGAATGTCTCACCTCTTTTTCCTATTTGTAGTGGAGATGAGTGGTACCCGGTGGGGTCTTCTGCTGTTGTAGCCCATCCGCCTCAAGGTTGTACGTGTTGTGGCTTCACAAATGCTTTGCTGCATACCTCGTTTGTAACGAGTGGTTATTTCAGTCAAAGTTGCTCTTCTATCAGCTTGAATCAGTCGGCCCATTCTCCTCTGACCTCTAGCATCAACAAGGCATTTTCGCCCACAGGACTGCCGCATACTGGATGTTTTTCCCTTTTCACACCATTCTTTGTAAACCCTAGAAATGGTTGTGCGTGAAAATCCCAGTAACTGAGCAGATTGTGAAATACTCAGACCGGCCCGTCTGGCACCAACAACCATGCCACGCTCAAAATTGCTTAAATCACCTTTCATTCCCATTCAGACATTCAGTTTGGAGTTCAGGAGATTGTCTTGACCAGGACCACACCCCTAAATGCATTGAAGCAACTGCCATGTGATTGGTTGATTAGATAATTGCATTAATGAGAAATTGAACAGGTGTTCCTAATAATCCTTTAGGTGAGTGTATATGTATGTATGTGTATGTATGTCCAATTGCTTTGACAATACAAATGAAATGAATTGAGAGAGAGAGAGAGAGAAAGAGAGAGAGAGAGGAATATGAGCTCCTAAAAAACATTTGTTTTTATACATAAGCGGATTTAATTTGTGATTTACAAATGAATATATAGCACTATAAACATACACAGAAGACATGGAATAGAAATTCAGAAGATAAAGTATTCAAAAAATAATAATTTTAAGAGAAACACAAAAAGAAGAAAGCAGAGAGACAGTTCAGGAAGAAAAGTCAGAAAAGAAAAGCTGAAGACAAGAATTGGAGGTAAGAGACAAATAATTAAACAAAAAAATATGTATTAATAAAATAAATAAGCATTCTCAGTAGTTGACTCAGCCAATGAAAATGCAGAGCTCCGATTTGAATAGAGTGACAGTAGGAGAGAGCCCAACTGCCACTGAGACTGATACAAATCTATCGAACAGCAGTCTGACTGCAGAGCTGCCTTTTGAAATCCGATACCCTGAAGACATTCGCTCTGCACAGGCTAAGAAGGACTACAAACAAGCTGTGATGAGAGCATCTCCTGAGACCCTCATCCTAGACTACACCGGTAAAGGAGAAAACAGGGTCAAGAACAATCTACTGTTCTACACCGCCTTTCACAAAACCCTGTGCCAGACATACCCCAATAACAACAAGAGGGGCATTAGCAGAGGCAGGCAGATCTCAGTGCTGGTAGAGAAAGACACAGACAGTGTGATGCTCACTTTTAATGTATACCACAACGGGACCATCATGGTGCAGGGCAGCGAGAGCAGCCTGGACCAATTATCTCTCGGCTTCCACACCTCAAAGCAGCAGACTGAGGTAGAGAAACACGAGCCAGAGCCGGCCACCCTGCAGTCTGCCCCCAGCCACACGGAGCCAGACAGTGCCCCATCTCCCACAGACTGCCCCCCTGTCTCCCCAAAACTCTCCAGCAACATTAAAACACTAAAGGAATGCCTATCAGTGCTGGAGCTGGAGTTTGCGGAGTTCAGGGAGCAGACCTTGAGCACCCTGGCCCAGACCTCCTTGTGTGATCAGCTCCGGGATGAGATGCACAGACTAAAGATGCAGCACAAGGCTGAGATCCATGAGCTGAGAGCAGCAGTGAGAGACCTGGAGGAGCAGAGCCAAACCCTGAGGACGGAGCTGCGCAGAGCGAGGGAGGAGCTGACCAGGACACCCCAGCACAGCCAGCTAAGGAGCCTGCAGAGCCAGCTGGAGGAGCTAAGAGAGGAGCTACACATCACTGGAGCACAGAGACTGCACTGCACTGACCCCACAACACCTACAACCCCTGACGCACCCACTGATCCACCCACACTCCCCACCACTCCTGACACACCCACTATCACCAGACCTGCCACTAATACACAACCCCCTGAAACGCCACTCCCCCAAAATACACCCGCTGCCCCCACCACTCCCGACGCAAACCCGGAGTGGCAGGTCAACGCAGAGGTGGTCATTCTGAGCGAATCCAATGGGAAGTTCCTGGTTGAGAGGCGCCTCTTCCCTGGGCGAAAAGTGAAAAAGCTTTGGTGCTCCACAGCACAGAGAGCCCTGGAGCTGCTCTCCAAGAGGAGGCTTTGCCAAGTCAAACACATCCTCATCCACACCGGCACTAACGACCTGAGTGCCCGCAGGGGCGATGTGGCCTCAGCCCTGAGACAGGTAGCAACGAAAGCCACAGAGGAATTCCCAACTGCCAAAATCACCATCTCCACACTGCTGCCCCGCACAGACGTGCCCCTGCACATCATCCAGGCCATCAACGCAGAAGTGTCCCGAAGATGTGCCCTCCTCCCCAACGTCCACCTGGCACACCACTGAGACATCCAGCCACATCACCTGTATGACCACGTCCACCTCAACAAGACGGGTGTGAGGAAGGTCCGTTTTTAGTGTTTCTCTGAACACATCCAAGCTTACCTAGGCGCTACATATTATTTTCAATTACCCGTAATTCTGATCTGTATTTTGGCTTGTTAATAGAAGTTATTGAAGTTGGACTCCTAATTCAAAATAACCAATATGTATCTCAACGTAATTTACTGACAGACATCACTCTTTATCACTTTCACTTTTGAAGGAACTGCTTTGTATTCTGTGTATTGTTTTATTGTAGTGCTGCTTCCTTTCTTGGCCAGGTTTTACTTGCAAAAGTGATTTTATTCTCAATGTAAGCTCAAAGTCAAATAGTTTAAATAAGAAAACAATGTATTGAAATGAGAACATCATGAACCTGTGTAATTGTGCTGAAGGACAAGCACTGAAAGCAGAGAGAATTTTGTGTTTGGCATTGAATAGCCTTAAAGAAAACTATGCCGTTTTTGGAAACTTTCATATTTAAGTTGAATGTAGGCAAAAACATTCCAGTCACTCTGAAGAGAGAATACAGTTTACTGTTCGAATAAGTAGCCCCTGAATTGAAGATAAAAATCAAAAGTGCTGTTCGTAATTAGTTTACACTTTTACATCAGATGTCTTGTTTTTGCGTTCCAAATTGAGGAGTTGTGGCATATAATGTAAATGAAGTTACTTCACTAGTAGTGCGATTTCTACGTTGTGTATGTGTGTTTGTATATATGAACTCATACATTTTTTAAAGATTGTATTTGGAAAACAAATTCAGGTATAGCACGTGTCCCCCTTTTGAATGGGTTCTATATATAACATTTTAAAACGAATGGTTCTGTATAGAACGCTATGTTTGGGGGTTCTTCATGTAACCCCTTTGAAGGGGTTCTACATAGAACCATAAAGGGATCCACCAGAGCGATTACTCGAGGAACCCTTTATGGTTCTGTGCAGAACAATTTCTTCTAAGAGTGTGGAGTGTCGCCACACAATTTCTCTCAGAGGGCTTTTGACCAATGGCAATCCAATCCTGAATGACGTCACCACTATCCTGTTGTACTTTATGCGAGAGATGTATTAAGTAGTTTATAATGAGAAGAATAACAATAATCACCTGTTTTTCATAGGTTTTGTATCCATGGTCTCCTTCATATTAGGAAAGGAAGTTGATCCATAGCCTACTCAGAGACAACTGAGAGTTGGTCTCTGAGCAGCAGCACAAAGGGGTCGAGTCTCTCAATGTCCGTGTGTTGGAGATATTCCACCATATTGGTCCCAGCCTTTAAAACAATGTTAAAGAAGATGTTAAAGATATTGTAGAAATATATTGCAGAAGAGCAGAACTACAATCACACTTTTTCAATGCTATTGCTGTTTTCTACCTCCCTGGTGAGGTACCAATGCGGGAAGTTTGAGAGAGTATTTCTAAAATGTGTATGATCCAATACACACAGTTATTTAAAAAGCTGACGTCTTGTACATGCTCACCAGAACCAAGCCTAATTAAATAACACATTTAATATTAAATAAGTACATGTGCAGTAGCAACTTGGACAATTACAGATCCCCAGGTCAAAACACAACAGAAAGACATGGAAGATCGTATTTTCAAATCACATCTGTGGCCCCCATAACTGTAATTTGGTATTAGTGGGTCAAAGGATTTATTTGGTTCAAGTGATAATAAGATCATATTTTGAAAACAAACACTACAGGATGTCATATTTAAAATGACTGTGAGTACCTTTCTTTAGTGACGGTTCTGAGGGGGGCAGGGATTAGTTGAGTGTGCTAATTGGAGCTGTGAAGTGTGCAGAGAAAATACAAATGTTTTCTTTTAATATGAAAACAAAGAACTTTTTTTTAACACCGACCTGGGATTGTGTTTCTTTCCAAGTTTCCTTATTGTTTCTGAGAAGAGACTGTTCACTTGCAAAGTGAACTGGACCCGTGTGACTCGCAGGTAAGGAGAGCCCGTGTTGAACTAAGATGGCTACAGTGAGTTTTCCTGGACAAAGCTCGGGCAAAGGATAGCGCAGAGTGCACCTGCACCTGAGATTGTGTTGAGAAGCTTTGTGATAAGAGCAGGTAAAGAGGGAAAAGAAACACAAGTATTTTCTTTGTTTGAAGAACACATTTTGTTTTAACTGAAACGGGACTACAACTTTTGAAAGGGAAATAGTTGCTAGTGCACTGTATTTTTATTGAGTTTATTAGAAGAAAAAAGCTTATATTTTGGACAGAACGAACTCGTTTGGCATGCAACTAGCAGCAAACGATGTGAAGCAAACAAAACAGTTAGCAAGTTAGCAAGTTACAGTCTGTCCTAGGTCCGGGGGTGCTTATGGTTGTTTATGGGTTCCCTTACCTTAGCCAGTGTCATGTACGGGTGTCCGTACCTTACTGGAGTGTTTGTTTTTATTATAATATATATACATAATATAATATATAATAATGTAATATTTCAGATAAATCGTCACAGTGAGTGACACCAGCATTATTGGTTTTTTGAGAAATAAAAAAACAGAATGTAGAGAAGAAAATGTTGGAAGGAAGTTGGGAGAAAGACTGGTCTCCGAAGGAGCACCGGGACTGGTGGAAGCAACAACAACCAGATAAGACAGAGAAAGGAATTGTGATATTGTGTCAGGTTGGTGAGAATCAAGAAAAGAAAATAACAGAAATGGAAGATCATCATAAACAGTAATGTGAATTGAGAGAAGAAGTTGTGAAAAATACGATAGAATTAATAGAACTACAAGGCAAATTAGAAGGGCAAGAAAAGTGGTCAGAAAAGGTGAAGGTGTAGGTGCGCGATGTGCTGCCGTGTTAGGAGCGCGTCGCGACACAGATCACTCCGAGGACGACAGGCCCGATTGGGATGATTTAGATCGCAAAGCATGGGAATATGAAAAAGGAGGTTTTGCTAGCGCTCCTCCCCCATATAATCCGGAATATAAATCAATCACTGATTTTGGTTATAATAATACATTGTATCCAGATCTGACCGCTCTGAAAACGGTCCCAGCTGCACCCATGCAAGTCAAAACTAGACAGAGTAAAGAGGAAGGTCAATCAATAGTCTATACGACTAAAACCCATGTCCCCTTCTCCCCAGGAGAAAAAGAAATGATATGGGCGTCCCTCCCAAAATTAAAACCAAACCAGGGTAACACAACTTTTTGGGATATTCTAGATGAAAAGATGGTTATTCACCTCCTTCACCCGCACGATGTACACATCATCGTGAAGGCTAAATGTCCGCCCAACATTTGGATACAGTTACTACGAGAATATCAGACCGGGGAGTGGGCTAATGTAGCCTCTACAGATGAGGAGGAAATAACAGAACTTTTTCACAATGGATCAAGAAAACTGAGATAGTGAAATAATGAAATAATCGAGTGGGATTATTTGACATTTTATTCTAAATAATCATAAGCTTAAATAATAAGTTATAAGGGCTGTTTGAGACACTGCAGGGTCAATAAAACATGCCACAGATCGGATATCTGAATTATCTTTAGATATCAATGTGTATGTGCTTTGTGTGTTTATGAATATGTATAGTTTGAAGGTGATATAAGGTAAATGTCTATGTTTTGGCAATCATTTTAGAATTATATTTAAAAATGTAACAACAGATTTATCATATTCATGAGGATCTTTGGCTCTATACAGAGTGCCTCAAGCATCAGAAATCAGAAAGAAAGACTATTATAAGAAAAGTAATCCAAAATATACATTGAATAAACAGATGGATAATAATAGTAATACATAAATAGTCATGGTGTCTCCACAAGAAGAACCAGAATTTGTTTGTTAAACATCATGTTATGGACAAGCTCTGTCAAAAGTCAAATTCAAGGAAACGAAAGGCTAGAAGAGAGCCTGGTGCAGCCCTGACAGCCTGTGAAAGCAGGAGAATGTAAACAGTCTGGTGACATGTTACAGTCTTTCAGAAAATGTTTGGTTATTGGTGCCTAGCATATAATACCTGAAATGAAAGTCAAAGTAGACCATGGTTTTAAGATGAGTGATGTAGGAAAAGGGTAAGATACCGCAGAAGTATAAGATTACAACTATAGAATAAGTAAGCTCAAGTAATATAAAATGCTTTACAGGAGAAAAGTAAGAATGGAAAGGAAGAGTAAAAGAGAAGGTGTCCTAGGATTATGGGAATCATTATTGAGATCAATGGCCTATTGGCTAATATATTGTTAGGTACATATATGACTTCAATAAACGAATAATGGAGTGACATCTGTATAAATATAAATAAAACATATTGATAAAAAAACCTGAATACATTTCTTGTAAGAAATTAAGAATAGGAGAAAGAATAGCTGTTAGAATGCAGAGCAATGTTAACCAAAGTTGAAGAGGGTTTGAGTAAGTTGACGAGGGTCTGAGTAAGTTGATAAGGCTTGGGAAGCAGGAAAAGGCGAGTTTGATGTGTGTGAGACAAATGTGCTGCCACTTTTAGCACAGAGAGCTTCTGATGGTGATTGAATGAAACGTGGGAAAATAAATAAACTTGATGTAGGATAAATTAATAAATAATTGAATGAGATATGAGCCGCAGAGACCTCCCACATTGGAAAGTGGACTATAGCAGATAATCCTCTCCTCTCCCAGGGCAGGGTGATTAAGTGGGGACGCGTGTGAAGAGTGCAGGTGGACCCAGGTGAGTTGTGAAAGAAAGAAGAAACAAAAATAATAAGGCACGCGTGCAAACAATCAAAATAATACTAAGTGAATAACAAATTAAACAATAAAGTGAAAGATAATCAACACACAAAATAATGGCAATATAGAACCAAACAAAATACACAAGCCATATTGCATAAAGTGAAGTGAAATATAAATATAATAAGTAATGGTGATTAAGGAGCTAATTAACACCGTCCGTGACATTTACATTGGTTGGGTGTGTGGATACCAGTAATAATTTTTGTTTTATTGAAATACAAAATAATTCTATTTTTCCGAAGTGCTGAACTTTAATACAGTCTAGAAAGATTAATATTTTTTGTCTTGGGCTATATTATTATTACCATAGTTTTTCTATTGTATAAGTATCTTGGAGTAGAGGCATAGGTGGGCATGTGGGCAGAGGAGTAGGAAGGCCGGTCAAGCAAATAAGCTTGCTAAGGTACGCAGCAGCAGCAAGCAGCCCCCACATCCAGCCAGCCAGCCAGTCTGGCTGGCAGTGACTGAGTGGTTGACAGACGGCAAGCAACGGAATGTACGTGCTCTGTGATGTCATAGCAGTCAGCTGAGAGAGGCTCGTGATGTCATCGCTGAGCTGGCTGGCTGGCTGGCTGGCTGGCGGACTGGCTGGCTCTGTGTGTGTGTGTGTTTGTGTGTGTGTCTGTTTTTCTGTTTGTCAGTCTGTCTGTCTGTCTCTCTCTCCCTCTCAATTCATTTGTATTGTCAAAAGCAATTGGACATACATACATTCATACATATATATATATATATATATATATACATACATACATACATGCTAGAAAGTCATTACTATGTTATCTTAAAGGCTAACTAAGCAGAACATATATCATTATCGAACAGAGTTCATAGGTCTATACATGGTATTAGGGAACAGGCACGTAGGTCATTCTGTTTGACATTGTCTCCAAGGTTCTCATTGTAAATAACAAAGAGAAATCAAACTACCTTATGGCCTCCTGACCTTCTAGCTTGACCTTATCTTTCTTAAGTATACAAGAGAGAAAAACAGTTGTGAGAAAAGAATTTCTAACTTTCCTTCCACACATACATATATACATACATACATACATACATACATACAAACCAGAGGCATGCAAAAAAATATAAAGAGGAAGAAAATGTTGTATAGCACATACAAAAGGGATGGTGATGAAACAAAATACATAGAATATGTTGAGCTGCAAAGAGATCTTAAGAAAGGGATCAGGAAAGCAAAGAGGGAAATAGAAAGAAACATAGCTCTTGGAGCTACAACCAATGCAATGAGCTTCAAAATTACAACAGCAAGCGGTCAATTAAGGAGGAGGTGAAACAGATAAAGGGCAAAAATGGAGGTATCTTGGAAAACGAACAAGATGTGGCAAATATTCTAAATGAGTATTTCACAGAGGTTTGTACAAAAGAAAAAACAGATGACATGCCACAGGTTGACAATCAATCCAGTCAAACCCTAAGAGAGATCAGGATAAATGAGGAGGAGGTACTAAAGGGACTAGCAGAATTAAAATCAAACAAATCACCTGGGCCAGATGGGATATTTCCAACAGTACTTAAAGAAATGAGGGAAATTATGTATAGGCCGTTAACTCGATTATTTCTAATGACACTTAGAACAGGGGATGTTCCCACTGACTGGAAGACAGCAAATTTCATACCAATCCACAAGAAAGGGGACAAAACTGAGCCAGGAAATTACAGACCAATCAGTCTCACCTGCATCACCTGTAAAATGTTGGAAAAAATGATTAGACAGAAAATAGAGGAGCATCTCAATGAAAACCATATTCTTGGAGATAGTCAACATGGGTTTAGACGAGGCAGATCATGTCTTACTAACTTAATACATTTTTTTGAACATGCAACTGCAGCTGTAGATCACGTGAAAGCATATGATATGATATACTTAGATTTCCAAAAAGCTTTTGATAAGGTTCCACACCAAAGACTGATCCTCAAATTGGAAGCTGTAGGCATTCAGGGTCATGTAAGTAGATGGATTATGAACTGGTTGATGTATAGGAAACAGATTAGAGGAGTCACTTCTAACTGGAGTGAGGTTGTTAGTGGAGTTCCACAGGGATCAGTACTAGGGCCTTTGCTTTTTCTAATCTATATTAATGATCTGGACTCTGGGATACTTAGCAACCTTGTCAAATTTGCAGATGATACTAAAATAGGTGGCTTAGCAGATACAATCTTGGCAGCACATGCTATTCAGAGGAACTTAGATAAATTCAGTTGTGGGCTGACACCTGGCAAATGAAATTCAATGTGGACAAGTGCAAGGTAATACATGCAGTAAAACAAAAATGTCCACTATAATTACACTATGGGAGGTACAGATCTAGATGAAGTAATGCATGAGAAAGACCTAGGAATCTATGTGGATTCACTTTCTCCATCCAAACAATGTGGGGAAGCAATACAAAAGGCATACAGAATGCTAGGGTATATCGTCAAAAGTGTAGAATTTAAGTAATGTTAAGACTGTACAATGCGCTAGACCTCATCTGGAATACTGTGTACAGTTCTGGGCACCACACTTCAAGAAGGATATTGCTGCTTTAGAGACAGTTCAGAGGAGAGCAACCAGACTTATTCCAGGTCTGAAGGGAAAGTCCTACTCGGAGAGACTGAGGGAACTGAACCTTTTCACCCTGGAACAGAGGAGATTACGTGGGGACTTGATCCAAGTCTTCAAAATCATGAAAGGTTCCTCAAACCAGAGGAGCTTTTCCAGATCAGCAGGGACACACGCACCAGGGGACAACAAATGGAAATTGGGCTTCAAGGCATTCAAGATGGAAAGTGGTAGAAGCTGAAAGTTTGGGAACATTTAAAAATAGACTGGATAGGATCCATGGATCACTTAGATATTAATGGACACCAAACGAGCATGATGGGTCGAATGGCCTCCTCTCGTGTGTAAACTTTCTTATGTTCTTATGTTCTTATGAATGTTCCCTAAGCATGTTTCAAATGTTCCCTAATTTATGTTACAAATGTGCCTTAGCACCTCTCTCTCTCTCTCTCTCTCTCTCTCTCTCTCTCTCTGTCTCAATTCAGTGCATTTGTATTGTCAAAGCAATTGGACATGCATACATACATACATACATATATATGGAAAATAAACAATATGTGTACATCTCTGCATTAATGGTGCCCTAACAGATGTGCAAGTTACATGACAGACAGACAGACAGACACTCACACACACTTTCACACACACACACACACACACACTTTCACAGACAGACAGATAGACAGACAGACACACACACACACACACACACACACTTGTATACCTGACACGTATAGAAGACTGGATAGGGAGATATAAATAGCAATGGGGAGACTCTTGTACTTGGTGTGGCTCTATCCATATAGTGGGGCCAGCAGCCACTTAGCAGGTGTAGCAATAGAAGCTCAGCCTGGGGAGACTGGATTTAGCATTTCCTCTCCATTTTGATAACTATCCATAATCATTTCTGCAAAATACTTCTATGATACCTATGTATGTTTTTTACTTGTACTATATTATACTATCAAGTATCAGTGTACACATACAATGTGACCTGTTACATTAATACAGAGGCCACGGAAGGCCAGATCAGTAATAGCCACTGTCCCCTGATATTACACTTTTTTACAATCACTTTGGCTCTCATTTCAGAACCTTGATGTCATTTTTCAAAACTCTAGACACAAAACTCACACCCGATGATCAAAATGCACATTTTTCAATTGCTTGGATACAATACACATCAACCTCAGATCATTTGTTCATTGAACTAAAATGATACAACTTAACGTCAAAGTATTACCATTTCAAAATGCAATTCACACATTACATCTGAGATCACTGTCTATTCATTTCATTACAAAGATCTAACTATCAATTGATACAGCTGCTCAAAATGATAAGTGACTGTTGCATTACTCTTAATTCATAGTTTTATGGAAACTGACGAACAGTATTCCATGTTTCGATCATGACAGTTTCAGGATAATGAGATCCATTGACACCAATAACCGAGGAGCATGAACCAGTTGGACTACATTATCTATGGATGTAATATTTCATCATCATTCATCATCATGTAGCACTTTTCCACACCATGTTTTCAGTGTGGAAGGAAAGTTAGAAATTCTTTCTCTAATACCTGTTTTTCTCTCTTGTATACTTAAGAAAGATAAGGTCAAGCTAGAAGGTCAGGCCAGAAGGTAGTTTGATTTCTGTTTGTTATTTACGATGAGAATCTTGGAGACAATGTCAAACAGTATGATTGAAGTGCCTGCTCCCTAATCCATGTGTTGATCTATGAACTCTGTCCTATAATGATATAAATTCTGCTTAGCTAACTTTTAAGATAACATAGTAATGACTTTCTGATTATAACCAGCTCTTTGATTTTTGTGTATAAAAGCTCTGACTGTTAAAATGAAGGCAGAGCGACTTTGGGATCTTCTTGAGTCACTGTTCCTCTCCACGCTGCGTGTATTAAAGGCATTGCAACTAACGCTCCAACCTGGTTGAAGATGATTGTTCTTCCACATCAGATTTGACATTACTGTATGTATGCAGGCCCTTGTAATTGCTTTTCCAATACTGCCAACTGGTTATTGATGATTGATTTCACATTGTGGTACGAGTATCGAGTGAAATGAGTGCTATCCACCCGAGCAACACAGTGATAACATGGAGCCGGCAGGTGATCCAGGTCACAATAGAGGTCAAGCAGTGGGAGGAGGAAGACGTGGTGGTCAAAGGAATGGAAGGGGACATGCACCCCTTCTGAGAGGTGGTCGTGGGCCTCGTCATAGAGGAGGGCTTAGGCCTCACCAGAGAGGCAGCCATGGGCCTCATTTGAGAGGTGTTGGGGGAACGTGGTAGAGGACAAGGCCACGGACCAGACAGCGGCAGCAACAGCAAATAGTGTCCAGTGAAATCCGAGAAATAGTTGTAGAACATGTTGTAAATCATGGCATGACCATGACTGAGGCAGCTACAAAGATTCAATCAAACCTCAGAATCAACTCAGGATCAACTGTGGCCTCAATCATCAGAAATGTCCGTACTGAGAAGCGGCAAGTCTTCAGCATGCACTAAACATTAGGCTACTCTCAATTGTCAAATGACTGTATACTGCATACCAATGTGTAGCACAGAGTATAGTGTGCCTTTTGAAAGAAATGCAGACAGAGTGAAGCAGCTGATGACTGAGTATGTTCAGGTATGTTCAGTTTCAAGATGCCTCTTGTGAAAAATGGTTGTGAGAACCTGAACCTGAACACAGGGCTGATGGAAATTTAGAAGTACAGTAATCAATCCTTTGTTTTGCTTTTTACACTAAGCCAGGTGAGGAACACTGCAGTTGACATTTTACTGTAGTTTTGTTCTTTTTTGTAGCTAATTATTGTTGCATGGATTCAAAGAAACCTATGGTGTGATTTGATTGTATTGCATCAATACATTTCAGATTTTGTTCAATGATTCCACTGTGTCTGTAGTATTCTCTCTACTAGTCCTTTTACAGTGATGTATTTATGTGTAGTACCATAATGAAACATGTATCACATATTTTGTACTACAATATTTAATGATTGTACGAACAACTACACAGTGAAACTATCGGTATCTTCTGTGTTACTATGTTACTATGGTATTTCATGATAAATGAGTTATTTGAACCAACAAGTCTGCAAGTGCAAGGTTTCTTTAAAGATATGAATGCACAATGCAATGTTTTGAACATTGGACAGCCTGTGTTACAAGTGATGACCGTTTTGAGTTTTGTGTCTAGAGTTTTGAAAAATGACATCAAGGTTCTGAAATTAGTGACAAAGTGATTGTAAAAAACTGTATATTCGTCCTATTTAATGTGCTCTTTTAAAATGTACTTTTCTTTTTTATGTTGCCATTTCTGTTCTACCAATGTTTCAGTTGTTAGCCAAAGATTGACAGAGTACATCTCATACACACAGGCCAGACAGCAAAGATTTCTTTTTGAAATTCAATTACAAATGCTGCATGAACTCATCAATACGATTAGAGCTCCTGAAAGCAATATAACTAACTCACTCTACAGCATCTCATTAGCAGTGAAAAGAAACCAAGAAAGTTGGGACAGTCGACTGTTTACCACTATGTAACATCACCTTTTCTTTTAATAACACTTATTAAGCACTTGGGCACTGAAGACACCACTTGGTTAAGTTTAGCAAGCGGGATTTTCCCCCATTCATCCATTATGCATTTCCTCAGCTGCGCAACTGCACAGGGCCTTCGTTGTCTTAATTTGCACTTCATAGTGCGCCACACATTCTCAATTCGGAGACAGGTCAGGACTGCAGGCAGGCCATGCTAGCACCCGCACTCTCTGCCTACGCAACCATGCGCTTGAAATCTGGGCAGAATGTGGTTTGGCGTTATCCTGCTGAAAAATGCAGGTACGTCCCTGGAAAAGACGATGTCTGGATGGCAGCATATGTTGCTCCAAAATGTGTACATCTCTTTCTGCAAAAATGGTGCCCTTACAGATGTGCGAGTTACATGACAGACACTCATACACACTGTCACACCCATACACACACAAACACACACTTTCACAGACAGACACACGCACACACACACACACACACACACACTTTCACAGACAGACAGACAGACACACACACTTTCACACACAATCACTTTCACAGACAGACACACACACACACTTTCACACAGAGACAGACACACACACACTTACATACATACATACATACATACATACAGTGAGGGAAAAAAGTATTTGATCCCCTGCTGATTTTGTACGTTTGCCCACTGACAAAGAAATGATCAGTCTATAATTTTAATGGTAGGTGTATTTTAGCAGTGAGAGACAGAATAACAACAAGAAAATCCAGAAAAACGCATTTCAAAAAAGTTATAAATTGATTTGCATGTTAATGAGGGAAATAAGTATTTGATCCCCTATCAATCAGCAAGATTTCTGGCTCCCAGGTGTCTTTCATACAGGTAACAAGCTGAGATTAGGAGCACTCTCTTAAAGGGAGTGCTCCTAATCTCAGCTCGTTACCTGTATAAAAGACACTTGTCCACAGAAGCAATCAATCAATCAGATTCCAAACTCTCCACCATGGCCAAAGAGCTGTCCAAGGATGTCAGGGACAAGATTGTAGACCTACACAAGGCTGGAATGGGCTACAAGACCATCACCAAGCAGCTTGGTGAGAAGGTGACAACAGTTGGTGCGATTATTCGCAAATGGAAGAAACACAAAATAACTGTCAGTCTCCCTCAGTCTGGGGCTCCATGCAAGATCTCACCTCGTGGAGTTTCAATGATCATGAGAACGGTGAGGAATCAGCCCAGAACTACATGGGAGGATCTTGTTAATGATCTCAAGGTAGCTGGGACCATAGTCACCAAGAAAACAATTGGTAACACACTATGCCGTGAAGGACTGAAATCCTGCAGCGCCCGCAAGGTCCCCCTGCTCAAGAAAGCACATGTACAGACCCGTCTGAAGTTTGCCAATGAACATCTGAATGATTCAGAGGAGAACTGGGTGAAAGTGGTCTCAGATGAGACCAAAATCAAGCTCTTTGCCATCAACTCAACTCGCCGTGTTTGGAGGAGGAGGAATGACCCCAAGAACACCATTCCCACCATCAAACATGGAGGTGGAAACATTATGCTTTGGGGCTGTTTTTCTGCTAAGGGGACAGGACAACTGCACCGCATCAAAGGGACGATGGACGGGGCCATGTACCGTCAAATCATGGGTGAGAACCCTAAGCCAGGGCATTGAAAATGGGTCAAATACTTATTTCCCTCATTAACATGCAAATCAATTTATAACTTTTTTGAAATGCATTTTTCTGGATTTTCTTGTTGTTATTCTGTCTCTCACTGCTAAAATACACCTACCATTAAAATTATAGACTGATCATTTCTTTGTCAGTGGGCAAATGTACAAAATCAGCAGGGGATCAATTACTTTTTTCCCCCACTGTACATACATATATATGGAAAAGAAACATTACAAGTATAAATCACAATAAGATGTAATAAAGTACAGATAAACAAAGTGTAATAAAATGTGATCTGTTTGAAAATGCAGGGACGTCACTGGAAAAGATGATGTCTGGATGGCAGCATATGTTGCTCCAAAATGTGTACATCTCTTCTGCAAAAATGGTGCCCTCACAGATGTGCGAGTTACATGACAGACAGACAGACAGACACTCACACACACTGTCACACCCACACACACACTTTCACAGAGAGACATATACACACACACACACACACACACACACACACTTTCACACAGAGACAGGCACACACACGTACAGACACACACAATAACTTTCACGCAGAGACAGACACACACACACACACACACACACACACATACATACATACATATGGAAAAGAAACAATACTTTTATAAATCACAATAAGATGTAATAAAGTACAGAAAAACTAAATGTAAGAAAATGTGATCTTTAATACACACAAATATGTATGGCTGGTCGGATGCGTCTTGGACTCGGGTTCCTCTTCATTACGTATAACGCTTTTGCCTTTTGCTAAAGCTTTCCGTGGAGGGGATCGTGGGTGAGTTTGTACCATTCTTGGGGGGCTCTGCCTTGTTGGGGCGGAGCTGTGATCCAGGTGAACAGCAGATCGGGCATAGGTGGGCATGTGGGCAGAGGAGTAGGAAGGCCGGTCAAGCAAATAAGCTTGCTAAGGTACGCAGCAGCAGCAAGCAGCCCCCCCATCCAGCCAGCCAGCCAGTCTGGCTGGCAGTGACTGAGTGGTTGACAGACGGCAAGCAACGGAATGTACGTGCTCTGTGATGTCATAGCAGTCAGCTGAGAGAGGCTCGTGATGTCATCGCTGAGCTGGCTGGCTGGCTGGCTGGCTCTGTGTGTGTGTGTGTCTGTGTCTGTCTGTTTTTCTGTTTGTCAGTCTGTCTGTCTGTCTCTCTCTCTCTCTCTCTCTCTCTCTCTCTCTCTCTCCCTCTCAATTCAATTCATTTGTATTGTCAAAGCAATTGGACATACATACATACATACATACATACATATATGTAGCGTAAGGTACACTTATACATTTCAATTAAAGAAGTGAATTCATAGTATCACCTTATCACGAATCCTGGAGTCTTGTAGAACTCAATTTCTGTAATAATTGGACGCAGACACCAATTCCAAAGATATAAATTGTCAAATTTATTTAAAAACAAAGACTAAATGTAGCACTACACTAATTATACAAAAGGGAAAAACTAATTAAAATTCAACTCTAGATCAACAAATCAAAGACAAATCACTTCCGTGACCAAATCAAAGACCATGGGATCCCATAGGATAACACACAAATCGTTAAACAAAAAAGGTTATAAACACATTGACTACAATACCGGTTAGTAATTCTAGGAATCACTAAGAAACAGTTGAAAGTGCTAAATTGCAGTTTCAGAAGATGAAAAAAAACTGTAACTGATGGGATATGTAGTACTTTATACTCGAGTGGTCTATGCGATTACACCCTGTTGGTGTTATTAAGAACGCCAAGTACCAGAATGCAGAGCGGGACTGTTTTTTGTGCCGTGACTTGTCGGGGGAAAAAGGCGCAGAAAAAACGGACGAGAAGGTGAAGGTAGTATGGCGGTGATGCACGCGTTGGTGAAGTGGGAAAGCGGGGTCGACAAAGACTCTTACAGCGTGATTCCCACTGCTTGCTTTCGCAATTTTGATTTATTCAGCATTGCTGATGATGACGAAGAGACGACTCGAAACTTCAGAGCAGAGTGGAGAGACACGAACAAACCTCCAAAAGGTGGATGGCCTGTCCATGAAGCGCAGATCATTATGACTGGTAACAATGTTTATTTAAAAAAAAAACATTAAAGTCTTTACATGCTATTTGATATATACAATCACAGTATATTTGAAATGAATGTTTAAGTTATTAATGTGTTGTACTTCTAACATACTCTTATAACATGGTAGGTGGTGGTGAGGGCGCTAAAAACTCGTCATACTTGACTGGCATTTGTAAGAACGATTTATTGTGTGTTGTGCTTTACAATAAAATCCCCCAAATCACAAAATAAATTAAACCAGATATAATTTAACTTCAGTTTTGATTCAGTGTTGGCTGTTCATCTTAATTTGTATGGTCAAAGCACAGTATTTTTATGACACATAAATATAATCCCCAAATATCTGTGGACATAATGCAGGGTTTTATTTATTTTATTTTTATTTTAGGAAAAGAAGGCGAACTAAGAAGAAAACTTAATGACCTAACAAAAATGCCCTGTCCTAAAATGAAGAGAGTACCTAAACCAAACAAAAAACTTCAAATTTCAGATGATAGTGACCTTGATGAACCACAGTTACCGGTGAGATAATTACTGCACATATTAAATAAATGTATTGCAGGATTGTTTTTTTTAAATCATATTCATATATATATATATTCATTTTAAACTCTTTTCCTCTCTGAATACAGCACAAAATAAGAAAGAAAACCGATGGAGCTTCAAGAATTAGATCCCGTCATATTCTACAGACATTTAAAGAGTCCAGTGAAGTTGAGCTACAGCAAAAAGTTAAGCAGCTCGAAAAGGAAAACACAAGACTTAAAAATGAAAACCAATGTCTTCGAAACCGTATGGTTGATGGTAAGTTTTTTTATTTATAGCAAATAATTCCTTACCTTGATAAATGTTATTCTTCAGTAATTTAGATTCCAGAGTAATGTATTATAGTTGATCATACTGAAGTAATCTAGAACCACAATACAGACTCTTAATGTGCACTGTCTAATAGTTTAATAATACTGATTATTAAATAAAGTTTTTCAACATAACTTCATAATCCTACATTAATGACTATATGCATTACATTAGACCTGGTAATTCTTGTATTTTATCTTTTTTATTTTTTTCGTAGCTAATGTTAATGACCCACAAAAAGATCAGTTTGCCAATAACATAGAGCAAGTCTCTCAAGTATAATTGCAGGCATTGATGGTTTTGTTTTCACTTTGTATTAAATATATTACTAGAAATGATTATCATTTAATACTAAGGTTTTTTTCTCCAGAGATTCCAGACCTTTTGGACAATCTGAAAAAAATTGTAACAAAAGCCACATTTATCAGCAATGAAGACAAAAGTGTGTCACCATCAAGTGGTTCTGACAGCCCCACAGCAAATTGTTCTGAATCTGACAAAGAATCACCAAAACAGGTATAACACTCTTGGTCTACAATATTACAAAGACAAGGTAAAAATATATATATTGAAAACAAATATTGGTTGTAAACAATCTAATGATGCTACATTATCAGTTATATTCATAGTTATAGTTGATAATAAGAATGTAATTGAATTATGGGTGTCACAGATTCACTGACTTTATTATGTCTGTAAATTAATAAACTTAGAATTGAGACATACTGTGGTCTTTAATAACACATTTCTGTAACAAAATCACAGCCTTACTGATAATGTATTCCACTTAACATAATATAAGAATAGTTTGGGGATAAACTTGTTTTTTATTTACCATTGTCTTTTAGGTGGAAATATTCCCAGGCACTGGAGTTTACATTGACAAACTGTCCTGGATCCTTGCAGAGAGGTGCAGCACGAATACGTCATATGCAAGAACCCTGACGGTTGCTGTCTTTGACTTTCCAACATTATTAAAGAGCAATCTTCGTGGTGGTGGCAGCAAGAGAGATCCAACTTCGGAGAAAAAGACACCTCTGGATCGCTTAAAGGTGGAAGCCATATATGGTATGTAAATGCTGTTGTACAAAATTTCTAACTCTCCTTTTTAACTGTATAGAACACAAAGGGTTAGCATTTGAAATGTTCCTTTGGCCTTTGTTTTAGTTTCAGAGACTAGAGTTAATTTATTAATAAATAATAATACCTTACATGTAGCAGCTGGAAAGATCCCAAAGTGCTCTACAGACTCACTTCACCCACCACCCTCTGGGGTGCAGCCATTTTGTACCAGCAGATTACTACACAGCAGTAAAGGTGGAGTCATAACAAATTTGTTAGACCTGATTGAGGGAAGCCTGACTTAGAATTCAGCCACGTCACTCTTTCAACAACACCTTGTAAATCACCTTGGATTAATGCTTCAGACATATTAATACATAATAATAATGAATAGTGCCATGGGATCCTTGACAATATAAACTTTCATGTCTCATTTAAATTTGACTTTTGAGCAAATACTTCACATTTCAGTCCAGTTGTGCCACATCAATGTAATGCTTAAGCAAGGTATTAATGGAGAAAAGACTGCCTTTGCATAGCTGCTTCGCCAAGTACAGATTTTACTATGAACTAGTGTAAGACAAGTTTAAGAGCATACACCAAAATGTTTAAATACACCCACACACAAAAATGTTGATTTACTGTGGCAATATGTAACTAATGAACCCTTCTCAAAGATATGTGGTATGTTTATTAAAAGATTTTTATATATCTATGTGCAAGTCATTAAATCTATGTGATACATGTTTTTTAGGGGCTACCTTGAAAAAATTGCCCAGTACCCCAAAGAGTGTAATTGGTGGTGCAATTAACAGCAAGATAAATGAACTACGACACAGAATGAAACCAGAGTGAAGATTTGAAGAACCAGATCTGTATTTTTTGTTTTGTTTTCAACAGGGTTGGGGTCAATTCCAATTCAATTTTTAATTCCCTTTTCAATTCAATTCCAATAAAGAATATTCTGTGAATGCAAAAAGTAATTGCAATTTTGAATTGATTTGTAGGAGGAATTGGAATTGAAAAACAGGAATTGACCCCAACCATGGTTTTCAGTGAGTGTTGTACAAATTGATAGGTCAGGGTTTCTGTAAAAACTTAATAGAGGCCAGCAGGCGTGCACGATCTGGGAAAAACTGCTCCACTACAACAGACCTCTTTCCCTTCGTTTTCTCTAAAAACCTCCTGATATCCTTCACTGCAGCTCTGACTCACCGAGGACGAGGAGGCGAGAGAGGAATCCGTGAAGCCGCCCTCACTGTCACTCCGAGCCCGAGGCGTCCCCGGTGGCTGCCGCGATGCTCCAGCGTGTAGCCGGACCTTTCCCCACCAAGCCGCTCGCTACCCCAGCTTCACTACTGTGCCACCACTTCTTTTACTGACACTATTTACCAACACCGTCCGTGCTCCCTCCCAGCACCTTCTTAGTGCGTTTTTTCCACCCGGCGCCTCGGCTTGTACCGCCGAGCCTGGCCCTGCCTCCTCCTCGGCTACACCCTGTGTGTCTGTCCGCCCGTCTGCTGGCTGCTGAGGTTGTTCCTCGTCACTAACCAGCGCCCCGTGCACCGCCTCAACACCATCTCCCCCCGGCGTCTCGGTCGTCACTATCCCCCGCTGCCTCGACCCCGTCCCCCAGCTGTGCGTCATCGCCTCCGGGCAGCTCTTCCCCCGTCACGGCATCAGTGGTACCATCGGTCCGACCGGCGACTGTCTCCTCCGCCGGGGCTCGATCTCTGTCTGCCCGCTGCATCTGTGGCTGCGGGCCGGTGTCTCTATTCCTCCCCGCGTCACCCCGCTCCTCCTCCCGCTCCCTGTCCTGCTCGGGACAGTTCCTCACGACATGCCCCTCGCTCCCACACCTGAAACACTTCATGGACTCCGAAGTAGCGAACACGACGTAGTCGGTATTGTCGATCTTAAATTTAAAAATGACATTAAGATCCTCATTGATGTTATTGAGGATCATATACAGCTGCCTTCGGAAGGACATGACGTGTTTCAGTTGCGGGGCTTTGCAGCCCAGCGGGACCCTCTTAATGCCGGACATCAGCTGCCCGAGCCGGTGCGGATGAACGGAGGGACGTTAGACAGCGTTACCTTCCGGGCAGGAGCAGCGAGCGGCAACACCGGGGTGAAAGTGTCGTCTAACACTGTGCCATTAGCCACTAGCTGATTGAGCAGATCAGTGGTTTTTAAGAAGATAACAATGGCAGCAGACTTGATATTTTCACACCCTGCTACCTCCCCAACCGCTAACACACACTGCTCTAGGGGGCAGAACTGCACCGGAGCGATCTTGACTCCATGGCGTCGGGTCAGTTTTTCAAAAGACGCATTCAGGGGGTCCGACCCCCCGACCCGGGAAGAACTACCGGTACTCCCCCCTCCCCTCCCCTGTTCCCCCACAATAAGAAAAGCACTGAAAACAGAAGACAAAATAAACAAACTGAAAAAAGTAAAGCAACAAAAAAACGCAGCCAAAGGACAGAGCTCTCAGCAGCACTCCCGCTCACTGCAGACCCCTCCCACACACTCCCAGCTGAGAGAGAGAGAGAGAGAGAGAGAGAGAGAGAGTTAGTGTCTGTCTCTCTCTCTCTCTCTGTAGATGCATCATAGGGAACATATGTAACAATCTCTCTTTTTGTTTACCAAAAATGAGAATGAACGTATTTCAAGTGGGTGTTGCCTTGGTTGGAAACGTTTTAAGATTATTTATGAAGTGTAAAGTGGATTTGTCTCAGTTCTCCGTAGTTTTCAATGTATGTGCCATTCAGTAGCGTTCATGTTACAGATGTGCCCTATGCAGTGGTAGGGTCAATAAAATGTCAGTAAAACTTTATTTTAGCAATTATGGAGGGGAAGAACTGCAAATAGCGGGTCCCCACTAATTATCTAACTTACCAACAACGTTTCAAATTAGGTCTTGCGAAGCTGCCAAATAATGCTGTATAATCGTATGTGTCTTCATACACCGGCTGCTATAGTCTGATAGCTTTGATTATATATATATATATATATATATATATATATATATTTTCTCGTGAACCACAAATGCTATTTGCTTGATTTTTACAGAGTATGTTATAAATACCATTCTTATGAAGCCTGACAAATTGTATGCTGTAATTATGAATATTTTCAAATCATTTGTTTGTTTTTCCTAACATGTTACAAATGTTCCCTATGTGAAAGATGCATTATATCTTAATAACGTCTAAACAATTAAAGATATACAGATTATTATTTTTGGTAAAGTTATAATACATTGCTATTAACTATGTGTGTCAGTAAAAGTTTAAATTTCCTAAAGGATTTTTATTGATCTTGCAAAATAAGTGTTTAGGGAACATTTGTAACATAGAGGTGGGTTAGCCACCGAGTAAGGGCAGCGGCTCCGGCTCCAGCACCGGCACCATGTCGCTGGAAAAGCGCTAAGTGAGCTCACAGTGAGCTCAGTGTAATGTCTGCTCTGGTGAGCTCACAGTGTGACCTAGTCGTGAGTTCACGTCTTCACTGGGTAGTCCTTGACAACTTAATTGACTCAAATCTTGGGCTTAATTGGTCAAAATGACCATTGGTTGAAGGTACTCAGGGACTGATGTGTAGAGAGACTTATTAAACCTGCAGGATTGTGGTTTTCCCAGATCAGAATTAACCAGATCACCACAAAGGAACATGGTAGGTGCTATTGCAACACAGATTACACAAATACATTGAAATCCAAGTTTGCAGTGGTCCTTGGGCCATTGTGTGGTGATCCAGATCACTTCAGCAGGAATTTTGCAGTGGTCTGGACTACAACTCTCTCTCTCTGTCTCTCTCTCTCTCTCTCTCAATTCAGTGCATTTGAATTGTCAAAGCAATTGGACATGCATACATACATACATACATATACACTCACCTAAAGGATTATTAGGAATACCTGTTCAATTTCTCATTAATGCAATTATCTAACCAACCAATCACATGGCAGTTGCTTCAATGCATTTAGGGGTGTGGTCCTGGTCAAGACAATCTCCTGAACTCCAAACTGAATGTCTGAATGGGAATGAAAGGTGATTTAAGCAATTTTGAGCGTGGCATGGTTGTTGGTGCCAGACGGGCCGCTCTGAGTATTTCACAATCTGCTCAGTTACTGGGATTTTCACGCACAACCATTTCTAGGGTTTACAAAGAATGGTGTGAAAAGGGAAAAACATCCAGTATGCGGCAGTCCTGTGGGCGAAAATGCCTTGTTGATGCTAGAGCTCAGAGGAGAATGGGCCGACTCGATTCAAGCTGATAGAAGAGCAACTTTGACTGAAATAACCACTCGCTACAACCGAGGTATGCAGCAAAGCATTTGTGATGCCACAACACGTACAACCTTGAGGCGGATGGGCTACAACAGCAGAAGACCCCACTGGGTACCACTCATCTCCACTACAAATAGGAAAAAGAGGCTACAATTTGCACAAGCTCACCAAAATTGGACAGTTGAAGACTGGAAAAATGTTGCCTGGTCTGATGAGTCTCGATTTCAGAGTCAGAATTTGGCGTAAACAGAATGAGAACATGGATCCATCATGCCTTGTTACCACTGTGCAGGCTGGTGGTGGTGGTGTAATGGTGTGGGGGATGTTTTCTTGGCACACTTTAGGCCCCTTAGTGCCAATTGGGCATCGTTTAAATGCCACGGCCCGTTGTTTCTGACCATGTCCATCCCTTTATGACCACCATGTACCCATCCTCTGATGGCTACTTCCAGCAGGATAATGCACCATGTCACAAAGGTCGAATCATTTCAAATTGGTTTCTTGAACATGACAATGAGTTCACTGTACTAAACTGGCCCCCACAGTCACCAGATCTCAACCCAATAGAGCATCTTTGGGATGTGGTGTGTAGCGTTATGTTGGGTGTATTTGGATAAGAGTATTTGGGCTCTGAGCTGAAGCACGGATCTAAAGAAGACCTCTCCCCCCCAAAGTTATCAGATTTCCTTAGCTCATCAGCTTGGAACTGGTTTGCATCAAAGTGACAGTTTTGGGGAGGATGGCACCGAGAAGAGGCCAAATAGTTTGTTATTCTGCTATGAGATGTCTGGAGAAAGGGGCCTGTGGGTGATAAAAACTCTTTGAAGTGGATGAGAGCCGAAATCCCGACATAGAGCTACGAACCCAGGCCAACCGGCATTTCCAAAAGATGGCATGGATTGACATCAGTCATAAATCCAAAGTCACAAAAGATTAAGTCTGTTTTAGTTACTTGTGATAAATTGTTGATATCCTAAGCGTTGGCATTAGAGTCATTAGGTGATTAATCGAGTACTGTTCTGTTGGGTTGTTACTGAATAGCCAAAACAATGATTACCCAAATGTCCCCATGTGAAGCATTGATTGTTAAGGTACCAGGAACAGAGATTCCTGAATTCCTTGGACGCCTAGGCAGTTTGGACTTTGAAGTAGAGTCGCGTCGAACTCAGTTGGTAAACGACACTACGACGCAACTCGAAAAAGAGTCGATAGAGGTGATGAAAGTTATGGCTAGCTTAGCACTTGCGAGCTCAAGGGTAGTGAACTGGATCATAAGCAAGTTTGAAAAACTGAAAAAGCTAGGAGAAAAGTATGCTAAAGCGAAAGAAGAAAGAGCCAAACGGCATGGAATGGTTTTAGAATTTGAAGGAAAGCTAGATACTTGTGGAAAACAAGTCATTGTGTTGAATGCTGAAAAAGAGGACTTAATTGAACAGAGAGAGCAATTAGGAAATGATTTAAGACAATGTCAAGTTGAATTGAAAACAACTCTGATCCAAGTAAAAGGTCTGCAAAATGACAGATGTAAAGCGGTTGAAAATGAAAGGATAGTTTTGAAGGACCGGGATGTTTTGGAAATGCGTCTTTGCAAAACAGTCAGGGAGAAAGATTTGGGCACTGTAAAAATGGAGATACTCGAAGGCGAGGTCATACATTTAAAAAGGGACAGTGAAGAAATGAGGAGAGTAAATCAGGTGCTTAGGGGAGAACTCAAATCAACTGAAGTTGAAAATGAGCGTCTCAAGCAACAAATAGGGGCCCTGAAAGCTGCCTCTTGGTGGGCTGCAAAGCTGACACCTGACAGCATAAAGGAACAGCCGGAACCGGCCAATGCACGGAGTCGCACACCGTCTCCACATTTAGGCCCCGGGTTGCCTCGTCCTGATCGTACCCCTCCCTGTAGTCTTTCTCCACCCAGGGTAAGAAGCTCGTCGCACAGACGAACTTCCTCTCCCGAGAGTCCAGACCGAAAGGTTAACATGCGCCAGTTGAGAGAACTGGCTAAAGATTGTGAAACCTTTAACCCAGCAGACAAGGAAGGAAATGTGGAAGCGTATATTAAGGACATTAAGTATGCTTTGAGTTTCTATCCTGAGGCTACGGAGAAGGAAAAGGTTCTCCTAATCCGCAAAACTACCTCTCGCCAAGTCCATTCTTGGATGGAGAGGCAAGGGTCCATGGTCTGCGATAGGTTTCAACGCTTGTGCAGAGCATTAGTTAGGGACTATTCCAGGTTCATTGATCCAGTGGCAGCAGTGACTGCCGCACACCAGATCAAACAGGGTAAGCATGAGTCCCCCCTTGATTACTATGAAAAGCTTAGGAAAACCTATTTTGCGGGTCAAGATCGACCCGGGGCCGAGGAAGAGGTGAGCTTTAAAGGGTTGTTTGTTGCTAATTTGTTCCCAACGATTAAGGAAATGATCATATTACATGCAGACACAACGTATATGAACATAGCTGAAATTCGAAAAAATGGCACAGAAAGCTTGGGAAAGCAAGTACAATAGCACTTCTGATCGTAAAGATTCAAGCACCCAAGTACTGGCAAGGCGCTCTGAGAGCCCTATTTCTCCACTGGAGTTAGAGGGGACAGAGATTCAAAGAAGGAAAGAACCTCCCAAGGATGGAATCCAAGACACCCAGGCTTACAATAAAAAAAAGAAATCTGCTCCTAGCCTAGGTGGGTTAACTCAGTCTCTGAGCAATGTTGCAGTTTCTGAGCTACTGCTACGCTTAGCTCTGCTCCCTTTGCCCCCTCTTCCCAAACTGGAAGTTAGTAGCCAGGGTAAAGGGCCGGACTCGCCACCTAAGGAATGACTAGCTCTGGAACCACCCCCTGTCCCCGCCTCTGTGTTTTTGATTGGATGTGAGGAACAGCAGGGGGGTTTCTCTGACACATCAGCCCACTGGGACCTCCCAGTGGGGGAAGTTGCCTGCAGGCAAGCTGAACCTTTGGTGATGTTACTGGGTGATCTGACACAGAGAGGCAGAGCCAAGCAAGTTTACATAGAAGTGACCATTGAGAATGTGTGGGAGTGAGGAGCCTTGTTGGACACTGGGGCTGAAATTTGTTTAATGTCTGCCACCACAATGGGCAACCTGAAACAAATTATGGAAACCTCAGACCAACGACTGAAAGTGGAAGCTTGTAGTGTGAACATTACAAGTTACACAGAGACTAAGGCACAGCTCACTCAAAAGGCATTGTTAGAGTTCACCTTTGGGAAGATTAAGTTGGTTCATCCAGTTTATATTTCCAAATTTGAAACAGAGAAGTTGATCATTGGTCAGGATCTATTGAACAGGTTGTGGGCTCAAGTTGAATCACCAAAGCCGGTGGAATTGAATGACAGATATGATACAGCCACCAAGGTACAACTTCCCAATGAGACCATTTTTTGTGCATGTCCCTAAAGGGGGCACCGGCTTACCATGTAAGCCAACCATTCGAACCCAGGTCCCTACCAACTATTATAGACATAGTGAAGGTCAGGTGCCTGAATAACACCTGAATTCCCAGTCACCTCCCTCTGTTAATCAACTTCCACCTATTGGTTACCGTCAGTAACCATACTCAATACTGAGTAATACCAATTGTTTTTTTGTTTTAATGTACTTGTGTTATAATATGTAACCTGTATATGTGCTAGTATAGGATTGTCAATTTGATTGGAATACATTCTGCTTAAATAATTAACTATTAGTCTGTTTTCTTTGATTTCTCGGGGTAATGAATGGTGAAGTCCACTGTTGAATTCTGTTACATAACTTTGAGATAAATGCTTAACGTCTTATTTTGTCTTGAAGGGGATAACGTCCTAGTCGACCTCAGTCCCATTCAAGAAAGGGGGTATGTAGCGTTATGTTGGGTGTATTTGGATAAGAGTATTTGGGCTCTGAGCTGAAGCACGGATCTAAAGAAGACCTCTCCCCCCCAAAGTTATCAGATTTCCTTAGCTCATCAGCTTGGAACTGGTTTGCATCAAAGTGACAGTTTTGGGGAGGATGGCACCGAGAAGAGGCCAAATAGTTTGTTATTCTGCTATGAGATGTCTGGAGAAAGGGGCCTGTAGGTGATAAAAACTCTTTGAAGTGGATGAGAGCCGAAATCCCGACATAGAGCTACGAACCCAGGCCAACCGGCATTTCCAAAAGATGGCATGGATTGACATCAGTCATAAATCAAGCCCCCCTCCAATAGGACACTGGGGGCTGAAACCGAAATCCAATCTCAAGAACTCAGGAACCAATCACCTATTGATCTGACAGACTATAAAGGACAAACACGGCCTTTCTTTCTCTCTCTCTCTCACCTGAACCAGTAACTCGCTGCCACAGCTCAACCTGTAGCTCTGTTGCCCGAACCGGAACCAGAAACCAACCAAGTCTTTGCCGGCAACAGAAGAGTTAAACTGGGAGAAGGAGATTGAGCCGTACAAAGAATTCTTTTAAAGGACTTTATTAATAAAGAACTTTACAGACTGCGCTGCCCGCCTGTGCCCACCTGATCAGTGGAGTTTTACAGCTGGACAAATGACTAAGTCGACTGAATACGAAAGTGTCAGTCATTTAAATAGCTATTTGAGTTTTAAGAAACTTGACCCTTGGAACAAACAGGGCCCTGCTTTCCTCAAAGACTTTGTCTTCAAGTAACTACGGTGGAACCCTGCTTACAAAGAAGATTTTGTGCACAACCTTGGAGCCTTCAAACCAGTGGAAAATCTGTTTGGAAACGACTCTACTTTCGCGAAACCCCAACTTCCAGGTGCATCGACTGAGTGGAAGTTCTTGGACAAAGCCGAACCGGACTGCCTTTGTTCCAAACCACACGGACCTCGTGCCGTGTGCTGTTATCTGAGCCCGAAGCCAGAGAGGCCTCTCTGCGACGAAGTTCACATAAGTTTAACAGTTTGGAGTTCATGATTCATGACATTTGAGAAATCAATTAGAAATGTTAATCTGTGATTCATAACTCTAGAATGTGTAATATCATTTAGTTTTCTTAAATATAAATGTGTGTTGCATTAAACTGTTTTGTTGATAATTTTAGAAATAAAATCTGTCAACGCCGAGAAATATCTTCTCATTCCTGTTTAACTGTTTAGTCTGAAATTGACACAAGTTAATAGACACCAGATTATAGGTGGCCCTGCCTATCCTTAATCATTGAATAATAATCAGTTAAGGGAAATTGTGGTAACAAGTAATGATAGGATCTTTCTCTCCACCTAAACGTTAATGAGACTGATATATATATAACGAGAAGTTACCTGACATAAATACTAACCTGCGTAGTTATTTAATGTCTGACTAATAATACTAACAAGAGACTCACCTTCATCTTACTAACTGGTATTGTAGTCAATGTGTTTATAACCTCTTTTGTTTAACGATTTGTGTTATCATATGCGATCCCATGGTCTTTGATTTGGTCACGGAAGTGATTTGTCTTTGATTTGTTGATATAGAGTTGAATTTTAATTAGTTTTTCCCTTTTGTATAATTAGTGTAGTGCTACATTTAGTCTTTGTTTTGAATAAATTTGACAATTTATATCTTTGGAATTGGTGTCTGCGTCCAATTATTACAGAAATTGAGTTCTACAAGATTCCAGGATTCGTGATAAGGTGATACTATAAATTCACTTCTTTAATTGAAATTTATAAGTGTACCTTACGCTACAGGTGGAACGGGAGCTTCGTGCCCTGGATGTGCATCCCACAAATCTCCATCAACTGCAAGATGCTATCCTATCAATATGGGCCAACATTTCTAAAGAATGCTTTCAGCACCTTGTTGAATCAATGCCACGTAGAATTAAGGCAGTTCTGAAGGCGAAAGGGGGTCAAACACAGTATTAGTATGGTAATCCTAATAATCCTTTAGGTGAGTGTATATGGAAAAGGAACAATATGTGTACATCTCTGCATATGGTGCCCTAACAGATGTGCAAGTTACATGACAGACAGACACTCACACACACTTTCAAAGACAGACAGACAGACAGACACTCACACACACTTTCACACACTCACTTTCACAGACAGACAGACACAGACACAGACACACTCACTTTCACACAGAGACAGGCACATTTTCACACAGAGACAGACACACAAACACACACAGACACACACACACATACTTTGACAGACAGACAGACAGACACATGCATATTATGGGTCTTTGTTGGGTAGTGAAATGGGTAGCATCAGTCGCAGTGTGGGTAATGTCAGGGAGCCAATCATAGTCCCCGTTATTTGCATATCGTGGCGCAAAGCATTCTGGGAAAAGCAACTAAACACGTTTAGTCATGTATTTGTCCATAGTTTACACATGAGATGAAAGAGACAGTATGACGTATTGAGCACCTAGGATTCCTCATGTGTATGTGAGGGGCAGAGGAACCGGATCCCAAGTGTGTGTCCCAGGTGCTATAGGTTTCAAAGCATGCAGGGGAATAGGCACCCCACCCTGACACCTATAGAAGACTGGATAGGGAGATATAAATAGCAATAGGGAGACTCTTGTACTTGGTGTGGCTCTATCCATATAGTGGGGCCAGCAGCCACTTAGCAGGTGCAGCAATAGAAGCTCAGCCTGGGTAGACTGGATTTAGCATTTCCTCTCCATTTTGATAACTATCCATAATCATTTCTGCAAAATACTTCTATGATACCTATGTATGTTTTTTACTTGTACTATATTATACTATCAAGTATCAGTGTACACATACAATGTGACCTGTTACATTAATACAGAGGCCACGGAAGGCCAGATCACTAATAGCCACTGTCCCCTGATATTACACTTTTTTACAATCACTTTGGCACTCATTTCAGAACCTTGATGTCATTTTTCAAAACTCTAGACACTAAACTCACACCCGATGATCAAAATGCACATTTTTCAAAACTCTAACACTTTTTTACAATTGCTTGGATACAATACACATCAACCTCAGATCATTTGTTCATTGAACTAAAATGACACAACTTAACATCAAAGTATTACCATTTCAAAATGCAATTCACACATTACATCTGAGATCACTGTCTATTCATTTCATTACAAAGATCTAACTATCAATTGATACAGCTGCTCAAAATGATAAGTGACTGTTGCATTACTCTTAATGCATAGTTTTATGGAAACTGACAAACAGTATTCCATGTTTCGATCATGAAAGTTTCAGGATAATGAGATCCATTGACACCAATAACCGAGGAGCATGGTTTCTTAGGGTTACCATAGACTTGACTGTGTCTTCTTGTTTGTGAAGGAACAGGACTGTGTTTTCCTGTCTGGGTTCCCGCAGGCTTAAGTGTGTTTGTAAACTGCAGCGTAGGTTTGACCTACTATTAGAAAAAAAAAAAAAAAGGAGCGCTAATTAATTGTTCAATATCTGATACGCCGGTGATAATATAAAATAACGTGTTTATAGTTTATAGAAGTTTATAGTGTTTATGGTAAATGAAGAAAAGTCATTAAGTTATATACAAGTTCTATAAATGCAAACATTGAAAAGCATGTTTGTTGTTATTCCTATATAGGATTTAGTATTATTTGTGTTTTCTTGTTTTTTGCTATGTTTTCTCCCCTGTCGTTTATTGTTATTTTGCGGGCTTGCACGCCTTGGTTGTTGTGTACAAAACGATACATAGAAAATGGGAAAACGTGTTACTGTGTGGGAACAGCTCTAGTAAGACGGGCGACCCGCCACTTAAAGGTACACATGTAAGGTACATGTATGATAACTATGGAGTGAAGCGGTGCGTTTGACTGGACAATAGGTGACAGAAAATTAAGGTTTCCAGAAGATGGGACTTTTGATTCAGATAGACTTGAGCACCTAAAAACGGTTTTGCAAAATAGGAATACAAAGCATTAAGAAATGAGAAACCAAAGCTAGCTATCTTAAAACATTTGTTAGAGAAAAGAAAGAAAAGACAACAGGCATAATTCAATCTGAATGCCCCGAAGACAAATTAAAAATATATATATATATGTTTTTCAGTATAAATGACAGTCCTCAAGATACTGAAGGAAAATTACTAGATAAGTAATAAATAAGGGTAGTTTGAGACACTGCAGGTCAATATAACATGCCAACCAAAACCATGGTATCTGAATTTACTATGGATATAAATTAATATGTGTCTCTTTGTATGTTTGTACATTTTCAGTTTGCGCAAGGTAAATGTCCATATTTTGACTTTTTCATGTACTGTATAGTCCAGAATATGACTAAGAGAGTCATAAGTCACAAATAGTTACAGAATGATAGCTAAAAAACGCCAGTTAAATATGTTGTAATAACAGACCTACAAGAAAGTCAGCATTTAACTGTACACAGAATGCTATTGCAAACAGAAATAATAATACAAAATTAAGTTATTTAAATAGGTCTTACGAATACAGAAGTTAAAAGTAACATGTTAGAAATGGAATTAGAGCCAAATTTAGAAATAGGAATCCGAGGCAACCACAAACATTCGGTGAAGGTTTCTTACATATTGATAAATAGATAACCAGATACTCCAGGAAATTAACGATGTGCTCATTTGGAAGCTATGAGTTCCACAATGAAGAGTTTTTAAATCCCTAGTAATAGATCCCTAAATACAATGTGTAGGTAAGAAATTAACTATTGATCAGTTCAATCTGGATTCGGGAACAGTTCTTCTGAACCTGTACTGGTGTAGATTGGACTTCAATAGGAGGAAGTGACACAATAAAGACATGAGCCGCGCAGGAGGACAGTCTTAGTGCCCACGCAGGTTCTTAGTTGGGGAAATCATTGACTGGACACATTTTTTGAAAATGTGCTTTCCTGAAGTACCTGGACATCATTATTGAGATCAATGAAAAGGCTTATTTTCCAAAGATTAAATACATTCATTAACTACAATAATGTAGTGAAATGTATATAAATAGTAATAATACAAATCGATCAAATATAACTTGCATTTTCTTGTAAGAAATTAGGAATAGGAGAAAGAACAGCTGTTGGGATGCAGTGCGATGTTATCCAAAATTGAAAGCGGTTGAGAAAGGAGAGTTTGTTCTGTGTGAGACAAATGTACTGCCACGAGAGACTCTGATGGTGATTGACTGGAATATGAGGGAAAATAATGAAGTTACTACAGGTATAACTAAAGGTGTAACATAACTAATTTAATGAAACATAGTCATGGCAAGTTATAAAACTGTTTGGAAATAGTCCTTTCACAAACAGAAATACCCTATCAATTAGGAAGAGGGGGGCAGGGGGCAAGGGCCGTATGTGCTCCTCTGCTCCCCCTGTTCGCCTGAGCAGACAAGCAGCCTGAGATGAGAGAGAGAGAGAGAGAGAGAGAGAGAGAGAGAGAGAGAGAGAGAGAGAGAGAGAGAAGTCAGAGACAAGGCAGAGACTGTAAGTACGTGTAAGGGTTCATAACTTATTACAAACAGAGCAAGAGTGTAATGAATGGTAATTTACACTGCTTGTATTAATAATGATAATAATATTGATGTTGATACAGACGAATACATCACATACTAGATGACAACCGCATAAAACTAATAATAATGAAAATAGGAATAATAGGAGTATGGAAATAATTTCAAATTATGGTTTATTGGTAAAAAATGAATTGAGAAACAAAGATTAATAACTGCCATCATTTACCCAACTACTATTAACTATGGTGTTGAAGGAGCTGCTGTAATAGTTATTGTAATGTTCTCAGGTATTTAAGTTAGATAAAAGGACAAAGATAAGCACATTGTTTTGAAACTTTGACAACTCCACACAAAAAGAGTATCTACACTAGGAAGTAAAGCTGATTCAATAAACACAGGAGATATGATGCTGCTGACGACAGCTGAGTGCTGTACTGAAATAATTTGATAAATGAGATAAATTGGAATCAAGATTATTATTATTTTGAATTGTCCCTTTACTAGAAACCTTATAGATTGTGCGAATGTCAACTAATGTGATAGAGATGCCTTTTATAAGGACGATCTCTGATGTTGTGTGAACCACACATTGTGTCTTCAGACTGATTTATTCCACATGGCAGATATGCATATTATGAATCGTGTCCTGAAGGAACCGATGTCTGACCCATATGGAGAAGATGCTGGTGTTCTTGTTGAGACACAGTAGGCCGAGGGCGCGGCTTTAAAGACAGCCTCACAGCAACTTGAACAGACCAATGCTGAGGTCCACTACGCTGAAGTGATGCTTGACTCAGTGGAGAAATAAGTTAAAATACTATAATTAAAGGTTTTCCAGATTATAGGAATCTACAATATATTGTGAAACTGCTCAGATGACGTCCGCAGTAGCACATATTCTTCTATTGATAGTTTAATTTATAATGTACTATTAGTGGAGATGTCACATTATTCAAATGAATAGAATGACAGCCATGAAGTCAGAATCAGTCCATTGCCCTTCACTTAAGATTTGTACAATGTATAATGTTTATAAATCAAAACGCAACAAATATATGTACAATACAGTTTACAAACTGAATTTGTAAAAAAGAATGTTTTGCTGACTTTTGTATTCTCTTTGAAGCAACAAAATGTATGTGTTATGTATGTCGTAACTAGGGTTTGACTTTTATGACCTGGGGCTGGATGAAATTTAATTTGAGATGCACTGTAAAAGCTCCAGGAAATTGCAACTGGCCACTGCACCTTCCATAAGAGAGCTCAAACATTTGCTAATGCATTGGTTGCCTCACAGGCACTCTTTCCCTGGTTTGCCCATGTGGCGCATGGTGTTGGCCACACGGGCAAAGGGGGGATGTGTGCATCAGTCTTTTAAATTGGTTTGCCCCAGGTTTTATAGTAACAGCTTAGCAATATTGTAGAACTTGCCACATTTGTCAAGCTCATAATCCTGCAATATGCAAATAGATTGTGTTCAAAAGCTTAAATGTTGTGGATATGAATATATACTTGTAATAATATATAGGTGTTCTAAATGGGTTGAAGCCTATCCCGTAGGAAGGCTGAAGTAGTAAAAGTAGCAAAAATACAGTTAAGGGATGTTATATGTAGATTTCGCATTCCAGGGAAATTTCCAGTGATAGGAACACTCACTTCACTGGGACAATAGTGCAGGAACTATGCAAAGCCCTGCGAGGTAAACAACATTTTCACTGCCCCATCAGGCTCAGTCAGCTGGAGCAGTGGAGAAACAAAATGGGATATTAAAGAATAAGCTGTCTAATATATGCAAACAAACAGGACTCAAACGTCCAGATCCCCTTCCTATAGTCCTAATGACAATGAAATCGTCAGCAAATTGAGAAAAACAGGTCTTTCTCCGTGTGAGATTATTATGGGATGACTTATGAGACTCTCCATCACTCCTCCATTGTCTGTAAGGGAAATGGACATCCACTTGATGGATGATGCTATGTTGTCTCTTTGTATGGGACTAACACGTGCTTTCGAAGCTGTCCATTCACAGATGAAAGCCGCCCAGACTGAACCATCCCAGCAGGTTTACCACCCCTTCCAGCAAGATGACTGTGTATATCAAAGCACACAAGAGAAAGTCCTCCCAACAGCCCAGGTGGACAGGGCCCTACCAGGTGCTCCTGACCACCCACACAGCTGTGAAGTGCCTAGGAACGACGACATGGATCCACTCCTCACACTGCAAACTTGCCAATCGAGGCGATCAGCACAACCCTGGTGGAGAACAGAGGGATAAAGGAATTGTTCTTCCACATCAGATTTGACATTACTGTATGTATGCAGGCCCTTGTAATTGCTTTTCCAATACTGCCAACTGGTTATTGATGATTGATTTCACATTGTGGTACGAGTATCGAGTGAAATGCGTGCTATCCACCTCAACAACACAGCGATAACATGGAGCCGGCAGGTGATCCAGGTCACAATAGAGGTCAAGCAGTGGGAGGAGGAAGACGTGGTGGTCAAAGGTGTAGCGTAAGGTACACTTATAAAATTCAATTAAAGAAGTGAATTTATAGTATCACCTTATCACGAATCCTGGAATCTTGTAGAACTCATTTTCTGTAATAATTGGATGCAGACACCAATTCCAAAGATATAAATTGTCAAATTTATTCAAAAACAAAGACTAAATGTAGCACTACACTAATTATACAAAAGGGAAAAACTAATTAAAATTCAACTCTAGATCAACAAATCAAAGACAAATCACTTCCGTGACCAAATCAAAGACCATGGGATCGCATATGATAACACACAAATCATTAAACAAAAAAGGTTATAAACACATTGACTACAATACCGGTTAGTAAGACGAAGGTGAGTCTCTCATTAGTATTGTTAGTCAGACATTCAATAACTACGCAGGTTAGTATTTATGTCAGGTAACTTCTCGTTATATATATATCAGTCTCATTAACGTTTAGGTGGAGAGAAAGATCCTATCATTACTTGTTACCACAATTTCCCTTAACTGATTATTATTCAATGATTAAGGATAGGCAGGGCCACCTATAATCTGGTGTCTATTAACTTGTGTCAATTTCAGACTAAACAGTTAAACAGGAATGAGAAGATATTTCTCGGCGTTGTCAGATTTTATTTCTAAAATTATCAACAAAACAGTTGAATGCAACACACATTTATATTTAAGAAAACTAAATGATATTACACATTCTAGAGTTATGAATCACAGATTAACATTTCTAATTGATTTCTCAAATGTCATGAATCATGAACTCCAAACTGTTAAACTTATGTGAACTTCATCGCAGAGAGGCCTCTCTGGCTTCGGGCTCAGATAACAGCACACGGCACGAGGTCCGTGTGGTTTGGAACAAAGGCAGTCCGGTTCGGCTTTGTCCAAGAACTTCCACTCAGTCGATGCACCTGGAAGTTGGGGTTTCGCGAATGTAGAGTCTTTTCCAAACAGATTTTCCACTGGTTTGAAGGCTCCAAGGTAGTGCACAAAATCTTCTTTGTAAGCAGGGTTCCACCGTAGTTACTTGAAGACAAAGTCTTTGAGGAAAGCAGGGCCCTGTTTATTCCAAGGGTCAAGTTTCTTAAGACTCAAATAGCTATTTAAGTGACTGACACTTTCGTATTCAGTCGACTTAGTCAATTGTCCAGCTGTAAAACTCCACTGATCAGGTGGGTCTGTGAAGTTATTTATTTAATAAAGTCCTTTAAAATAATTCTTCGCTCAATCTCCTTCTCCCAGTTTAACTCTTCTGTTGCCGGCAAAGACTTGGTTGGTTTCTGATTCCGGTTCTGGCAACAGAGCTACAGGTTGAGCTGTGGCAGCGAGATTCTGGTTCAGGTGAGAGAGAGAGAGAGAGAAAGACTGTCCGCTGTTCCTTATAGTCTGTCAGATCAGTAGGTGATTGGTCCCTGAGTTCTTGAGATTGGATTTCGGTTTCAGCCCCAAGTGTCCTATTGGAGGGAGGCTTTATTTATGACTGATGTCAATCCATGCCATCTTTTGGAAATGCCGGTTGGCCTGGGTTCGTAGCTCTATGTCGGGATTTCGGCTCTCATCCACTTCAAAGAGTTTTTATCACCTACAGGCCCCTTTCTCCAGACATCTCATAGCAGAATTCCAAACTATTTGGCCTCTTCTCGGTGCCATCCTCCCCAAAACTGTCACTTTGATGCAAACCAGTTCCAAGCTGATGAGCTAAGGAAATCTGATAACTTTGGGGGGGGAGAGGTCTTCTTTAGATCAGTGCTTCAGCTCAGAGCCCAAATGCTCTTATCAAAATACACCCAACATAACGCTACATATGTATGTATGTATGTATATATGTGTAGAAGGAAAATTAGAAATTATTTTCTTACACCTGTTTTTCTCTCTTGTATACTTAAGAAAGATACGGTCAAGCTAGAAGGTCAGCCCAGAAGATAGTTTGATTTCTGTTTGTTATTTACGATGAGAACCTTGGAGACATTGTCAAACGGTATGACCTACGTGCCTGTTCCCTAAAACCATGTGTTGACCTATGAACTCTGTTCTATAATGATATATGTTCTGCTTAGTTAGCCTTTAAGATAACATTGTAATGACTTTCTAGCATGTATAGATGTATATATGTATGTATATATATATATATATATATATGTATGTATGTATGTCCAATTGCTTTGACAATACAAATGAATTGAATTGAGAGGAAGAGAGAGAGAGAGAGAGAGAGAGAGAAAGAGAGAGAGAGAGACAGACAGACAGACAGACAGACAGCTCAGCGATGACATCACGAGCCTCTCTCAGCTGACTGCTATGACATCACAGAGCACGTACATTCCGATGCTTGTCGTCTGTCAACCACTCAGTCACTGCTAGCCAGACTGTCCCTAAGACAAAGTGTACAATACTTCAATTATATCTCCTCCAGACTGAAAGAGAGTATTACGAGCTACGATGAAGTTACCCAAGAGACGTATAAAGCTTGCAGCACCTGGTATTTCCAGGAGGTCACCCATCCAAGTACTGACCAGGACCTGCCCCGTTCAGCTTACGCGATCTGACGAGATCGAGCGCGTTCAGGACGGTGTGGACACAAGCCGAGAGGCCTGGCTGCATGATGTCTCTTAATGGTTGGCGGGTATTGACGGAACTTCCAGCAAAAAAAAAAAAAAAGAAAAACGGAGGGAAAAATATCAGTGCAGCAAAGGATGTTGAAAGTAGCCAGGTACGTGTACAATACTTCAATTATATCTCCTCCAGACAGAAAGAGAGTATTAAGAGCTACGATATAGTTACCCAGGAGACGTAAAAAGCTTGCAGCACCAGGTTTTTCTAGGAGGTCTCACATTCAAGTACTGACCAGGTCCTGCCCCGTTTAGCTTCCGAGATCTGATGAGATCGGGCGCGTTCAGGTCTGTGTGTCCGCAAGCCGAGATGCCTGGTTGCATGATGTCTCTTAAAGGCTGGCGGATATTGATGGAACTTCCAGAAAAAAGAAAAAATAAAAATAAAAATGGCGGGAAAAATATCAGTGCAGCAAAGGGTGTTGAAAGTAGCCGGGTACGTGTACAATTCTTCAATTATATCTCCTCCAGACAGAAATAGAGTATTAAAAGCAACGATGAAGTTACCCAGGAGACGAAAAAGCTTGCAGCACCTGGTATTTCCAGGAGGTCACCCATCCAAGTACTGACGAGGCCCTGCACCGTTTAGCTTCCGAGATCTGATGAGATCGACCGCGTTCAGGACGGTGTGGCCGCAAGCCAAGCAGCCTGGCTGCATGATGTCTCTTAAAGGCTGGAGGGTATTGACGGAACTTCCGGCAAAAAAAAAAAGAAAAAAGAAAAATGGAGGAAAAAATATCAGTGCAGCAAAGGGTGTTGAAAGTAGCCGGGTATGTGTACAATTCTTCAATTATATCTCCTCCAGACTGAAAGAGAGTATTACGAGCTACGATGAAGTTACCCAAGAGACGTATAAAGCTTGCAGCACCTGGTATTTCCAGGAGGTCACCCATCCAAGTACTGACCAGGACCTGCCCCGTTCAGCTTACGCGATCTGACGAGATCGAGCGCGTTCAGGACGGTGTGGACACAAGCCGAGAGGCCTGGTTGCATGATGTCTCTTAATGGTTGGCGGGTATTGACGGAACTTCCAGCAAAAAAAAAAAAAAAGAAAAACGGAGGGAAAAATATCAGTGCAGCAAAGGATGTTGAAAGTAGCCAGGTACGTGTACAATACTTCAATTATATCTCCTCCAGACAGATAGAGAGTATTAAGAGCTACGATAAAGTTACCCAGGAGACGTAAAAGCTAGCAGCACCAGGTACTTCCAGGAGGTCTCACATTCATGTACTGACCAGGTCCTGCCCCGTTTAGCTTCCGAGATCTGACGAGATCGGGCGCGTTCAGGATGGTGTGGCCGCAAGCCGAGATGCCTGGCTGCATGATGTCTCTTAAAGGCTGGCGGGTATTGACGGAACTGCCAGCAAAAAAAAAAAAGAAAAATAGAGGGAAATATACCAGTGCAGCAAAGGGTGTTGAAAGTAGCCGGGTACGTGTACAATTCTTCAATTATATCTCCTGGAGACAGAAAGAGAGTATTAAGAGCTACGATGAAGTTACCCAGGAGACGTAAAAAGCTTGCAGCACCTGGTATTTCTAGGAGGTCTCCCATCCAAGTACTGACCAGGCCCTGCCCCGTTTAGCTTCCGAGATCTGACGAGATCGGGCGCATTCAGGACGGTGTGGCCACAAGCCGAAAGGCCTGGCTGCATGATGTCTCTTAAAGGTTGGCGGGTATTGACGGAACTTCCAGCAAAAAAAAAAAAAAAAAAATAGAAAAATGGAGGGAAAAATATCAGTGCAGGAAAGGGTGTTGAAAGTAGCCGGGTACGTGTACAATTCTTCAATTATATCTCCTGGAGACAGAAAGAGAGTATTAAGAGCTACGATGAAGTTACCCAGGAGACGTAAAAGCTTGCAGCACCTGGTATTTCTAGGAGGTCTACCATCCAAGTACTGACCAGGCCCTGCCCCGTTTAGCTTCCGAGATCTGACGAGATCGGGCGCATTCAAGACGGTGTGGCCACAAGCCGAAAGGCCTGGCTGCATGATGTCTCTTAAAGGTTGGCGGGTATTGACGGGACTTCCATCAAAAAATAAAAATAAAAAAAGAAAAAAGAAAAATGGATGGAAAAATATCAGTGCAGCAAAGGGTGTTGACAGTAGCTGGATACGTGTACAATACTTCAAGTATATCTCCTCCAGACAGAGAGAGAGTATTAAGAGCTACGATAAAGTTACCCAGGAGACGTAAAAGCTTGCAGCACTAGGTATTTCCAGGAGGTCTCACATTCATGTACTGACCAGGTCCTGCCCCGTTTAGCTTCCGAGATCTGACGAGATCGGGCGCGTTCAGGATGGTGTGGCCGCAAGCCGAGATGCCTGGCTGCATGATGTCTCTTAAAGGCTGGCGGGTATTGACGGAACTTCCAGCAAAAAAAAAAAAAAAAAAGAAAAATGGAGGGAAAAATATCAGTGCAGCAAAGGGTGTTGAAAGTAGCCGGGTACGTGTACAATTCTTCAATTATATCTCCTCCAGACAGAAAGAGAGAATTAAGAGCTACGATAAAGTTACCCAGAAGACGTAAAAGCTTGCAGCACCAGGTATTTCTAGGAGGTCTCCCATCCAAGTACTGACCAGGCCCTGCCCCGTTTAGCTTCCGAGATCTGACGAGATTGGGCGCATTCAGGACGGTGTGGCCGCAAGCCGAGAGGCCTGGCTGAATGATGTCTCTTAAAGGTTGGCGGGTATTGACGGAACTTCCAGCAAAAAAAAAAAAAAAAAAAAAAAGAAAAATGGATGGAAAAATATCAGTGCAGCAAAGGGTGTTGACAGTAGCTGGGTACGTGTACAATTCTTCAATTAAATCTCCTGCAGACAGAAAGAGAGAATTAAGAGCTACGATAAAGTTACCCAGGACACGTAAAAGCTTGCAGCACCAAGTATTTCCAGGAGGTCTCCCATCCAAGTACTGACCAGGTCCTGCCCCGTTTAGCTTCCGAGATCTTACGCGATCGGGCGCGTTCAGGACGGTGTGGCCGCAAGCCAAAAGGCCTGGCTGCATGATGTCTCTTAAAGGTTGGCGGGTATTGACGGAACTTCCAGCAAAAAAAAAAAAAAAAAGAAAAATGGATGGAAAAATATCAGTGCAGCAAAGGGTGTTGACAGTAGCTGGGTACGTGTACAATACTTCAATTATATCTCCTCCAGACAGATAGAGAGTATTAAGAGCTACGATAAAGTTACCCAGGAGACGTAAAAGCTAGCAGCACCAGGTACTTCCAGGAGGTCTCACATTCATGTACTGACCAGGTCCTGCCCCGTTTAGCTTCCGAGATCTGACGAGATCGGGCGCGTTCAGGATGGTGTGGCCGCAAGCCGAGATGCCTGGCTGCATGATGTCTCTTAAAGGCTGGCGGGTATTGACGGAACTGCCAGCAAAAAAAAAAAGAAAAATAGAGGGAAATATACCAGTGCAGCAAAGGGTGTTGAAAGTAGCCGGGTACGTGTACAATTCTTCAATTATATCTCCTGGAGACAGAAAGAGAGTATTAAGAGCTACGATGAAGTTACCCAGGAGACGTAAAAAGCTTGCAGCACCTGGTATTTCTAGGAGGTCTCCCATCCAAGTACTGACCAGGCCCTGCCCCGTTTAGCTTCCGAGATCTGACGAGATCGGGCGCATTCAGGACGGTGTGGCCACAAGCCGAAAGGCCTGGCTGCATGATGTCTCTTAAAGGTTGGCGGGTATTGACAGAACTTCCAGCAAAAAAAAAAAAAAAAAAAAATAGAAAAATGGAGGGAAAAATATCAGTGCAGGAAAGGGTGTTGAAAGTAGCCGGGTACGTGTACAATTCTTCAATTATATCTCCTGGAGACAGAAAGAGAGTATTAAGAGCTACGATGAAGTTACCCAGGAGACGTAAAAAGCTTGCAGCACCTGGTATTTCTAGGAGGTCTACCATCCAAGTACTGACCAGGCCCTGCCCCGTTTAGCTTCCGAGATCTGACGAGATCGGGCGCATTCAGGACGGTGTGGCCACAAGCCGAAAGGCCTGGCTGCATGATGTCTCTTAAAGGATGGCGGGTATTGACGGAACTTCCAGCAAAAAATAAAAATAAAAAAATAAAAAAGAAAAATGGATGGAAAAATATCAGTGCAGCAAAGGGTGTTGACAGTAGCTGGATACGTGTACAATACTTCAATTATATCTCCTCCAGACAGAGAGAGAGTATTAAGAGCTACGATAAAGTTACCCAGGAGACGTAAAAGCTTGCAGCACTAGGTATTTCCAGGAGGTCTCACATTCATGTACTGACCAGGTCCTGCCCCGTTTAGCTTCCGAGATCTGACGAGATCGGGCGCGTTCAGGATGGTGTGGCCGCAAGCCGAGATGCCTGGCTGCATGATGTCTCTTAAAGGCTGGCGGGTATTGACGGAACTGCCAGCAAAAAAAAAAAAGAAAAATAGAGGGAAATATACCAGTGCAGCAAAGGGTGTTGAAAGTAGCCGGGTACGTGTACAATTCTTCAATTATATCTCCTGGAGACAGAAAGAGAGTATTAAGAGCTACGATGAAGTTACCCAGGAGACGTAAAAAGCTTGCAGCACCTGGTATTTCTAGGAGGTCTCCCATCCAATTACTGACCAGGCCCTGCCCCGTTTAGCTTCCGAGATCTGACGAGATCGGGCGCATTCAGGACGGTGTGGCCACAAGCCGAAAGGCCTGGCTGCATGATGTCTCTTAAAGGTTGGCGGGTATTGACGGAACTTCCAGCAAAAAAAAAAAAAAAAAAAATAGAAAAATGGAGGGAAAAATATCAGTGCAGGAAAGGGTGTTGAAAGTAGCCGGGTACGTGTACAATTCTTCAATTATATCTCCTGGAGACAGAAAGAGAGTATTAAGAGCTACGATGAAGTTACCCAGGAGACGTAAAAGGCTTGCAGCACCTGGTATTTCTAGGAGGTCTCCCATCCAAGTACTGACCAGGCCCTGCCCCGTTTACCTTCCAAAATCTGACGAGATCGGGCGCATTCAGGACGGTGTGGCCACAAGCCGAAAGGCCTGGCTGCATGATGTCTCTTAAAGGTTGGCGGGTATTGACGGAACTTCCAGCAAAAAAAAAAAAAAAAAGAAAAATGGATGGAAAAATATCAGTGCAGCAAAGGGTGTTGACAGTAGCTGGGTACGTGTACAATACTTCAATTATATCTCCTCCAGACAGATAGAGAGTATTAAGAGCTACGATAAAGTTACCCAGGAGACGTAAAAGCTAGCAGCACCAGGTACTTCCAGGAGGTCTCACATTCATGTACTGACCAGGTCCTGCCCCGTTTAGCTTCCGAGATCTGACGAGATCGGGCGCGTTCAGGATGGTGTGGCCGCAAGCCGAGATGCCTGGCTGCATGATGTCTCTTAAAGGATGGCGGGTATTGACGGAACTTCCAGCAAAAAATAAAAATAAAAAAATAAAAAAGAAAAATGGATGGAAAAATATCAGTGCAGCAAAGGGTGTTGACAGTAGCTGGATACGTGTACAATACTTCAATTATATCTCCTCCAGACAGAGAGAGAGTATTAAGAGCTACGATAAAGTTACCCAGGAGACGTAAAAGCTTGCAGCACTAGGTATTTCCAGGAGGTCTCACATTCATGTACTGACCAGGTCCTGCCCCGTTTAGCTTCCGAGATCTGACGAGATCGGGCGCGTTCAGGATGGTGTGGCCGCAAGCCGAGATGCCTGGCTGCATGATGTCTCTTAAAGGCTGGCGGGTATTGACGGAACTGCCAGCAAAAAAAAAAAAGAAAAATAGAGGGAAATATACCAGTGCAGCAAAGGGTGTTGAAAGTAGCCGGGTACGTGTACAATTCTTCAATTATATCTCCTGGAGACAGAAAGAGAGTATTAAGAGCTACGATGAAGTTACCCAGGAGACGTAAAAAGCTTGCAGCACCTGGTATTTCTAGGAGGTCTCCCATCCAAGTACTGACCAGGCCCTGCCCCGTTTAGCTTCCGAGATCTGACGAGATCGGGCGCATTCAGGACGGTGTGGCCACAAGCCGAAAGGCCTGGCTGCATGATGTCTCTTAAAGGTTGGCGGGTATTGACGGAACTTCCAGCAAAAAAAAAAAAAAAAAAAATAGAAAAATGGAGGGAAAAATATCAGTGCAGGAAAGGGTGTTGAAAGTAGCCGGGTACGTGTACAATTCTTCAATTATATCTCCTGGAGACAGAAAGAGAGTATTAAGAGCTACGATGAAGTTACCCAGGAGACGTAAAAGGCTTGCAGCACCTGGTATTTCTAGGAGGTCTCCCATCCAAGTACTGACCAGGCCCTGCCCCGTTTAGCTTCCGAAATCTGACGAGATTGGGCGCATTCAGGACGGTGTGGCCGCAAGCCGAGAGACCTGGCTGAATGATGACTCTTAAAGGTTGGCGGGTATTGACGGAATTTCCAGCAAAAAAAAAAAAAAAAAAAATAGAAAAATGGAGGGAAAAATATCTGTGCAGGAAAGGGTGTTGAAAGTAGCTGGGTACGTGTACAATTCTTCAATTATATCTCCTGCAGACAGAAAGAGAGTATTAAGAGCTACGATGAAGTTACCCAGGAGACGTAAACAGCTTGCAGCACCTGGTATTTCTAGGAGGTCTCCCATCCAAGTACTGACCAGGCCCTGCCCCGTTTAGCTTCCGAGATCTGACGAGATCGGGCGCATTCAGGACGGTGTGGCCACAAGCCGAAAGGCCTGGCTGCATGATGTCTCTTAAAGGTTGGCGGGTATTGACGGAACTTCCAGCAAAAAAAAAAAAAAAAGAAAAATGGATGGAAAAATATCAGTGCAGCAAAGGGTGTTGACAGTAGCTGGGTACGTGTACAATACTTCAATTATATCTCCTCCAGACAGATAGAGAGTATTAAGAGCTACGATAAAGTTACCCAGGAGACGTAAAAGCTAGCAGCACCAGGTACTTCCAGGAGGTCTCACATTCATGTACTGACCAGGTCCTGCCCCGTTTAGCTTCCGAGATCTGACGAGATCGGGCGCGTTCAGGATGGTGTGGCCGCAAGCCGAGATGCCTGGCTGCATGATGTCTCTTAAAGGCTGGCGGATATTGATGGAACTGCCAGCAAAAAAAAAAAGAAAAATAGAGGGAAATATACCAGTGCAGCAAAGGGTGTTGAAAGTAGCCGGGTACGTGTACAATTCTTCAATTATATCTCCTGGAGACAGAAAGAGAGTATTAAGAGCTACGATGAAGTTACCCAGGAGACGTAAAAAGCTTGCAGCACCTGGTATTTCTAGGAGGTCTCCCATCCAAGTACTGACCAGGCCCTGCCCCGTTTAGCTTCCGAGATCTGACGAGATCGGGCGCATTCAGGACGGTGTGGCCACAAGCCGAAAGGCCTGGCTGCATGATGTCTCTTAAAGGTTGGCGGGTATTGACGGAACTTCCAGCAAAAAAAATAAAAAAAAAAAATAGAAAAATGGAGGGAAAAATATCAGTGCAGGAAAGGGTGTTGAAAGTAGCCGGGTACATGTACAATTCTTCAATTATATCTCCTGGAGACAGAAAGAGAGTATTAAGAGCTACGATGAAGTTACCCAGGAGACGTAAAAAGCTTGCAGCACCTGGTATTTCTAGGAGGTCTACCATCCAAGTACTGACCAGGCCCTGCCCCGTTTAGCTTCCGAGATCTGACGAGATCGGGCGCATTCAGGACGGTGTGGCCACAAGCCGAAAGGCCTGGCTGCATGATGTCTCTTAAAGGATGGCGGGTATTGACGGAACTTCCAGCAAAAAATAAAAATAAAAAAATAAAAAAGAAAAATGGATGGAAAAATATCAGTGCAGCAAAGGGTGTTGACAGTAGCTGGATACGTGTACAATACTTCAATTATATCTCCTCCAGACAGAGAGAGAGTATTAAGAGCTACGATAAAGTTACCCAGGAGACGTAAAAGCTTGCAGCACCTGGTATTTCCAGGAGGTCTCACATTCATGTACTGACCAGGCCCTGCCCCGTTTAGCTTCCGAAATCTGATATGATCGGGCGCATTCAGGACGGTGTGACTACAAGCCAAGAGGCCTGGCTGCATGATGTCTCTTAAAGGCTGGCGGATATTGACGGAACTTCCAGCAAAAAAATAAAATAAAAAGAAAAATGGAGGGAAAAATATCAGTGCAGCAAAGGGTGTTGAAAGTAGCCTAGTACGTGTACAATTCTTCAATTATATCTCCTGGAGACAGAAAGAGAGTATTAAGAGCTACGATGAAGTTACCCAGGAGACGTAAAAGGCTTGCAGCACCTGGTATTTCTAGGAGGTCTCCCATCCAAGTACTGACCAGGCCCTGCCCCGTTTAGCTTCCGAGATCTGACGAGATTGGGCGCATTCAGGACGGTGTGGCCGCAAGCCGAGAGGCCTGGCTGAATGATGTCTCTTAAAGGTTGGCGGGTATTGACGGAACTTCCAGCAAAAAAAAAAAAAAAAAAAAAAAAGAAAAATGGATGGAAAAATATCAGTGCAGCAAAGGGTGTTGACAGTAGCTGGGTACGTGTACAATTCTTCAATTAAATCTCCTGCAGACAGAAAGAGAGAATTAAGAGCTACGATAAAGTTACCCAGGACACGTAAAAGCTTGCAGCACCAGGTATTTCCAGGAGGTCTCCCATCCAAGTACTGACCAGGTCCTGCCCCGTTTAGCTTCCGAGATCTTACGCGATCGGGCGCGTTCAGGACGGTGTGGCCGCAAGCCGAGAGGCCTGGCTGCATGATGTCCCTTAAAGGTTGGCGGGTATTGACGGAACTTCCAGCAAAAAAAAAAAAGAAAAATAGAGGAAATATACCAGTGCAGCAAAGGGTGTTGAAAGTAGCCGGGTACGTGTACAATTCTTCAATTATATCTCCTGGAGACAGAAAGAGAGTATTAAGAGCTACGATGAAGTCACCCAGGAGACGTAAAAAGCTTGCAGCACCTGGTATTTCTAGGAGGTCTCCCATCCAAGTACTGACCAGGCCCTGCCCCGTTTAGCTTCCGAGATCTGACGAGATCGGGCGCATTCAGGACGGTGTGTCCACAAGCCGAAAGGCCTGGCTGCATGATGTCTCTTAAAGGTTGGCGGGTATTGACGGAACTTCCAGCAAAAAAAAAAAAAAGAAAAATGGATGGAAAAATATCAGTGCAGCAAAGGGTGTTGACAGTAGCTGGGTACGTGTACAATTCTTCAATTAAATCTCCTGCAGACAGAAAGAGAGAATTAAGAGCTACGATAAAGTTACCCAGGACACGTAAAAGCTTACAGCACCTGGTATTTAAAGGAGGTCTACCGTCCAAGTACTGACCAGGTCCTGCCCCGTTTAGCTTCCGAGATCTGACGAGATCGGGCGCATTCAGGACGGTGTGGCCACAAGCCGAAAGGCCTGGCTGCATGATGTCTCTTAAAGGTTGGCGGGTATTGACGGAACTTCCAGCAAAAAAGAAAAAGAAAAAAAGAAAAAAGAAAAATGGATGGAAAAATATCAGTGCAGCAAAGGGTGTTGACAGTAGCTGGATACGTGTACAATACTTCAATTATATCTCCTCCAGACAGAGAGAGAGTATTAAGAGATACGATAAAGTTACCCAGGACACGTAAAAGCTTGCAGCACTAGGTATTTCCAGGAGGTCTCACATTCATGTACTGACCAGGTCCTGCCCCGTTTAGCTTCCGAGATCTGACGAGATCGGGAGCGTTCAGGATGGTGTGGCCGCAAGCCGAGATGCCTGGCTGCATGATGTCTCTTAAAGGCTGGCGGGTATTGACGGAACTTCCAGCAAAAAAAAAAAAGAAAAATAGAGGGAAATATACCAGTGCAGCAAAGGGTGTTGAAAGTAGCCGGGTACGTGTACAATTCTTCAATTATATCTCCTGGAGACAGAAAGAGAGTATTAAGAGCTACGATGAAGTTACCCAGGAGACGTAAAAAGCTTGCAGCACCTGGTATTTCTAGGAGGTCTCCCATCCAAGTACTGACCAGACCCTGCCCCGTTCAGCTTCCGAGATCTTACGCGATCGGGCGCATTCAGGACGGTGTGGCCACAAGCCGAAAGGCCTGGCTGCATGATGTCTCTTAAAGGTTGGCGGGTATTGACGGAACTTCCAGCAAAAAAAAAAAAGAAAAATGGATGGAAAAATATCAGTGCAGCAAAGGGTGTTGACAGTAGCTGGGTACGTGTACAATACTTCAATTATATCTCCTCCAGACAGATAGAGAGTATTAAGAGCTACGATAAAGTTACCCAGGAGAGGTAAAAGCTAGCAGCACCAGGTACTTCCAGGAGGTCTCACATTCATGTACTGACCAGGTCCTGCCCCGTTTAGCTTCCGAGATCTGACGAGATCGGGCACGTTCAGGATGGTGTGGCCGCAAGCCGAGATGCCTGGCTGCATGATGTCTCTTAAAGGCTGGCGGGTATTGACGGAACTGCCAGCAAAAAAAATAAAGAAAAATAGAGGGAAATATTCCAGTGCAGCAAAGGGTGTTGAAAGTAGCCGGGTACGTGTACAATTCTTCAATTATATCTCCTGGAGACAGAAAGAGAGTATTAAGAGCTACGATGAAGTTACCCAGGAGACGTAAAAAGCTTGCAGCACCTGGTATTTCTAGGAGGTCTCCCATCCAAGTACTGACCAGGCCCTGCCCCGTTTAGCTTCCGAGATCTGACAAGATCGGGCGCGTTCAGGATGGTGTGGCCGCAAGCCGAGATGCCTGGCTGCATGATGTCTCTTAAAGGCTGGCGGGTATTGACGGAACTGCCAGCAAAAAAAAAAAAGAAAAATAAAGGGAAATATACCAGTGCAGCAAAGGGTGTTGAAAGTAGCCGGGTACGTGTACAATTCTTCAATTATATCTCCTGGAGACAGAAAGAGAGTATTAAGAGCTACGATGAAGTTACACAGGAGACGTAAAAAGCTTGCAGCACCTGGTATTTCCAGGAGGTCACACATCCATGTACTGACCAGGCCCTGCCCCGTTTAGCTTCCGAAATCTGATATGATCGGGCGCATTCAGGACGGTGTGACTACAAGCCAAGAAGCCTGGCTGCATGATGTCTCTTAAAGGCTGGCGGATATTGACGGAACTTCCAGCAAAAAAATAAAATAAAAAGAAAAATGGAGGGAAAAATATCAGTGCAGCAAAGGGTGTTGAAAGTAGCCTAGTAGGTGTACAATTCTTCAATTAAATCTCCTCCAGACAGAGAGAGAGTATTAAGAGCTACGATAAAGTTACCCAGGAGACGTAAAAGCTTGCAGCACTAGGTATTTCCAGGAGGTCTCACATTCATGTACTGACCAGGTCCTGCCCCGTTTAGCTTCCGAGATCTGACGAGATCGGGCGCGTTCAGGATGGTGTGACCGCAAGCCGAGATGCCTGGCTGCATGATGTCTCTTAAAGGCTGGCGGGTATTGACGGAACTTCCAGCAAAAAAAAAAAAGAAAAATAGAGGGAAATATACCAGTGCAGCAAAGGGTGTTGAAAGTAGCCGGGTACGTGTACAATTCTTCAATTATATCTCCTGGAGACAGAAAGAGAGTATTAAGAGCTACGATGAAGTCACCCAGGAGACGTAAAAAGCTTGCAGCACCTGGTATTTCTAGGAGGTCTCCCATCCAAGTACTGACCAGGCCCTGCCCCGTTTAGCTTCCGAGATCTGACGAGATCGGGCGCATTCAGGACGGTGTGTCCACAAGCCGAAAGGCCTGGCTGCATGATGTCTCTTAAAGGTTGGCGGGTATTGACGGAACTTCCAGCAAAAAAAAAAAAAAGAAAAATGGATGGAAAAATATCAGTGCAGCAAAGGGTGTTGACAGTAGCTGGGTACGTGTACAATTCTTCAATTAAATCTCCTGCAGACAGAAAGAGAGAATTAAGAGCTACGATAAAGTTACCCAGGACACGTAAAAGCTTACAGCACCTGGTATTTAAAGGAGGTCTACCGTCCAAGTACTGACCAGGTCCTGCCCCGTTTAGCTTCCGAGATCTGACGAGATCGGGCGCATTCAGGACGGTGTGGCCACAAGCCGAAAGGCCTGGCTGCATGATGTCTCTTAAAGGTTGGCGGGTATTGACGGAACTTCCAGCAAAAAAGAAAAAGAAAAAAAGAAAAAAGAAAAATGGATGGAAAAATATCAGTGCAGCAAAGGGTGTTGACAGTAGCTGGATACGTGTACAATACTTCAATTATATCTCCTCCAGACAGAGAGAGAGTATTAAGAGATACGATAAAGTTACCCAGGACACGTAAAAGCTTGCAGCACTAGGTATTTCCAGGAGGTCTCACATTCATGTACTGACCAGGTCCTGCCCCGTTTAGCTTCCGAGATCTGACGAGATCGGGAGCGTTCAGGATGGTGTGGCCGCAAGCCGAGATGCCTGGCTGCATGATGTCTCTTAAAGGCTGGCGGGTATTGACGGAACTTCCAGCAAAAAAAAAAAAGAAAAATAGAGGGAAATATACCAGTGCAGCAAAGGGTGTTGAAAGTAGCCGGGTACGTGTACAATTCTTCAATTATATCTCCTGGAGACAGAAAGAGAGTATTAAGAGCTACGATGAAGTTACCCAGGAGACGTAAAAAGCTTGCAGCACCTGGTATTTCTAGGAGGTCTCCCATCCAAGTACTGACCAGACCCTGCCCCGTTCAGCTTCCGAGATCTTACGCGATCGGGCGCATTCAGGACGGTGTGGCCACAAGCCGAAAGGCCTGGCTGCATGATGTCTCTTAAAGGTTGGCGGGTATTGACGGAACTTCCAGCAAAAAAAAAAAAAAAAAAAATAGAAAAATGGAGGGAAAAATATCAGTGCAGGAAAGGGTGTTGAAAGTAGCCGGGTACGTGTACAATTCTTCAATTATATCTCCTGGAGACAGAAAGAGAGTATTAAGAGCTACGATGAAGTTACCCAGGAGACGTAAAAAGCTTGCAGCACCTGGTATTTCTAGGAGGTCTCCCATCCAAGTACTGACCAGGCCCTGCCCCGTTTAGCTTCCGAGATCTGACGAGATCGGGCGCGTTCAGGACGGTGTGGCCACAAGCCGAAAGGCCTGGCTGCATGATGTCTCTTAAAGGTTGGCGGGTATTGACGGAACTTCCAGCAAAAAATAAAAATAAAAAAATAAAAAAGAAAAATGGATGGAAAAATATCAGTGCAGCAAAGGGTGTTGACAGTAGCTGGATACGTGTACAATACTTCAATTATATCACCACCAGACAGAGAGAGAGTATTAAGAGCTATGATGAAGTTACCCAGGAGACGTAAAAAGCTTGCAGCACCTGGTATTTCCAGGAGGTCACCCATCCAAGTACTGACCAGGCCCTGCCCCGCTTAGCTTCCGAGATCTGATGAGATCGGGCGTGTTCAGGACGGTGTGGCCGCAAGCCAAGAGGCCTGGCTGCATGATGTCTCTTAAAGGCTGGCGGGTATTGACGGAACTTCCAGCAAAAAATAAAAAATAAATAAATAGTAAAATGGAGGGAAAAATATCAGTGCAGGACAGGGTGTTGAAAGTAGCCGGGTACATGTACAATTCTTCAATTATATCTCCTCCAGACTGAATGAGAGTATTAAGAGCTACGCTGAAGTTACCCAGGAGATGTAAAAAGCTTTCAGCACCTGGTATTTCCAGGAGGTCAACCATCCAATTACTGACCAGGCCCTGCCCAGTTTTTCTTCCGAGATCTGACGAGATCTTGCGTCTTCAGGACGGTGTGGCCTCAAGCCAAGAGGCCTGGCTGCATGATGTCTCTTAAAGGCTGGAGGGTATTGATGGAACTTCCAGCAAGAAACAAAAGAAAAAAGAAAAATGGAGGGAAAAATATCAGTGCAGCAAAGCGTGTTGAAGGTAGCCGGGTACGTGTACAATTCTTCAATTATATCTCCTCCAGACAGATAGAGAGTATTAAGAGCTACGATAAAGTTACCCAGGAGACGTAAAAGCTTGCAGCACCAGGTATTTCCAGGAGGTCTCACATTCAAGTACTGACCAGGTCCTGCCCCGTTTAGCTTCCGAGATCTGACGAGATCGGGCGCGTTCAGGACGGTGTGGCCGCAAGCCGAGATGTCTGGCTGCATGATGTCTCTTAAAGGCTGGCGTGTATTGACGGAATTTCCAGCAAAAAAAAAAAAAAAAAAGAAAAATGGATGGAAAAATATCAGTGCAGGAAAGGGTGTTGAAAGTAGCCGGGTACGTGTACAATTCTTCAAATATATCTCCTCCAGACAGAGAGAGAGTATTGAGAGCTACGATAAAGTTACCCAGGAGACGTAAAAGCTTGCAGCACCTGGTATTTCTAGGAGGTCTCCCATCCAAGTACTGACCAGGCCCTGCCCCGTTTAGCTTCCGAGATCTGACGAGATCGGGCGCATTCAGGACGGTGTGGCCACAAGCCGAAAGGCCTGGCTGCATGATGTCTCTTAAAGGTTGGCGGGTATTGACAGAACTTCCAGAAAAAAAAAAAAAAAAAAAAAAAAGAAAAATGGATGGAAAAATATCAGTGCAGCAAAGGGTGTTGACAGTTGCTGGGTACGTGTACAATTCTTCAATTATATCTCCTCCAGACAGAAAGAAAGAACTAAGAGCTACGATAAAGTTACCCAGGAGACGTAAAATCTTGCAGCACCAGGTATTTCCAGGAGGTCTCCCATCCAAGTACTGACCAGGTCCTGCCCCGTTTAGCTTCCGAGATCTTACGAGATCGGGCGCATTCAGGACGGTGTGGCCACAAGCCGAAAGGCCTGGCTGCATGATGTCTCTTAAAGGTTGGCGGGTATTGACGGAACTTCCAGCAAAAAAAAAAAAGAAAAAAAGAAAAAAGAAAAATGGATGGAAAAATATCAGTGCAGCAAAGGGTGTTGACAGTAGCTGGATACGTGTACAATACTTCAATTATATCTCCTCCAGACAGAGAGAGAGGATTGAGAGCTACGATAAAGTTACCCAGGAGACGTAAAAGCTTGCAGCACTAGGTATTTCCAGGAGGTCTCACTTTCATGTACTGACCAGGTCCTGCCCCGTTTAGCTTCCGAGATCTGACGAGATCGGGCGCGTTCAGGATGGTGTGGCCGCAAGCCGAGATGCCTGGCTGCATGATGTCTCTTAAAGGCTGGCGGGTATTGACGGAACTGCCACCAAAAAAAAAAAAGAAAAATAGAGGGAAATATACCAGTGCAGCAAAGGGTGTTGAAAGTAGCCGGGTACGTGTACAATTCTTCAATTATATCTCCTGGAGACAGAAAGAGAGTATTAAGAGCTACGATGAAGTTACCCAGGAGACGTAAAAAGCTTGCAGCACCTGGTATTTCTAGGAGGTCTCCCATCCAAGTACTGAGCAGGCCCTGCCCCGTTTAGCTTCCGAGATCTGACGAGATCGGGCGAATTCAGGACGGTGTGGCCGCAAGCCAAGAGGCCTGGCTGCATGATGTCTCTTAAAGGTTGACGGGTATTGACGGAACTTCCAGCAAAAAAAAAAAGAAAAATAGAGGGAAATATACCAGTGCAGCAAAGGGTGTTGAAAGTAGCCGGGTACGTGTACAATTCTTCAATTATATCTCCTGGAGACAGAAAGAGAGTATTAAGAGCTACGATGAAGTTACCCAGGAGACGTAAAAAGCTTGCAGCACCTGGTATTTCTAGGAGGTCTCCCATCCAAGTACTGACAAGGCCCTGCCCCGTTTAGCTTCCGAGATCTGACGAGATCGGGCGCATTCAGGACGGTGTGGCCACAAGCCGAAAGGCCTGGCTGCATGATGTCTCTTAAAGGTTGGCGGGTATTGACGGAACTTCCAGCAAAAAAAAAAAAGAAAAAAAGAAAAAAGAAAAATGGATGGAAAAATATCAGTGCAGCAAAGGGTGTTGACAGTAGCTGGATACGTGTACAATACTTCAATTATATCTCCTCCAGACAGAGAGAGAGTATTGAGAGCTACGATAAAGTTACCCAGGAGACGTAAAAGCTTGCAGCACTAGGTATTTCCAGGAGGTCTCACTTTCATGTACTGACCAGGTCCTGCCCCGTTTAGCTTCCGAGATCTGACGAGATCGGGCGCGTTCAGGATGGTGTGGCCGCAAGCCGAGATGCCTGGCTGCATGATGTCTCTTAAAGGCTGGCGGGTATTGACGGAACTGCCACCAAAAAAAAAAAAGAAAAATAGAGGGAAATATACCAGTGCAGCAAAGGGTGTTGAAAGTAGCCGGGTACGTGTACAATTCTTCAATTATATCTCCTGGAGACAGAAAGAGAGTATTAAGAGCTACGATGAAGTTACCCAGGAGACGTAAAAAGCTTGCAGCACCTGGTATTTCTAGGAGGTCTCCCATCCAAGTACTGACCAGGCCCTGCCCCATTTAGCTTCCGAGATCTGACGAGATCGGGCGCATTCAGGACGGTGTGGCCGCAAGCCAAGAGGCCTGGCTGCATGATGTCTCTTAAAGGTTGGCGGGTATTGACGGAACTTCCAGCAAAAAAAAAAAAAAAAAAAGAAAAATGGATGGAAAAATATCAGTGCAGCAAATGGTGTTGACAGTAGCTGGGTACGTGTACAATACTTCAATTATATCTCCTCCAGACAGATAGAGAGTATTAAGAGCTACGATAAAGTTACCCAGGAGACGTAAAAGCTTGCAGCACCAGGTATTTCCAGGAGGTCTCACATTCATGTACTGACCAGGTCCTGCCCCGTTTAGCTTCCGAGATCTGACGAGATCGGGCGCGTTCAGGATGGTGTGGCCGCAAGCCGAGATGCCTGGCTGCATGATGTCTCTTAAAGGTTGGCGGGTATTGACGGAACTTCCAGCAAAAAAAAAAAAAAGAAAAATGGATGGAAAAATATCAGTGCAGCAAAGGGTGTTGAAAGTAGCCGGGTACATGTACAATTCTTCAATTATATCTCCTGCAGACTGAAAGAGAGTATTAAGAGCTACGATGAAGTTACCCAGGAGACGAAAAAGCTAGCAGCACCTGGTATTTCCAGGAGGTCTCCCATCAAAGTACTGACCAGGCCCTGCCCCGTTTAGCTTCCGAGATCTGACGAGATCGGACGCGTTCAGGCCGGTGTGGCCTCAAGCCAAGAGGCCTGGCTGCATGATGTCTCTTAAAGGCTGGAGGTTATTGACGGAACTTCCAGCAAAATAAAAAAGAAAAAAGAAAAATGGAGGGAAAAATATCAGTGCAGCAAAGGGTGTTGAAAGTAGCCGGGTATGTGTACAATTCTTCAATTATATCTCCTCCAGACAGAAAGAGAGTATTTAGAGCTACGATAAAGTTACCCAGGAGACGAAATAACTTGCAGCACCTGATATCTCCAGGAGGTCACCCATCCAAGTACTGACGAACCCTTGCCCCGTTTAGCTTCCGAGATCTGATGAGATTGGGCGCGTTCAGGACGGTGTGGCCGCAAGCCAAGAGGCCTGGCTGCATGATGTCTCTTAAAGGCTGACGGGTATTGACGGAACTTCCAGCAAAAAAAAAATGGATAAAGAAAAATGGAGGGAAAAATATCAGTGCAGCAATGGGTGTTGAAAGTAGCCGGGTACGTGTACAATACTTCAATTATATCTCCTCCAGACAGAAAGAGAGTATTAAGAGCTACGATGAACTCACCTAAAGGATTATTAGGAACACCATACTAATACTGTGTTTGACCCTCTTTCGCCTTCAGAACTGCTTTAATTCTACATGGCATTGATTCAACAAGGTGCTGAAAGCATTCTTTAGAAATGTTGGCCCATATTGATAGGATAGCATCTTGCAGTTGATGGAGATTTGTGGGATGCACATCCAGGGCACGAAGCTCCCGTTCCACCACATCCCAAAGATGCTCTATTGGGTTGAGATCTGGTGACTGTGGGGGCCAGTTTAGTACAGTGAACTCATTGTCATGTTCAAGAAACCAATTTGAAATGATTCGACCTTTGTGACATGGTGCATTATCCTGCTGGAAGTAGCCATCAGAGGATGGGTACATGGTGGTCAAAAAGGGATGGACATGGTCAGAAACAATGCTCAGGTAGGCCGTAGCATTTAAACGATGCCCAATTGGCACTAAGGGGCCTAAAGTGTGCCAAGAAGACATCCCCCACACCATTACACCACCACCACCAGCCTGCACAGTGGTAACAAGACATGATGGATCCATGTTCTCATTCTGTTTACGCCAAATTCTGACTCTACCATCTGAATGTCTCACCTCTTTTTCCTATTTGTAGTGGAGATGAGTGGTACCCGGTGGGGTCTTCTGCTGTTGTAGCCCATCCGCCTCAAGGTTGTACGTGTTGTGGCTTCACAAATGCTTTGCTGCATACCTCGGTTGTAGCGAGTGGTTATTTCAGTCAAAGTTGCTCTTCTATCAGCTTGAATCAGTCGGCCCATTCTCCTCTGACCTCTAGCATCAACAAGGCATTTTCGCCCACAGGACTGCCGCATACTGGATGTTTTTCCCTTTTCACACCATTCTTTGTAAACCCTAGAAATGGTTGTGCGTGAAAATCCCAGTAACTGAGCAGATTGTGAAATACTCAGACCGGCCCGTCTGGCACCAACAACCATGCCACGCTCAAAATTGCTTAAATCACCTTTCATTCCCATTCAGACATTCAGTTTGGAGTTCAGGAGATTGTCTTGACCAGGACCACACCCCTAAATGCATTGAAGCAACTGCCATGTGATTGGTTGATTAGATAATTGCATTAATGAGAAATTGAACAGGTGTTCCTAATAATCCTTTAGGTGAGTGTATATGTATGTATGTTTATGTATGTCCAATTGCTTTGACAATACAAATGAAATGAATTGAGAGAGAGAGAGAGAGAGAGAGGAATATGAGCTCCTAAAAAACATTTGTTTTTATACATAAGCGGATTTAATTTGTGATTTACAAATGAATATATAGCACTATAAACATACACAGAAGACATGGAATAGAAATTCAGAAGAAAAAGAATTCAAAAAATAATAATTTTAAGAGAAACACAAAAAGAAGAAAGCAGAGAGACAGTTCAGGAAGAAAAGTCAGAAAAGAAAAGCTGAAGACAAGAATTGGAGGTAAGAGACAAATAATTAAACAAAAAAATATGTATTAATAAAATAAATAAGCATTCTCAGTAGTTGACTCAGCCAATGAAAATGCAGAGCTCCGATTTGAATAGAGTGACAGTAGGAGAGAGCCCAACTGCCACTGAGACTGATAGAAATCTATCGAACAGCAGTCTGACTGCAGAGCTGCCTTTTGAAATCCGATACCCTGAAGACATTCGCTCTGCACAGGCTAAGAAGGACTACAAACAAGCTGTGATGAGAGCATCTCCTGAGACCCTCATCCTAGACTACACCGGTAAAGGAGAAAACAGGGTCAAGAACAATCTACTGTTCTACACCGCCTTTCACAAAACCCTGTGCCAGACATACCCCAATAACAACAAGAGGGGCATTAGCAGAGGCAGGCAGATCTCAGTGCTGGTAGAGAAAGACACAGACAGTGTGATGCTCACTTTTAATGTATACCACAACGGGACCATCATGGTGCAGGGCAGCGAGAGCAGCCTGGACCAATTAGCTCTCGGCTTCCACACCTCAAAGCAGCAGACTGAGGTAGAGAAACAAGAGCCAGAGCCGGCCACCCTGCAGTCTGCCCCCAGCCACACGGAGCCAGACAGTGCCCCATCTCCCACAGACTGCCCCCCTGTCTCCCCAAAACTCTCCAGCAACATTAAAACACTAAAGGAATGCCTATCAGTGCTGGAGCTGGAGTTTGCGGAGTTCAGGGAGCAGACCTTGAGCACCCTGGCCCAGACCTCCTTGTGCGATCAGCTCCGGGATGAGATGCACAGACTAAAGATGCAGCACAAGGCTGAGATCCATGAGCTGAGAGCAGCAGTGAGAGACCTGGAGGAGCAGAGCCAAACCCTGAGGACGGAGCTGCGCAGAGCGAGGGAGGAGCTGACCAGGACACCCCAGCACAGCCAGCTAAGGAGCCTGCAGAGCCAGCTGGAGGAGCTAAGAGAGGAGCTACACATCACTGGAGCACAGAGACTGCACTGCACTGACCCCACAACACCTCCAACCCCTGACGCACCCACTGATCCACCCACACTCCCCACCACTCCTGACACACCCACTATCACCAGACCTGCCACTAATACACAACCCCCTGAAACGCCACTCCCCCAAAACACACCCGCTGCCCCCACCACTCCCGACGCAAACCCGGAGTGGCAGGTCAACGCAGAGGTGGTCATTCTGAGCGAATCCAATGGGAAGTTCCTGGTTGAGAGGCGCCTCTTCCCTGGGCGAAAAGTGAAAAAGCTTTGGTGCTCCACAGCACAGAGAGCCCTGGAGCTGCTCTCCAAGAGGAGGCTTTGCCAAGTCAAACACATCCTCATCCACACCGGCACTAACGACCTGAGTGCCCGCAGGGGCGATGTGGCCTCAGCCCTGAGACAGGTAGCAACGAAAGCCACAGAGGAATTCCCAACTGCCAAAATTTCCATCTCCACACTGCTGCCCTGCACAGACGTGCCCCTGCACATCATCCAGGCCATCAACGCAGAAGTGTCCCGAAGATGTGCCCTCCTCCCCAACGTCCACCTGGCACACCACTGAGACATCCAGCCACATCACCTGTATGACCACGTCCACCTCAACAAGACGGGTGTGAGGATCATCTCAAAGGTCCTCAAGGACACAACCCTGGGCCGAAACCCCACACACCCCCACCTCGAGACCAGGAGCAAACCCCCCAGCCCCCGGCCACATCCCCAGCCACCGGCTCCACCCCAGCCCCAGCCCCTGAGACCCCGCGGCCCCATTCCCCACCCCCCCATCCCCAGAGGGCCCGTCCAGCACAGCAGAGCGGACAGCCGGGGACCAGCACAGCCACACAGCCACGCAGCAGCGGCTTCCAGAGCCTGGAGGCCCGATGCTGCCCAGCTGGCCCAGATAAGGCAACTCCTCAGTGTCATCTGTACCACACTGCTGAGTTAACTGAGCCTCAACACACATATATATGGTTGTGGAGATGGAGAGTAAGAAAAAATGTGATTTAATTATTCTGATATTTTGATGCAAAGATAAAATCTTTGAGTGATTATTATGTATATCCATATATAATTATTAATAGTAATATAATATCAGTTGTAGACCACAAATTAAACTTTCTTATGTAGAAGAGACAAGTATAATAAAATATATGAACATGTCCTTTAAAATAAGCAGTTGGAATATGCAGGGTTTACGCTCCTCAACTTTTGGAATGAAGAGCACAGGCCCTGAACTGATCAACACTGTAAATAGTTCAGATGTTTTCATTCTTGTAGAGACTTGGTGCTGTGCAGATATGTCTATACACTGGATGGATACAATGGATACAGGGAGCTGATTGTGCCCTCCTATAAAAAACCCAAAGTCAGGTGTGGCAGGGCCTCGTGGGGGATTATCGTGTGGTACAGGGAGGAGCTCCGAGCAGCCCTATGCCCAGTACAGAGAGGAGACACACACCTGTGGATGAAAATCAGAAAAGACACCCTACAAAATAACACAGATATATACCTATGTGCAATTTATATGCCACCCGCAGACTCCCCCTACTATAATGAGGAAGGCTTTCATGAGCTTCAAAACGAAATCTGCCACTTCCAGACCCTGGGCTCTGTACTGCTGTGTGGCGATCTCAATGCCAGGACTGGCAGAGAGATGGACTACATCAATACAGAGGGGAACACACACCTGTTCGGAGACTCCCCGCTGTGCCACACACACACCTCCACACTGACACAGCCACGACAGCGTGGTAAACAAGAGCAGGAAGCAGGTAGTGCACCTATGTAAAAGCCTGGGTCTATATATCATCAATGGCAGGACCAGGGGGTACTCTCTGGGGAGATTCACATACTGCTCGGCTCTGGGCAGCAGTGTGGTGGACTACGCCATAACTGACCTGGACCCACAAGCCAACAATGCGTTTATAGTCAGACAACAATCTCCACTATCAGACCACAGCCAAATAACACTTTACCTAAAAAGATCAGCGCAGCCACAAGTCAGAGCCAAACTTCCCACAAAACTGGTCTCCCTGCCACCCAGTTAGAGATGGTCAGAGCCCAGCACAGAGAACTACACAAGAGCCCTGAATAGTGATGAGATTGAAAACATGTTAGACAGATATCAATCCTCACACTATCAAATAAACCAAAACGGAATAAACTCAGCCACCAAAACACTGAATGAAATATTTGAGAGACTGGCTTTAAAATCAAACATTAAAACAATTAAAAACCAAAATATGAAATCGTCTAAAAGAAAAAAAGAACAGTGGTGTGACCAGGAGTGTGAAACTTCTAGGAAACACCTGAGACATCTCTCCAACACTAAACACAGAGAGCCCGACAACCAGGAGGCTCGCCTCAGCTACTGCCAGGCCCTGCGGCACTACAAGCAACTCCTCAGTAAGAAAAAAGACCACTATATGGGCAGAATAAATACCCCAAAAACAAAAAATGAAATACCAATTCAAAATGGAGAAATCTGGAAAACACACTTTGAAAAACTTTACCAAAATGTTGAAAACAATCCATAGCCAGAACAGGTTAAAATATTAAAAAACCTAAATAAATTGGAAGAAATCATTAAGAATAACCAAAATCCCTTAGATAACCCATTTACAATACAGGAACTAAAACATCAACTCAAAATCATCAACCCAGGAAAGCCAGCGGCCCCGACAGCATCAGCCCTGAGATGCTGAAGCACAGCAGCCCGCAGCTGCAGGAGGCTCTGCTCAAACTCTTTAACCTGGTGCTGAGAGCCGGGTGTTTCCCTGAGGTCGGGAATCAAGGATTGATCACCCCGATTTTTAAAAGTGGAGACAAATTAGACCCCAATAACTACTGGGGCAGCTGTGTGAGCAGTAACCTGGGGAAGGTGTTCTGCAGTATCATCAACGCCCAGATACTGGCCTTCCTTACCAAGCACAGTGTCCTGAATAAGAGTCAGATTGGCTTCCTACCAAAACACAGCACAACCGATCATATTTACACTCTACACACCCTCATAAATAAATATACCCAAAACAATAAAGGAAAAATATTTGCCTGTTTTGTAGACTTTAGAAAGGCATTTGACTCAATCTGGCACAAGGGATTATTTTATAAACTTCTACAGAGTGGTGTAGGGGGTAAAGTTTATGACATCATTAAATCAATGTATTCTGAAAACAAATGCGGAGTTCAAATTGGCAACTCAAGAACAGAGTTCTTCACTCAGGGGCGGGGAGTGAGACAGGGCTGCAGTCTGAGTCCAACACTGTTCAACATCTACATCATCGAGTTGGCCACAGTGTTGGAGCAGTCTGACGCCCGCAGCCTAACTCTCCATGACACAGAGATCAAGTTCCTGCTCTACGCAGACGACCTGGTGCTGCTGTCGCCCACAGAGCAGGGGCTTCAGCAGAACCTGGCGCTGCTAGAGCAGTACTGTCAGAAATGGGCCCTGGCAGTCAATCTGGACAAGACCAGAGTTATGGTTTTCCAGAAAAAAGCCCCATCTCAGGGAAACAGGTACCGCTTCACTCTGGGCAGCACTGGATTAGAGCACTGCACCAGATACAACTACCTTGGCCTGACCATCAGTGCGTCAGGGAGCTTCAGCCTGGCTATAAACGCATTAAAAGACAAGGCACGCCGGGCATTTTATGCCATAAAGACACAATTTGGGAAAACAACAATACCAATAACTATTTGGATTAAAATATTAAACTCCATCATCCAACCAATCCTGCTATATGGGAGCGAAGTGTGGGGTCCCCTCATGAACCTCAATAACAGCAATTGGGACAAAAGCCCCATGGAAATATTCCACCTAGAATTTAATAAAAACATCTTACACGTACACAGAAACGCCCCCACGGCTCTGAGGCTCACAGAGCCCGAACACACAATGACCAAAACAACTACAATTGGGAAAATTGACATGTACCTGAAAAGCAAATACACAAAAGATTAGAGACACGAATTAGAATTACAAAACAAATTGGAATGCTACCGGGCCCTGAATAGAAACATTACATTGGCTGAATACTTAAAAATCCAAAATATAAAAGAGAGACAAAATCTAACTAAATACAGGCTCAGTGACCACAGCCTCGCCATTGAAAAAGGCCGCTACAGAAAATTCTGGGTTGCCAGAGAAGAGCGGCTGTGCAGCCAGTGTGACCTAGGGGAGGTCGAAACACAGGCGCATTTCCTGCTGTCCTGCCCTAAATACACAAAAATCAGGGAGACATACTTTAAAATATTAAAAATGCATATCCCTGAGTTCAGCATGATCCCCGATTGCTGCAAACTCCCCGTCCTGCTGGGAGAGGAGGAGCGCACTGCCTTCTTAGCAGCGCAATATGTATCCACCTGCCACAGCCTGCGAGACAGTGTGTAGACACCAGCCTGTGGCACTCCATTTGCAAAACAAAATAAAAACAGTGATTTTTCTGATGTCATGACACAAATTTTGATACAAACAACAAATATAGTTTATATCCTACTTAATTTTATTTCAATGTGTACTATATTTGTTCCACTGAATCTTGTATTGCAATGTTTTGTCTTGATTGATAGAACATTTGTATCTGCTTTGGCAATATTGTGATAGATCATGCCAATAAAGCACCTTTGAATTGAATTGAAATGAATTGACAGACAGACAGACAGACACACGCACACACACACACACACACACACACACACACACACACACAGAGCCAGCCAGCCAGACAGCCAGCCAGCTCAGCCATGACATCACGAGCCTCTCTCAGCTGACTGCTATGACATCACAGAGCACGTACATTCCGTTGCTTGCCGTCTGTCAACCACTCAGTCACTGCCAGCCAGACTGGCTGGCTGGCTGGATGGGGGGGCTGCTTGCTGCTGCTGCGTATCTTAGCAAGCTAATTTGCCTGACCGGCCTTCCTACTCCTATGCCCAAATGCCCACCTAAGCCTCGTTTGTAATGCATGTCATTGTATTTCAAAAAGGAATCTGGAAATAGTAAACCTATTTTCTTTATTTGAATGTATTAAAGATCACATTTTATTACATTTTCTTTTTCTGTACTTCATTACATTATATTGAGATTCATAATTCTATTATTTATTTTCCGTATGTATGTATGTATGTATTATTGTATGGAAGGAAAGTTAGAAATGATTTTCACAAACCTGTTTTTCTCTCTTGTATACTTAAGAAAGATAAGGTCAAGCTAGAAGGTCAGGAGGCCATAAGGTAGTTTGATTTCTGTTTGTTATTTACGATGAGAACGTTGGAGACAATGTCAAACGGTATGACCTACGTGCCTGTTCCTTAAAACCATGTGTAGATCTATGAACTCTGTTCTATAATGAAATATGTTCTGCTTAGTTAGCCTTTAAGATAACATAGTAATGATTTTCTAGCATGTATGTATGTATGTATGTATGTCCAATTGCTTTGACAATACAAATGAATTGAATTGAGAGGGAGAGAGAGAGAGAGAGAGAGAGAGAGAGAGAGAGAGAGAGAGACAGACAGACAGACAGACTGACAAACACAAACAGACACACACACACACACACACACACAGACACACACACAGCCAGCCAGCCAGCCAGCCAGCCAGCTCAGCGATGACATCACAAGCCTCTCTCAGCTGACTGCTATGACATCAAAGAGCATGAACATTCCGTTGCTTGCCGTCTGTCAACCACTCAGTCACTGCTAGCCAGACTGGCTGGCTGGCTGGATGGGGGGGCTGCTTGCTGCTGCTGCGTACCTTAGCAAGCTTATTTGCTTGACCGGCCTTCCTACTCCTCTGCCCACATGCCCACCTATGCCCGATCTGCTGTTCACCTGGATCACAGCTCCGCCCCAACAAGGCAGATCCTCCCAAAAATGGTACAAACTGATCCACGTTCCCCTCCACAGAAAGCTTTAGCCCAAAATAAGGGACACATTCTGCCCAATATGTCAGCGCCAACCACAGCCTGAGGGACACAGTGACACACGAGCACCGGCTGTAAATATAATGTAAATACTCGTTTGTAATGCATGTCATTGTATTTCAAAAAAGGAATCTGGAAATGGTATACCTATTTTCTTTATTTGTATGTATTAAAGATCACATTTTATTACATTTTCTTTTTCTGTACTTCATTACATCTTATTGTGATTCATAATTCTATTATTTATTTTCCGTGTATATGTATGTATGTATGTATTGTGACAAACCAAGGGGCAGGGTCATACATGGCAGATATGTCAGGCCAGGTCTGCTGCAAGGTGTGTACTCTAGGGTAGAATACCGACCCTAGGCAACTACACTCCCCAGAAACCCTCAGGCAGCCATTCTAGCACCTAATGTGGTCACTTGGTGTTACTTCCTCAATTATTCACCAGGTATATAAGGCGGGCCTGAGAGAGAGAGAAGTGAGAGACAATAGGGTGAGTTATCTGGAAAACAGAGGTAGCTCATAAGGAGAAAGCCAAGACTTATTTATTCCAGACTTTGTTTAAAATAGAATGATTATGTAAGATTAGTTACAACTCCAGTGTGAGTTAGGTTTTGTTTTCAGATTTGTTTTGTTTGAAGTAAACATACAGGCACAGCCCTGTATTTGCAACCTCCTCCCTGGGTCATGACTGGTTTTTACTCCTAAGAAGATCACAGAGAAGACCCGCACATGTGTACAGCCAAGGCGTTTTGTCACATTTGGTGTAGAAAGCGGGCAGCACCTCATGAAACCCAGACTGGCTGAGTGAATTTTTTTATCCAAAAAAAAAACAACTACAGGCTGTAATAGCCCAACAGGAAGCGACCAGGGTGCAGCAGGTGGCTCACCAGGATGCTATGCGGATGCATCAGGAAGCACTGCAGGTCCAGCATGATACAAATAAAATGTTTAGAGAAGAGCAGGAAAAGGTGACTAAAGAGCTGAAAGAGAGTGTTGAAGCACTTGCAACCAGGATTGGGCCACAGGGGGCTGCAACCCATTCCACTCCCCGCACCAATCACTTTCTGCAGAAAATGACAAAACAGGACGATGTTGAGGCCTTCCTTATGACCTTTGAGAGGACAGCAGAGAGAGGGATGGCCAAAAGATTCCTGGGCAGGGCTTGTGGCACCTTATCTGGCAGGGGATGCACAGAAAGCGTACTTTGATCTGGAGCTGAAGGACGCCCAGGACTATGATAAATTGAAAGCGGAGATAATGACCCGATTGGGCGTGACCACCGCAGTGAGGGCACATCGGTTTCAGCAGTGGGCCTACCAACCAGGACAACCAATCCGAACGCAGATGTTTGATCTGATCCATCTGGCCAGGAAATGGCTACAGCCAGAGGTCCATTCATCAGCCGAGGTGGTGGAGGCCATAGTCCTTGACAACTACCAACGCTGTTTGCCCAAGGACGTTCGACGCTGGGTTGGCCAGAATGAGGTGCTGTCCGCTGACACCTTGGTGGCCATTGTAGAGCGGTTCTATACAGCCGGAGCAGCAGAGCATGTACCGGAGGTTAAAAACTCGTTCCCCAGGCCATGACGAACCAGCGGACCGGGTAAGATGGTTCCAAAGTACTCTGGGAAACATGACGCGCTGGATTGGAAGAAAAGAGCAAGACTGGGGGGGGCAAAGGTGGGGCCTAAAGCCGAGACTAAGGGTTATAGGGGGTCACCATCACAACCAATTGTCTGCTACAATTGTGACAAAGTAGGACATATTGCGGCCCACTGCCCAGGTAGAGAGGAACCAATGCAATGTAATGTGTGTGATATGGGGAAAGAGAAACCGGTATTTTATGCCTGCCCTGTTGGGACGGATGTTTTCATAGGCGGAGTACCTAATCCAAAACACATGTGTACAGTGATAGTCGATGAGAAAGAAGTGGCTGCTCTACTCGACTCTGGCAGTATGGTTACACTGGTCACAGAAAAATTAGTAGCGACCAACAAGCTGGATAGACATCAGGAGCTCAGTATCACATGCACACATGGTGACACACGCCCCTATCCCACAGCCCTTGTAAACATACAGACAGAGGCCGGGAAACTAGATTACGAAGTCGGTGTGGTACCCAACATGCCATATGATGTGATACTGGGACGATATTTTCCTAATTTTGGAAAACTAGATAGAAAACATAGTAAATTGGAAATGCACACTGAAAACTGTAAGCCAGAAGTTGCCTCGATCCCACAACTAGAGCTAAAAGTAGACCTGGTTCCAGTTGAGTCGACAGTGAAGGTTTTGGTTGGGGAAAATTAAACTGAAAACATAGGGGTGGAATGTAGTGACGTAGATGACCCTATGGAGGGTGAGGAACCCAGCACTAGCAGGGTGGGTGAGAATCCATTCATAGAGACCCCTGAAGCTGACAATGTAGAAGTGTCAGTGTTAGAGGGACTCCCCACTGATTTTGGCAGCGCACAGGTGCGAGATCTCACTCTACACTATGCTAAAGAAAATATGAAGGTAGTAAATGGGACCCCTATGACTACTGCAGACCCGCCAACAGCTTATCCTTATTTTATGGTAAAAAATGACCTATTGTACCGTGTAAATAAGATAGGGGTGGACATTGTGGAGCAATTGCTAGTTCCCACCCCATTCAGACGAACAGTTCTCAATCTGGCACATGGGCATATCCTGGGGGGACATCTGGGGATGGACAAAACCAAGGATAGACTCCTGAGGAGGTTTTACTGGCCAGGCGTACATGCAGACGTGACAGAACATTGTAGCTCATGTCCTGAATGTCAACTACATGCTCCTAAACCAGCCTTCAGAAGCCCACTGGTCCCTTTGCCCATCATAGAGACCCCCTTTGCTAGGATAGCTATGGATGTGGTGGGACCTCTCCCAAAATCAGCCAGAGGGCATCAGTATATACTGGTTATTTTGGATTATGCCACCAGGTACCCAGAAGCCATTCCACTGCGGACCATGGCTTCAAAAGGTATTGCAAAAGAGCTAATGTTGATGTGTAGTAGGGTGGGGATACCGAGGGAGATATTAACAGATCAGGGCACACCCTTTATGTCTAAGGTTATGACCGATCTGTGTAAATTGTTGCAGGTTAAGCAGTTGAGAACATCAGTCTACCACCCACAAACAGATGGGTTGGTTGAGAGATTTAATAGGACCCTGAAGTCCATGCTAAGAAAGGTAATCGATAAGGATGGGAAAAATTGGGAATTCATGCTGCCCTACTTGATGTCTGCCATTAGGGAAGTCCCACAGGCTTCCCTGGGCTTTTCGCCTTTTGAACTGTTATATGGGAGGCACCCCAGGGGGATATTAGACATAGCCCGTGAAACGTGGGAACACGAGTCCACTCCTTTCCGGAGTGTAGTCGAGCACATCAATGCTATGCAAGAGAGAATAGCCACAGTCACTCCCATTGTGAGAGAGCACCTAAGGCAGGCACAGGAACACCAACAATTCGCCTATAATCATCAGGCTACACTGAGGGTGTTCCAGCCTGGTGATAGGGTGTTGGTGTTGGTTCCCACTGTAGAATGTAAATTTCTGGCTACGTGGATGGGACCTTATGAGATTATAGAGCGAATACGGGAAGTGAACTATAAGGTTCAGCAACCCGGCCGCCGACCCCCAGAACAAATATATCATGTCAACTTAATAAAAGCCTGGAAGGACAGGGAAGTGTTGATGTTGACTTACCCCCCTCAGCCACTAGGGACACCGAAGGTGAATATTGCAGCTGCCTTGTCACCTGACCAGTTGAAGGAGGTGAACGACTTGATAATACGTAATAGGGAAGTTTTCTCAGGCATACCGGGGCGTACCCATTTAGTCTCTCACAACATTGTGTCTCTCCCAGGAAAGAAGGTAAATATGAGGCCTTACAGGGTACCAGAAGCTCGCAGGAACACTATTAGAAATGAGGTTAAGGAAATGCTGGAGGCAGGGGTTATTGAAGAATCCCACAGTGAGTGGTCCAGCCCTATAGTCATGGTTTCCAAACCTGATGGCTCCTGGAGATTCTGTAATGATTTTAGAAAGGTTAATGAAATTTCAAAGTTTGATGCATACCCAATGCCCCGAGTAGATGAATTGTTAGAGAATATTGGGAATGCTCGCTATATTTCAACTATTGACTTAGCCAAGGGCTACTGGCAGATTCCCTTGACCCCGGGTGCCAAAGAAAAAACAGCCTTTGCAACCCCAGATGGTCTGTTTCACTACACAGTGATGCCCTTTGGCCTGCATGGTGCTCCTGCCACCTTTCAAAGGTTGATGGACCACATACTTAGACCACACAGGACGTATGCGGCAGCATATTTAGATGATGTGGTCATTCACAGTCCAGATTGGGAATCACATTTGTCTCAGCTCCAAGCGGTATTGGATTCAATACATGCAGCAGGCCTGATGGCTAATCCAACCAAATGCAATTTGGGGTTGGAAGAGGCCAAATACTTGGGCTATACAGTAGGGAGGGGTATGGTGAAACCCCAAATATCCAAGGTTGAAGCCATAAACTCTTGGCCTAGGCCTGTCAATAAAAAGCAGGTTAGGGCATTTTTAGGGTTAACTGGGTATTACCGGAGGTTTATTCCCAACTATGCTACCTTAGCGGCCCCTCTGACTGATATGACTAAGGCTACAGAACCCAATATGGTTAGATGGGGTGATACAGCAAACCGGGCTTTCCGGAGCCTACAGGAGGCGCTCTGCCGCAACCCCGTTTTAATGGTACCTGACTTTCAGAAAGAATTTATAGTCCAGACGGACGCCTCTGAGGTGGGGATCGGAGTGGTTTTGTCCCAAAGAATGGGTGATCACGAACACCCGGTGTTGTTCCTTAGCAGAAAGTTGGAATCCAATGAAATAAATTATTTGGTAGTTGAAGAAGAATGTTTGGCAGTGAAGTGGGCTTTGGACAGTCTTCGATACTATTTGTTGGGCAGGCACTTCACCCTGATCACTGACCATGCCCCCCTCACTTGGATGCATCGTTCGAAAGACAGGAATGCCCGTGTGATGAGGTGGTTTTTGAGTCTCCAACATTTTCATTTCACCCTGCAGCACAGGCCAGGGAAGGCCATGGGGAATGTTGATGGGCTGTCCCGGGTGCATGCTTTTTTGCGGCTGTCGCTCGACCTATGGGGTCGCAGCTGGGGGGGAGGATGTGGGACAAACCAAGGGGCAGGGTCATACATGGCAGACATGTCAGGCCAGGTCTGCTGCAAGGTCTGCACTCTAGGGAAGAAAACCGACCCTAGACAACTACACTCCCCAGAAACCCTCAGGCAGCCTAATGTGGTCACTTGGTGCTACTTCCTCAATTATTCACCAAGTATATAAGGCGGAAAGATAGAGTCAAGCTAGAAGGTCAGGCCAGAAGCTAGTTTGATTTCTGTTTGTTATTTACGATGAGAACCTTGGAAACAATGTCAAACGGTATGACCTACGTGCCTGTTCCCTAAAACCATGTGTAGACCTATGGACTCTGTTCTATAATGATATATGTTCTGCTTAGTTAGCCTTTAAGATAACATAGTAATGACTTTCTAGCATGTATGCATGTATGTATGTCCAATTGCTTTGACAATACAAATGAATTGAATTGAGAGGGAGAGAGAGAGAGAGAGAGAGAGAGAGAGAGAGAGACAGACAGACTGAAAAACAGACAAACAGACACACACACACACACACAGACATACACACACACACACAGAGCCAGCCAGCCAGCCAGCTCAGCGATGACATCACGAGCCTCTCTCAGCTTACTGCTATGACATCACAGAGCACGTACATTCCGTTGCTTGCCGTCTGACAACCACTCAGTCACTGCCAGCCAGACTGGCTGGCTGGCTGGATGTGGGGGATGCTTGCTGCTGCTGCGTACCTTAGCAAGCTTATTTGCTTGACCGGCCTTCCAACTCCTCTGCCCACATGCCCACCTATGCCCGATCTGCTGTTCACCTGGTCACAGCTCCGCCCCAACAAGGCAGATTCTCCCAAAAATGGTACAAACTGATCCACGTTCCCCTCCACGGAAAGCTTTAGCCCAAAATAAGGGACAAATTCTGTAACAACATAATGGATGCCCACCCAACCTGTGACAAAACTGAGAAAAAAGAAAAACGCCAGTCCTCCTGGGGGAGGGACACACAGCCACCCTGGCTGCCCAATATGTCAGCGCCTACCACAGCCTGAGGGACACAGTGACACACGAGCACCGGCTGTAAATATAATGTAAATACTTGTTTGTTATGCATGTCATTGTATTTCAAAAAAGGAATCTGGAAATAGTAAACCTATTTTCTTTATTTGTATGTATTAAAGATCACATTTTTTTACATTTTCATTTTCTGTACTTCATTACATCTTATTGTGATTCATAATTCTATTATTTATTTTCCGTGTAGATGTATGTATGTATGTATGTATGTATGTATGTATATGTATGTATGTCCAATTGCTTTGACAATACAAATGAATTGAATTGAGAGGGAGAGAGAGAAAGAGAGAGAGAGAGAGAGAGAGAGAGAGGAATATGAGCTCCTAAAAAACATTTGTTTTTATACATAAGCGGATTTAATTTGTCATTTACAAATGAATATATAGCACTATAAACATACACAGAAGACATGGAATAGAAATTCAGAAGGAAAAGTATTCAAAAAATAATAATTTTAAGAGAAACACAAAAAGAAGAAAGCAGAGAGACAGTTCAGGAAGAAAAGTCAGAAAAGAAAAGCTGAAGACAAGAATTGGAGGTAAGACCTTTCACCTATAGAGACAAATAATTAAACAAAAAAATATGTATTAATAAAATAAATAAGCATTCTCAGTAGTTGACTCAGCCAATGAAAATGCAGAGCTCCGATTTGAATAGAGTGACAGTAGGAGAGAGCCCAACTGCCACTGAGACTGATAGAAATCTATCGAACAGCAGTCTGACTGCAGAGCTGCCTTTTGAAATCCGATACCCTGAAGACATTCGCTCTGCACAGGCTAAGAAGGACTACAAACAAGCTGTGATGAGAGCATCTCCTGAGACCCTCATCCTAGACTACACCGGTAAAGGAGAAAACAGGGTCAAGAACAATCTTCTGTTCTACACTCAGTACCCCACCGCCTTTCACAAAACCCTGTGCCAGACATACCCCAATAACAACAAGAGGGGCATTAGCAGAGGCAGGCAGATCTCAGTGCTGGTAGAGAAAGACACAGACAGTGTGATGCTCACTTTTAATGTATACCACAACGGGACCATCATGGTGCAGGACAGCGAGAGCAGCCTGGACCAATTATCTCTCGGCTTCCACACCTCAAAGCAGCAGACTGAGGTAGAGAAACACAAGCCAGAGCCAGCCACCCTGCAGTCTGCCCCCAGCCACACGGAGCCAGACAGTGCCCCATCTCCCACAGACTGCCCCCCTGTCTACCCAAACTCTCCAGCAACATTAAAACACTAAAGGAATGCCTATCAGTGCTGGAGCTGAAGTTTGCGGAGTTCAGGGACTAAAGATGCACCACAAGGCTGAGATCCATAAGCTGAGAGCAGCAGTGAGAGACCAGGAGGAGCAGAGCCAAACCCTGAGGACGGAGCTGCACAGAGCGAGGGAGGAGCTGACCAGGACACCCCAGCACAGCCAGCTGAGGAGCCTGCAGAGCCAGCTGGAGAAGCTAAGAGAGGAGCACAGAGACTGCACTGCACTGACCCCACAACACCTACAACCCCTGACGCACCCACTGACGCACCCACTGATCCACCCACACTCCCCACCACTCCTGACACCCCCACTATCACCAGACCTGCCACTAATACACAAACCCCTGAAACGCCACTCCCCTAAAACACACCCGCTGCCCCCACCACTCCCGACGCAAAACCCGGAGTGGCAGGTCAACACAGAGGTGGTCATTCTGAGCGACTCCAATGGGAAGTTCCTGGATGAGAGGCGCCTCTTCCCTGGGCGAAAAGTGAAAAAGCTTTGGTGCCCGACAGCACAGAGAGCCCTGGAGCTGCTCTCCAAGAGGAGGCTGTGCCAGGTCAAACACATCCTCATCCACACCGGCACTAACGACCTGAGTGCCCGCAGGGGCGATGTGGCCTCAGCCCTGAGACAGGTGGCAAAGAAAGCCACAGAGGAATTCCAAACTGCCAAAATCACCATCTCCACACTGCTGCCCCGCACAGACGTGCCCCTGCACATCATCCAGGCCATCAACGCAGAAGTATCCCGAAGATGTGCCCTCCTCCCCAACGTCCACCTGGCACACCACTGAGACATCCAGCCACATCACCTGTATGACCACGTCCACCTCAACAAGACGGGTGTGAGGAAGGTCCGTTTTTAGTGTTTCTCTGAACACATCCAAGCTTACCTAGGCGCTACATATTATTTTCAATTACCCGTAATTCTGATCTGTATTTTGGCTTGTTAATAGAAGTTATTGAAGTTGGACTCCTAATTCAAAATAACCAATATGTATCTCAACGTAATTTACTGACAGACATCACTCTTTATCACTTTCACTTTTGAAGGAACTGCTTTGTATTCTGTGTATTGTTTTATTGTAGTGCTGCTTCCTTTCTTGGCCAGGTTTTACTTGCAAAAGTGATGTTATTCTCAATGTAAGCTCAAAGTCAAATAGTTTAAATAAGAAAACAATGTATTGAAATGAGAACATCATGAACCTGTGTAATTGTGCTGAAGGACAAGCACTGAAAGCAGAGAGAATTTTGTGTTTGGCATTGAATAGCCTTAAAGAAAACTATGCCGTTTTTGGAAACTTTCATATTTAAGTTGAATGTAGGCAAAAACATTCCAGTCACTCTGAAGAGAGAATACAGTTTACTGTTCGAATAAGTAGCCCCTGAATTGAAGATAAAAATCAAAAGTGCTGTTCGTAATTAGTTTACACTTTTACATCAGATGTCTTGTTTTTGCGTTCCAAATTGAGGAGTTGTGGCATATAATGTAAATGAAGTTACTTCACTAGTAGTGCGATTTCTACGTTGTGTATGTGTGTTTGTATATATGAACTCATACATTTTTTAAAGATTGTATTTGGAAAACAAATTCAGGTATAGCACGTGTCCCCCTTTTGAATGGGTTCTATATATAACATTTTAAAACGAATGGTTCTGTGTAGAACGCTATGTTTGGGGGTTCTTCATGTAACCCCTTTGAAGGGGTTCTACATAGAACCATAAAGGGATCCACCAGAGCGATTACTCGAGGAACCCTTTATGGTTCTGTGCAGAACAATTTCTTCTAAGAGTGTGGAGTGTCGCCACACAATTTCTCTCAGAGGGCTTTTGACCAATGGCAATCCAATCCTGAATGACGTCACCACTATCCTGTTGTACTTTATGGGAGAGATGTATTAAGTAGTTTATAATGAGAAGAATAACAATAATCACCTGTTTTTCATAGGTTTTGTATCCATGGTCTCCTTCATATTAGGAAAGGAAGTTGATCCATAGCCTACTCAGAGACAACTGAGAGTTGGTCTCTGAGCAGCAGCACAAAGGGGTCGAGTCTCTCAATGTCCGTGTGTTGGAGATATTCCACCATATTGGTCCCAGCCTTTAAAACAATGTTAAAGAGGATGTTAAAGATATTGTAGAAATATATTGCAGAAGAGCAGAACTACAATCACACTTTTTCAATGCTATTGCTGTTTTCTACCTCCCTGGTGAGGTACCAATGCGGGAAGTTTGAGAGAGTATTTCTAAAATGTGTATGATCCAATACACACAGTTATTTAAAAAGCTGACGTCTTGTACATGCTCACCAGAACCAAGCCTAATTAAATAACACATTTAATATTAAATAAGTACATGTGCAGTAGCCACTTGGACAATTACAGATCCCCAGGTCAAAACACAACAGAAAGACATGGAAGATCGTATTTTCAAATCACATCTGTGGCCCCCATAACTGTAATTTGGTATTAGTGGGTCAAAGGATTTATTTGGTTCAAGTGATAATAAGATCATATTTTGAAAACAAACACTACAGGATGTCATATTTAAAATGACTGTGAGTACCTTTCTTTAGTGACGGTTCTGAGGGGGGCAGGGATTAGTTGAGTGTGCTAATTGGAGCTGTGAAGTGTGCAGAGAAAATACAAATGTTTTCTTTTAATATGAAAACAAAGAACTTTTTTTTAACACCGACCTGGGATTGTGTTTCTTTCCAAGTTTCCTTATTGTTTCTGAGAAGAGACTGTTCACTTGCAAAGTGAACTGGACCCGTGTGACTCGCAGGTAAGGAGAGCCCGTGTTGAACTAAGATGGCTACAGTGAGTTTTCCTGGACAAAGCTCGGGCAAAGGATAGCGCAGAGTGCACCTGCACCTGAGATTGTGTTGAGAAGCTTTGTGATAAGAGCAGGTAAAGAGGGAAAAGAAACACAAGTATTTTCTTTGTTTGAAGAACACATTTTGTTTTAACTGAAACGGGACTACAACTTTTGAAAGGGAAATAGTTGCTAGTGCACTGTATTTTTATTGAGTTTATTAGAAGAAAAAAGCTTATATTTTGGACAGAACGAACTCATTTGGCATGCAACTAGCAGCAAACGATGTGAAGCAAACAAAACAGTTAGCAAGTTAGCAAGTTACAGTCTGTCCTAGGTCCTAGGTGCTTATGGTTGTTTATGGGTTCCCTTACCTTAGCCAGTGTCATGTACGGGTGTCCGTACCTTACTGGAGTGTTTGTTTTTATTATAATATATATACATAATATAATATATAATAATGTAATATTTCAGATAAATCGTCACAGTGAGTGACACCAGCATTATTGGTTTTTTGAGAAATAAAAAAACAGAATGTAGAGAAGAAAATGTTGGAAGGAAGTTGGGAGAAAGACTGGTCTCCGAAGGAGCACCGGGACTGGTGGAAGCAACAACAACCAGATAAGACAGAGAAAGGAATTGTGATATTGTGTCAGGTTGGTGAGAATCAAGAAAAGAAAATAACAGAAATGGAAGATCATCATAAACAGTAATGTGAATTGAGAGAAGAAGTTGTGAAAAATACGATAGAATTAATAGAACTACAAGGCAAATTAGAAGGGCAAGAAAAGTGGTCAGAAAAGGTGAAGGTGTAGGTGCGCGATGTGCTGCCGTGTTAGGAGCGCGTCGCGACACAGATCACTCCGAGGACGACAGGCCCGATTGGGATGATTTAGATCGCAAAGCATGGGAATATGAAAAAGGAGGTTTTGCTAGCGCTCCTCCCCCATATAATCCGGAATATAAATCAATCACTGATTTTGGTTATAATAATACATTGTATCCAGATCTGACCGCTCTGAAAACGGTCCCAGCTGCACCCATGCAAGTCAAAACTAGACAGAGTAAAGAGGAAGGTCAATCAATAGTCTATACGACTAAAACCCATGTCCCCTTCTCCCCAGGAGAAAAAGAAATGATATGGGCGTCCCTCCCAAAATTAAAACCAAACCAGGGTAACACAACTTTTTGGGATATTCTAGATGAAAAGATGGTTATTCACCTCCTTCACCCGCACGATGTACACATCATCGTGAAGGCTAAATGTCCGCCCAACATTTGGATACAGTTACTACGAGAATATCAGACCGGGGAGTGGGCTAATGTAGCCTCTACAGATGAGGAGGAAATAACAGAACTTTTTCACAATGGATCAAGAAAACTGAGATAGTGAAATAATGAAATAATCGAGTGGGATTATTTGACATTTTATTCTAAATAATCATAAGCTTAAATAATAAGTTATAAGGGCTGTTTGAGACACTGCAGGGTCAATAAAACATGCCACAGATCGGATATCTGAATTATCTTTAGATATCAATGTGTATGTGCTTTGTGTGTTTATGTATATGTATAGTTTGAAGGTGATATAAGGTAAATGTCTATGTTTTGGCAATCATTTTAGAATTATATTTAAAAATGTAACAACAGATTTATCATATTCATGAGGATCTTTGGCTCTATACAGAGTGCCTCAAGCATCAGAAATCAGAAAGAAAGACTATTATAAGAAAAGTAATCCAAAATATACATTGAATAAACAGATGGATAATAATAGTAATACATAAATAGTCATGGTGTCTCCACAAGAAGAACCAGAATTTGTTTGTTAAACATCATGTTATGGACAAGCTCTGTCAAAAGTCAAATTCAAGGAAACGAAAGGCTAGAAGAGAGCCTGGTGCAGCCCTGACAGCCTGTGAAAGCAGGAGAATGTAAACAGTCTGGTGACATGTTACAGTCTTTCAGAAAATGTTTGGTTATTGGTGCCTAGCATATAATACCTGAAATGAAAGTCAAAGTAGACCATGGTTTTAAGATGAGTGATGTAGGAAAAGGGTAAGATACCGCAGAAGTATAAGATTACAACTATAGAATAAGTAAGCTCAAGTAATATAAAATGCTTTACAGGAGAAAAGTAAGAATGGAAAGGGAGAGTAAAAGAGAAGGTGTCCTAGGATTATGGGAATCATTATTGAGATCAATGGCCTATTGGCTAATATTTTGTTAGGTACATATATGACTTCAATAAACGAATAATGGAGTGACATCTGTATAAATATAAATAAAACATATTGATAAAAAAACCTGAATACATTTCTTGTAAGAAATTAAGAATAGGAGAAAGAATAGCTGTTAGAATGCAGAGCAATGTTAACCAAAGTTGAAGAGGGTTTGAGTAAGTTGACGAGGGTCTGAGTAAGTTGATAAGGCTTGGGAAGCAGGAAAAGGTGAGTTTGATGTGTGTGAGACAAATGTGCTGCCACTTTTAGCACAGAGAGCTTCTGATGGTGATTGAATGAAACGTGGGAAAATAAATAAACTTGATGTAGGATAAATGAATAAATAATTGAATGAGATATGAGCCGCAGAGACCTCCCACATTGGAAAGTGGACTACAGCAGATAATCCTCTCCTCTCCCAGGGCAGGGTGATTAAGTGGGGACGCGTGTGAAGAGTGCAGGTGGACCCAGGTGAGTTGTGAAAGAAAGAAGAAACAAAAATAATAAGGCACGCGTGCAAACAATCAAAATAATACTAAGTGAATAACAAATTAAACAATAAAGTGAAAGATAATCAACACACAAAATAATGGCAATATAGAACCAAACAAAATACACAAGCCATATTGCATAAAGTGAAGTGAAATATAAATATAATAAGTAATGGTGATTAAGGAGCTAATTAACACCGTCCGTGACATTTACATTGGTTGGGTGTGTGTTTTATTGAAATACAAAATAATTCTATTTTTCCGAAGTGCTGAACTTTAATACAGTCTAGAAAGATTAATATTTTTTGTCTTGGGCTATATTATTATTACCATAGTTTTTCTATTGTATAAGTATCTTGGAGTAGAGGCATAGGTGGGCATGTGGGCAGAGGAGTAGGAAGGCCGGTCAAGCAAATAAGCTTGCTAAGGTACGCAGCAGCAGCAAGCAGCCCCCACATCCAGCCAGCCAGCCAGTCTGGCTGGCAGTGACTGAGTGGTTGACAGACGGCAAGCAACGGAATGTACGTGCTCTGTGATGTCATAGCAGTCAGCTGAGAGAGGCTCGTGATGTCATCGCTGAGCTGGCTGGCTGGCTGGCGGGCTGGCTGGCTCTGTGTGTGTGTGTGTTTGTGTGTGTGTCTGTTTTTCTGTTTGTCAGTCTGTCTGTCTGTCTCTCTCTCCCTCTCAATTCATTTGTATTGTCAAAAGCAATTGGACATACATACATTCATACATATATATATATATATACATACATACATACATGCTAGAAAGTCATTACTATGTTATCTTAAAGGCTAACTAAGCAGAACATATATCATTATCGAACAGAGTTCATAGGTCTATACATGGTATTAGGGAACAGGCACGTAGGTCATTCTGTTTGACATTGTCTCCAAGGTTCTCATTGTAAATAACAAAGAGAAATCAAACTACCTTATGGCCTCCTGACCTTCTAGCTTGACCTTATCTTTCTTAAGTATACAAGAGAGAAAAACAGTTGTGAGAAAAGAATTTCTAACTTTCCTTCCACACATACATACATACATACATACATACATACAAACCAGAGGCATGCAAAAAAATATAAAGAGGAAGAAAATGTTGTATAGCACATACAAAAGGGATGGTGATGAAACAAAATACATAGAATATGTTGAGCTGCAAAGAGATCTTAAGAGAGGGATCAGGAAAGCAAAGAGGGAAATAGAAAGAAACATAGCTCTTGGAGCTACAACCAATGCAATGAGCTTTTTTCAAAATTACAACAGCAAGCGGTCAATTAAGGAGGAGGTGAAACAGATAAAGGGCAAAAATGGAGGTATCTTGGAAAACGAACAAGATGTGGCAAATATTCTAAATGAGTATTTCACAGAGGTTTGTACAAAAGAAAAAACAGATGACATGCCACAGGTTGACAATCAATCCAGTCAAACCCTAAGAGAGATCAGGATAAATGAGGAGGAGGTACTAAAGGGACTAGCAGAATTAAAATCAAACAAATCACCTGGGCCAGATGGGATATTTCCAACAGTACTTAAAGAAATGAGGGAAATTATGTATAGGCCGTTAACTCGATTATTTCAAATGACACTTAGAACAGGGGATGTTCCCACTGACTGGAAGTCAGCAAATTTCATACCAATCCACAAGAAAGGGGACAAAACTGAGCCAGGAAATTACAGACCAATCAGTCTCACCTGCATCACCTGTAAAATGTTGGAAAAAATGATTAGACAGAAAATAGAGGAGCATCTCAATGAAAACCATATTCTTGGAGATAGTCAACATGGGTTTAGACGAGGCAGATCATGTCTTACTAACTTAATACATTTTTTTGAACATGGAACTGCAGCTGTAGATCACGTGAAAGCATATGATATGATATACTTAGATTTCCAAAAAGCTTTTGATAAGGTTCCACACCAAAGACTGATCCTCAAATTGGAAGCTTTAGGCATTCAGGGTCATGTAAGTAGATGGATTATGAACTGGTTGATGTATAGGAAACAGATTAGAGGAGTCACTTCTAACTGGAGTGAGGTTGTTAGTGGAGTTCCACAGGGATCAGTACTAGGGCCTTTGCTTTTTCTAATCTATATTAATGATCTGGACTCTGGGATACTTAGCAACCTTGTCAAATTTGCAGATGATACTAAAATAGGTGGCTTAGCAGATACAATCTTGGCAGCACATGCTATTCAGAGGAACTTAGATAAATTCAGTTGTGGGCTGACACCTGGCAAATGAAATTCAATGTGGACAAGTGCAAGGTAATACATGCAGGACACAAAAATGTCCACTATAATTACACTATGGGAGGTACAGATCTAGATGAAGTAATGCATGAGAAAGACCTAGGAATCTATGTGGATTCACTTTCTCCATCCAAACAATGTGAGGAAGCAATACAAAAGGCATACAGAATGCTAGGGTATATCGTCAAAAGTGTAGAATTTAAAACAAGGGAAGTAATGTTAAGACTGTACAATGCGCTAGACCTCATCTGGAATACTGTGTACAGTTCTGGGCACCACACTTCAAGAAGGATATTGCTGCTTTAGAGACAGTTCAGAGGAGAGCAACCAGACTTATTCCAGGTCTGAAGGGAAAGTCCTACTCGGAGAGACTGAGGGAACTGAACCTTTTCACCCTGGAACAGAGGAGATTACGTGGGGACTTGATCCAAGTCTTCAAAATCATGAAAGGTTCCTCAAACCAGAGGAGCTTTTCCAGATCAGCAGGGACACACGCACCAGGGGACAACAAATGGAAATTGGGCTTCAAGGCATTCAAGATGGAAAGTGGTAGAAGCTGAAAGTTTGGGAACATTTAAAAATAGACTGGATAGGATCCATGGATCACTTAGATATTAATGGACACCAAACGAGCATGATGGGTCGAATGGCCTCCTCTCGTTTGTAAACTTTCTTATGTTCTTATGTTCTTATGTTCTTATGAATGTTCCCTAAGCATGTTTCAAATGTTCCCTAATTTATGTTACAAATGTGCCTTAGCACCTCTCTCTCTCTCTCTCTCTCTCTCTCTGTCTCAATTCAGTGCATTTGTATTGTCAAAGCAATTGGACATGCATACATACATACATACATATATATGGAAAATAAACAATATGTGTACATCTCTGCATTAATGGTGCCCTAACAGATGTGCAAGTTACATGACAGACAGACAGACAGACACTCACACACACTTTCACACACACACACACACACACACACACACACACACTTTCACAGACAGACAGACAGACACACACACACACACACACACACACACACACACACTTGTATACCTGACACGTATAGAAGACTGGATAGGGAGATATAAATAGCAATGGGGAGACTCTTGTACTTGGTGTGGCTCTATCCATATAGTGGGGCCAGCAGCCACTTAGCAGGTGTAGCAATAGAAGCTCAGCCTGGGGAGACTGGATTTAGCATTTCCTCTCCATTTTGATAAGTATCCATAATCATTTCTGCAAAATACTTCTATGATACCTATGTATGTTTTTTACTTGTACTATATTATACTATCAAGTATCAGTGTACACATACAATGTGACCTGTTACATTAATACAGAGGCCACGGAAGGCCAGATCAGTAATAGCCACTGTCCCCTGATATTACACTTTTTTACAATCACTTTGGCACTCATTTCAGAACCTTGATGTCATTTTTCAAAACTCTAGACACAAAACTCACACCCGATGATCAAAATGCACATTTTTCAATTGCTTGGATACAATACACATCAACCTCAGATCATTTGTTCATTGAACTAAAATGATACAACTTAACGTCAAAGTATTACCATTTCAAAATGCAATTCACACATTACATCTGAGATCACTGTCTATTCATTTCATTACAAAGATCTAACTATCAATTGATACAGCTGCTCAAAATGATAAGTGACTGTTGCATTACTCTTAATTCATAGTTTTATGGAAACTGACGAACAGTATTCCATGTTTCGATCATGAAAGTTTCAGGATAATGAGATCCATTGACACCAATAACCGAGGAGCATGAACCAGTTGGACTACATTATCTATGGATGTAATATTTCATCATCATTCATCATCATGTAGCACTTTTCCACACCATGTTTTCAGTGTGGAAGGAAAGTTAGAAATTCTTTCTCTAATACCTGTTTTTCTCTCTTGTATACTTAAGAAAGATAAGGTCAAGCTAGAAGGTCAGGCCAGAAGGTAGTTTGATTTCTGCTTGTTATTTACGATGAGAATCTTGGAGACAATGTCAAACAGTATGATTGAAGTGCCTGCTCCCTAATCCATGTGTTGATCTATGAACTCTGTCCTATAATGATATAAATTCTGCTTAGCTAACTTTTAAGATAACATAGTAATGACTTTCTGATTATAACCAGCTCTTTGATTTTTGTGTATAAAAGCTCTGACTGTTAAAATGAAGGCAGAGCGACTTTGGGATCTTCTTGAGTCACTGTTCCTCTCCACGCTGCGTGTATTAAAGGCATTGCAACTAACGCTCCAACCTGGTTGAAGATGATTGTTCTTCCACATCAGATTTGACATTACTGTATGTATGCAGGCCCTTGTAATTGCTTTTCCAATACTGCCAACTGGTTATTGATGATTGATTTCACATTGTGGTACGAGTATCGAGTGAAATGAGTGCTATCCACCCGAGCAACACAGTGATAACATGGAGCCGGCAGGTCATCCAGGTCACAATAGAGGTCAAGCAGTGGGAGGAGGAAGACGTGGTGGTCAAAGGAATGGAAGGGGACATGCACCCCTTCTGAGAGGTGGTCGTGGGCCTCGTCATAGAGGAGGGCTTAGGCCTCACCAGAGAGGCAGCCATGGGCCTCATTTGAGAGGTGTTGGGGGAACGTGGTAGAGGACAAGGCCACGGACCAGACAGCGGCAGCAACAGCAAATAGTGTCCAGTGAAATCCGAGAAATAGTTGTAGAGCATGTTGTAAATCATGGCATGACCATGACTGAGGCAGCTACAATGATTCAATCAAACCTCAGAATCAACTCAGGATCAGCTGTGGCCTCAATCATCAGAAATTTCCGTACTGAGAAGCGGCAAGTCTTCAGCATGCACTAAACATTAGGCTACTCTCAATTGTCAAATGACTGTATACTGCATACCAATGTGTAGCACAGAGTATAGTGTGCCTTTTGAAAGAAATGCAGACAGAGTGAAGCAGCTGATGACTGAGTATGTTCAGGTATGTTCAGTTTCAAGATGCCTCTTGTGAAAAATGGTTGTGAGAACCTGAACCTGAACACAGGGCTGATGGAAATTTAGAAGTACAGTAATCAATCCTTTGTTTTGCTTTTTACACTAAGCCAGGTGAGGAACACTGCAGTTGACATTTTACTGTAGTTTTGTTCGTTTTTGTAGCTAATTATTTTTGCATGGATTCAAAGAAACCTATGGTGTGATTTGATTGTATTGCATCAATACATTTCAGATTTTGTTCAATGATTCCACTGTGTCTGTAGTATTCTCTCTACTAGTCCTTTTACAGTGATGTATTTATGTGTAGTACCATAATGAAACATGTATCACATATTTTGTACTACAATATTTAATGATTGTACGAACAACTACACAGTGAAACTATCGGTATCTTCTGTGTTACTATGTTACTATGGTATTTCATGATAAATGAGTTATTTGAACCAACAAGTCTGCAAGTGCTAGGTTTCTTTAAAGATATGAATGCACAATGCAATGTTTTGAACATTGGACAGCCTGTGTTACAAGTGATGACCGTTTTGAGTTTTGTGTCTAGAGTTTTGAAAAATGACATCAAGGTTCTGAAATTAGTGACAAAGTGATTGTAAAAAACTGTATATTCATCCTATTTAATGTGCTCTTTTAAAATGTACTTTTCTTTTTTATGTTGCCATTTCTGTTCTACCAATGTTTCAGTTGTTAGCCAAAGATTGACAGAGTACATCTCATACACACAGGCCAGACAGCAAAGATTTCTTTTTGAAATTCAATTACAAATGCTTCATGAACTCATCAATACGATTAGAGCTCCTGAAAGCAATATAACTAACTCACTCTACAGCATCTCATTAGCAGTGAAAAGAAACCAAGAAAGTTGGGACAGTCGACTGTTTACCACTATGTAACATCACCTTTTCTTTTAATAACACTTATTAAGCACTTGGGCACTGAAGACACCACTTGGTTAAGTTTAGCAAGCGGGATTTTCCCCCATTCATCCATTATGCATTTCCTCAGCTGCGCAACTGCACAGGGCCTTCGTTGTCTTAATTTGCACTTCATAGTGCGCCACACATTCTCAATTCGGAGACAGGTCAGGACTGCAGGCAGGCCATGCTAGCACCCGCACTCTCTGCCTATGCAACCATGCGCTTGAAATCTGGGCAGAATGTGGTTTGGCGTTATCCTGCTGAAAAATGCAGGTACGTCCCTGGAAAAGACGATGTCTGGATGGCAGCATATGTTGCTCCAAAATGTGTACATCTCTTTCTGCAAAAATGGTGCCCTCACAGATGTGCGAGTTACATGACAGACACTCATACACACTGTCACACCCATACACACACAAACACACACTTTCACAGACAGACAGACACACGCACACACACACACACACACACTTTCACAGACAGACAGACAGACACACACACACTTTCACACACAATCACTTTCACAGACAGACACACACACACACTTTCACACAGAGACAGACACACACACACTTACATACATACATACATACATACATACAGTGAGGGAAAAAAGTATTTGATCCCCTGCTGATTTTGTACGTTTGCCCACTGACAAAGAAATGATCAGTCTATAATTTTAATGGTAGGTGTATTTTAGCAGTGAGAGACAGAATAACAACAAGAAAATCCAGAAAAACGCATTTCAAAAAAGTTATAAATTGATTTGCATGTTAATGAGGGAAATAAGTATTTGATCCCCTATCAATCAGCAAGATTTCTGGCTCCCAGGTGTCTTTCATACAGGTAACGAGCTGAGATTAGGAGCACTCTCTTAAAGGGAGTGCTCCTAATCTCAGCTCGTTACCTGTATAAAAGACACTTGTCCACAGAAGCAATCAATCAATCAGATTCCAAACTCTCCACCATGGCCAAAGAGCTGTCCAAGGATGTCAGGGACAAGATTGTAGACCTACACAAGGCTGGAATGGGCTACAAGACCATCACCAAGCAGCTTGGTGAGAAGGTGACAACAGTTGGTGCGATTATTCGCAAATGGAAGAAACACAAAATAACTGTCAGTCTCCCTCAGTCTGGGGCTCCATGCAAGATCTCACCTCGTGGAGTTTCAATGATCATGAGAACGGTGAGGAATCAGCCCAGAACTACATGGGAGGATCTTGTTAATGATCTCAAGGTAGCTGGGACCATAGTCACCAAGAAAACAATTGGTAACACACTATGCCGTGAAGGACTGAAATCCTGCAGCGCCCGCAAGGTCCCCCTGCTCAAGAAAGCACATGTACAGACCCGTCTGAAGTTTGCCAATGAACATCTGAATGATTCAGAGGAGAACTGGGTGAAAGTGGTCTCAGATGAGACCAAAATCAAGCTCTTTGCCATCAACTCAACTCGCCGTGTTTGGAGGAGGAGGAATGACCCCAAGAACACCATTCCCACCATCAAACATGGAGGTGGAAACATTATGCTTTGGGGCTGTTTTTCTGCTAAGGGGACAGGACAACTGCACCGCATCAAAGGGACGATGGACGGGGCCATGTACTGTCAAATCATGGGTGAGAACCCTAAGCCAGGGCATTGAAAATGGGTCAAATACTTATTTCCCTCATTAACATGCAAATCAATTTATAACTTTTTTGAAATGCATTTTTCTGGATTTTCTTGTTGTTATTCTGTCTCTCACTGCTAAAATACACCTACCATTAAAATTATAGACTGATAATTTCTTTGTCAGTGGGCAAACGTACAAAATCAGCAGGGGATCAATTACTTTTTTCCCCCACTGTACATACATATATATGGAAAAGAAACATTACAAGTATAAATCACAATAAGATGTAATAAAGTACAGATAAACAAAGTGTAATAAAATGTGATCTGTTTGAAAATGCAGGGACGTCACTGGAAAAGATGATGTCTGGATGGCAGCATATGTTGCTCCAAAATGTGTACATCTCTTCTGCAAAAATGGTGCCCTCACAGATGTGCGAGTTACATGACAGACAGACAGACAGACACTCACACACACTGTCACACCCACACACACACTTTCACAGAGAGACATATACACACACACACACACACACACACACACACACTTTCACACAGAGACAGGCACACACACACACACACACACACACACACACACACATACATACATACATATGGAAAAGAAACAATACTTTTATAAATCACAATAAGATGTAATAAAGTACAGAAAAACTAAATGTAAGAAAATGTGATCTTTAATACACACAAATATGTATGGCTGGTCGGATGCGTCTTGGACTCGGGTTCCTCTTCATTACGTATAACGCTTTTGCCTTTTGCTAAAGCTTTCCGTGGAGGGGATCGTGGGTGAGTTTGTACCATTCTTGGGGGGCTCTGCCTTGTTGGGGCGGAGCTGTGATCCAGGTGAACAGCAGATCGGGCATAGGTGGGCATGTGGGCAGAGGAGTAGGAAGGCCGGTCAAGCAAATAAGCTTGCTAAGGTACGCAGCAGCAGCAAGCAGCCCCCCCATCCAGCCAGCCAGCCAGTCTGGCTGGCAGTGACTGAGTGGTTGACAGACGGCAAGCAACGGAATGTACGTGCTCTGTGATGTCATAGCAGTCAGCTGAGAGAGGCTCGTGATGTCATCGCTGAGCTGGCTGGCTGGCTGGCTCTGTGTGTGTGTGTGTCTGTGTCTGTCTGTTTTTCTGTTTGTCAGTCTGTCTGTCTGTCTCTCTCTCTCCCTCTCAATTCAATTCAATTGTATTGTCAAAGCAATTGGACATACATACATACATACATACATATATGTAGCGTAAGGTACACTTATACATTTCAATTAAAGAAGTGAATTCATAGTATCACCTTATCACGAATCCTGGAGTCTTGTAGAACTCAATTTCTGTAATAATTGGACGCAGACACCAATTCCAAAGATATAAATTGTCAAATTTATTTAAAAACAAAGACTAAATGTAGCACTACACTAATTATACAAAAGGGAAAAACTAATTAAAATTCAACTCTAGATCAACAAATCAAAGACAAATCACTTCCGTGACCAAATCAAAGACCATGGGATCCCATAGGATAACACACAAATCGTTAAACAAAAAAGGTTATAAACACATTGACTACAATACCGGTTAGTAATTCTAGGAATCACTAAGAAACAGTTGAAAGTGCTAAATTGCAGTTTCAGAAGATGAAAAAAAACTGTAACTGATGGGATATGTAGTACTTTATACTCGAGTGGTCTATGCGATTACACCCTGTTGGTGTTATTAAGAACGCCAAGTACCAGAATGCAGAGCGGGACTGTTTTTTGTGCCGTGACTTGTCGGGGGAAAAACGCGCAGAAAAAACGGACGAGAAGGTGAAGGTAGTATGGCGGTGATGCACGCGTTGGTGAAGTGGGAAAGCGGGGTCGACAAAGACTCTTACAGCGTGATTCCCACTGCTTGCTTTCGCAATTTTGATTTATTCAGCATTGCTGATGATGACGAAGAGACGACTCGAAACTTCAGAGCAGAGTGGAGAGACACGAACAAACCTCCAAAAGGTGGATGGCCTGTCCATGAAGCGCAGATCATTATGACTGGTAACAATGTTTATTTAAAAAAAAAACATTAAAGTCTTTACATGCTATTTGATATATACAATCACAGTATATTTGAAATGAATGTTTAAGTTATTAATGTGTTGTACTTCTAACATACTCTCATAACATGGTAGGTGGTGGTGAGGGCGCTAAAACTCGTCATACTTGACTGGCATTTGTAAGAACGATTTATTGTGTGTTGTGCTTTACAATAAAATCCCCCAAATCACAAAATAAATTAAACCAGATATAATTTAACTTCAGTTTTGATTCAGTGTTGGCTGTTCATCTTAATTTGTATGGTCAAAGCACAGTATTTTTATGACAAATAAATATAATCCCCAAATATCTGTGGACATAATGCAGGGTTTTATTTATTTTATTTTTATTTTAGGAAAAGAAGGCGAACTAAGAAGAAAACTTAATGACCTAACAAAAATGCCCTGTCCTAAAATGAAG